>NC_056662.1:111305930-111616764 GCF_018350195.1 Panthera tigris
AAACATCCAGATCCTCTGAGACTGTATATTATCATCTAGAAATAGAGGTAGCACTTTGTTCTTTTAAAGAAGCTTCAAATAATAGTCCCTAATGAGTAATGAACAGAGGAGATAAAACAATTAGATTTTTATCTTTTTACCATTGAGTTAAACTTACACTGTAAATTTTGACTTTTAGGCATAGAAGAGTAGAAAATAAGGCAAAAGTTAAAAAAAAGTAATATAAATGAGTCACCAAAAATTAGATTTCATCAACTGACTAAAGTAGTTTATCATCTTTAGTATGTTTATAACAAGCTAAAGAAAAACTGTTCTGCTATCAGGGAAAAATTTTTGTTACTGGCATTGTTTGTTTCTATTTATTTTTGAACCTCAAAAAACAACATTCACTGTATTGGTTGAATTAATTGAATAATTACTAGTAGGTGATGTTCATGTTATCTGTGATCAGAAAGAAAAGAATGTACTGATTTTGTTTTTATCTAATTGAGTTCTGTTTTCATTACTCTGATATTTTAGGAAAGGCCTAGTGGAGATAATCAGAATCTGTACTGACTTGTGTTAAGATCTGAAGTCTAGGGGCGCCTGGGTGGCGCAGTCGGTTAAGCGTCCGACTTCAGCCAGGTCACGATCTCGCGGTCCGTGAGTTCGAGCCCCGCGTCAGGCTCTGGGCTGATGGCTCGGAGCCTGGAGCCTGTTTCTGATTCTGTGTCTCCCTCTCTCTCTGCCCCTCCCCCGTTCATGCTCTGTCTCTCTCTGTCCCAAAAAAAATAAAAAAAATAAAAAAAAACAAAAAAAAAAAAACAAAACACGTTGAAGATCTGAAGTCTAATAAACTTATCTGAAGTTACTGGTAAATCCCAGTGACTTAAAATACATGATCACCTTTAATTTAGTGTTTACAATGTACATGCTAGTTTTTTAGTCAAATCTTGGGTCAGAGCGCATCTGATTATTTTTTAGCAGAAGCTTTCTGGTATATTTTGTCTTTAACATTTCCTGCATATGTATTTTTTTATAGTTCACTGGAATGGTTGACACTGATTTTTCCCACCTGGTTACAAAAGAATGGGAAAAGTGAGATCAACAGAGATTACGTGAAGAAAACAAAAAGCTACAATGTATCACATTGTCAGTTAAAGATCAATTGTATCCTTAAATGAGATCCAGAGAAACAGAGTGCAGAGAATCAATACCAGACAGTCATTATATCAATATTATAGAACCAGCTGGATGGCTTATAGGATCTATAATTTAATATACAGCAGAGAAATTTAAATGATTAAGGACTCTGACATCACTTTCTTGCCCTCAACAAGGGACGTTAACAAAAAAGGTCAAGTTGAGGTGTGATAAAAACAGATGGTACTTTCCTGGCAGTCCAAAGTACACTGGTTTACCGTTATATATGGATATGGAAAATTCTAATTTAGTGGAGTGGATACGAAAGTAAGACAATATATGAGACCTGACAATCTGCAAAAAGTCCTTTTGTTCACCTCCTCCACTGTTCTAGCATCTTCTCCTTCCTCCCTTGCGTCCATATTGTTCCTATGGGAGGTGTCACACTTTTATATAATCAGGTTACTTTAGGCAAAATTGATGAATTCAATGGAGGGCATCAGATCCAACCTTTCCCTTAGAGTAATAATTCCTTTCTCTAGGATTTGTAGGCTCAGACTTTTAAAAGATCTGAGGCAGTCTCTTGGATAACTGAAGTTAAGAAGATATAAGATCTGTAAGTCGAAAGCTGTTAGAGGTCATGTGGATAGATTAGGTATGTGTAGATAGCAAAAGAAATCATGCCAACATGCACAGTGGAAAAGACTTTACTCCCTAGGAGCAGTTCTGTTGGCCAAGGATGCTTATCTAGACTTGTACTTCCAGAGAATAGAAGCATGTCATTCCTCTACTGGTATCCAAAATTATCAATGAAAAGAAGTTTTAATGATTGTATCCTTTTCCAGTAAACCAGCAGGGGTACATCTGAATGTATTTCTAGTTCAATAGAAGTAAAAACTCCATCGCTGGATTTTGCCTCCACCAAAGGCTTATGAACAAATTCAGGATGATCTAATGTATAAGAATAAATGTAGAAGGTCTCAGGTGGTCCTTTTTTTTCTTTAAAGGAATAGTGCTATTGTTGAAATTAGAGTCAGCAGGGAGCTGGTGCTGATATGGGGTTAAAAGCATCATCCAATACTGGGTAATCAATGGGTATTAGGTCAAGTTATGGTCTTACAGTGTTTTGCTGGCTTGAAAGTACTGTAGGTGAAAGAAACACAGGACAGCTTAGTTACAAATTGCACTTTATACAATACGTAAAGAAAATCCTTACAAGGAGACTTTAGAGTTGCCTGGCTTTTCCTAATTTAGTACTCAAAAACACTTAGAGGCTATATTGACAATTGAAAATATGGACTGGGAAGCAATCCAATGCTTAATTGTAGTTTCACATTAAATTTTATTAGATCTAGTGAGTATTTCAGTTAAATCAGTATGATAATATTATAAAGACTGGACAGTTCAGATGACTTCCTATGCATGGTAATCTAGGGGAAAAAACAAACTGTACTGATAGGAAGAAGAAAAGAAAGCTTTAAAAAACAAGCAATTTTGCCACTAAATGTGGAACAGCATTTAACAGTTCCTTCTTAAAACCCTACATTTTTTGAGGAAGAAAAAATCAGGAAAATGAAACAAAGGTTTTTCCTGGCATAAAATTTATTTCTCTCTTATTGTAAGTTTTCACAATTAACATAGATCAGAACTGTTCCAGATCTATTTAACCTGTATAAATGCTCACCTAAAACTCTATTATAATTACCTAGTTGTGAAAAATATTTATTTCCAATAGATATCAAAAAATTGACTCAAATTTGTATGTGAAGAAAATACTCAAGAGGTATGAATTCTTGGCAGGCTTAATGTTTAAAGTAGTAATACCTCTGTATGCATCAAAAAGAACAACAAAATCTTGTTACGCAAGTGAATATTTTTAATACAAATCATCAGAGCTACCATTGAGGAACGTTCCTTTAATGTCCATTGTCTTAACTTAATTCTCACAAGCATAAAAAGTACAACTCCCATGTTACAGAATAGTACATATAAAGTTAAAAAAAAAAAACACTTGCTTTACAACCCACTTTTTCAATAAGCATTTTTAATGTATTTGTTTTATATGAACTGTGCTATAGATTAAATAACAAAATTAATAACTGTTCTTTCCATTGAAGGTCCCTAAAAGTGGTACATCATATATCTCTGGCAAGAATTGAACCTGGTTGTCTATGACCCAACATCCTTGATCCTTGTGCAGTGTTCTAAAATCTTCCTCCTACTTTTTCCCCTCCCCTGACACCAAAAAAATTAAAACACAAAGTGTGACATGGGGTAAGTGAAATCAGACCTAATTCTAAAGGAAGTTTTCCCATTTTGCTATATCAGTATGTGGGATTCTTGGGTTTTAAGAGAATAAAAGGTCAGCAGTAAGGCCAATGAATCGAAAATCTTCTGTCAGATAAGATGAGCAGTGTGCAATGGGACCTCTGATAGATGGGAATAAATAGAAGGCATTAGATCATTTGCTCTCTGAGCACTTTCCAAAATATCTTTCTCCTAAGTTCTTAACCTGGTGTTTGCAATTCAAAAGGCACCATGATCTTGTAGACCTTTTCCAATTACAGATCTCATTTTTAGTCTTTGAATCATAAAAAAACAAAAAACAAAAAAAACCTTTTTTTATTTCCTGACCAATTCTCTACCATATCCAAACTCCCTGTAAGGTGCTATATCATCTAAAAGGCTATATTCTTTCTGAAATAAATTTTCTTTGAGGTCTCTTGTTAATTTTCTTCCCTAGACCAAATCCCATTTATTAAAAGTGTTCCAACAGTGTGAAAGCTTTTCTGGGAGATCCTGAAGAAGATAATTTTCATACAGATAAAATGGCTAAAGGAGATAAAAATAGAACCCTAGTTTGGTTGCCTCTTCAATTAGGTTGGTATGGTCTCCTTAGTTGTAATCTATTTAACTGCTTGCAAAGCTGTTATAAACCCAAACACCATAAAATGAACCTACAATTTGCAGAATTCTGTGACTTAAACTATGCTCTGCATCTAAAATGTCCTTAATGTGGGTTATACTGTAAGTGTCAAAGCAAAAGTAATTTATAAAAATGCACTAGCTTTCAATAAGTGAAAGTAACAGGGTTCTATTTTGTATATTAGTTTAACCTTTGAAAAATCCTAGGAGATCTTATTATTATCCATATTTCATAAGTAAGGAAAATGAGATAACATGCCAGACTCTCATAGTTAAAAAGTCATACAATTATTTAGTCTAAAGAAATATTCATCATGTGATAATACTGTTTCAAAAAAAAAAAAAAGATAATGTGATAATTTATGCGACCCAGTATAAGGCTACAAAAAACTAAAGTCTGTTGAGGTCATGTCTAGGTGCCCATCTGCTTTCACTATTTTGGCTGAAATAACTGCCAACCTCTTATATATTAGCCCACCACGCTATCTGGTTTGCCAGTTTTAAAAATGCACTAATTTTAATTAACCTACTATTTCAGCCACTTATTTCTTAATTTATTCAGGCCATAAATATGATTTATGCTACAAGTTTAGTATTTAGAAAGCATTGCCTTGAATTATTAAATTAAATTTAATACTACCTGACCTGTCTCCTGCATTTTATGACTTTTAATTAACTGCCCATTATTTTTTTAAATTTTATTTCACCAAAAATAAAATCTTTCCTTTTGAACATATAAAGTCAGCCCAGTGCCTGTTACCTCTGCATGTAAGTGCTTTTTGATTTATAACCTCAGTAACCTAAATGAATCTGGATCACTTAATAAATTCTGTTTTTAAATTTAATCATGCTTTTAGATAATACTCTGACATATAGGAACCTCTAGCAAATTTTGTTCTTTAAATTGAGAAAATGTTGTGACAGCTCTCTTCAAAACACTACCCTTATAAAGAGAAATAAGATTCTTATCCCTGGCTTTTCTCTTTTAGAGACTGTAGCTTTTAAAACAATGTGAGGGTCTACATAGGCGATTGCCTTAGTCAAACGTGCTTTATTGACATGATACATTTTTCAGGGGAGCCATTCAATTCCTTTCTGGTTTTAAAAAAATTAAAGGAAATCACTAGTGACCACACCGATCCGTTCTATTTTCAAATACCTGCACTGTGATTTGGGACAGCTCTCTGTACTGATAGTAAAAAGTTCTCATCCCTTTCCCTCATGCCATACCCACACAAACAAACATACACAAATACACAGGTACAAACACAAATGCAACTTTGTGTGTGTGTGTGTGTATGTATATATTCAGTCAGTGAATATATATACATAGCAGTGAATATATATATATACATATATATATATATATATGTATATATATATATATACACGCACACACATATATATATATGTGTATATATATATATCTTTCCCACTTTATGCATGTGTGTATATAAGTACATATGCATATATGTAAATAAAACTGAATTTAATAGATTCACAAATACACATTAAATGGTATTCACGGTTAAAAGAATTTTACATCTGAAATATCATAAGCCACATCGATTCATATATTTGGTTACGCAGTCTTGCACTCACACTTCCTGCAAAGCTATTGTTTGTAAAGCCACATTTCAACTCTGTAAGCACGTGGGGTGAGAGAAAAAGTAGAGCCTGAAAAACTGCAATAATTATAACTTTATGATGTTGGCTTCCCTGAGCCTGTCTCTAAGAACCATAATTAATGCAATACGTCCGTTAGCTTCTCTCAGGGGTAAAAGCAAGGATCTAATTGAAACCTTGTAAAGCGGTTTCACAAGTGAAATGGAAAGAATATGGGCATTTTACTTCCAGCCCCACCTTTACACAGTCACAGATTATTAATATTTCATAAAAATGTTGAAAACCTTCACGCTAATATCACTACAACTGATGAATTTAGGTCAATAATGACAACTGAATCTTTAATTGGTAATGTTTAATAGAATTTCTTTTCTGGAATGAGGAGCTACAGATTCTGGAAATGATTCTATAATTAGTAACAGTCATTTTATGATTCTGGAGAACTTCTAGATCAGCATATATAAATTTAAGACAAAAGAAATAGTCCATATTCTAGTAAGTAACAAGCTGATTCATATAATGCTGGTACTGACAGCCTACCTAGATAAAATAAGCTAGGCTTATTATTCCAAAATAATCCATAGGTCAAAAAAGAAGTCATGGATATTAGACAATAAACTGAATGATTATGAAGATAAGCTCTTTATGCGAAAGGCCAGTGTACTTGTCTATACACTGAAGCCTGATCATCAAACAGGTACCGTTTGGCATATGGTAGATGCTGGGTAAATACTTGGCAGTTAATGAAAATAAGCCAGGCTTCCCCTACACTTACTGTGTCTGGCGTCACTCTTTGAACACTGTAAACAATGCAGGTAGGAGTCTCAGTTTTAATTATGAAAAACAGTACCTATTTCTTCAGCTGCCCCCTCCAGTTTTTCTCCTCCTCCTCCTCCTACCCGTGCTGCAAAATAGGAAACCTGAATGCTGAGCTCTGCTTGTAATCTCTTTTTGAAGAATCTTTACCTGTTCTTGAGGTTTTTGGCACAGGTTTAAATCTTTCATACCCAGGAGGTGCTATCATCAAAAGAGTTACATTCAGTTACTGTCGGATTCATTTACTGAGAAGTATTTACCCAGCATCTACCATATGCCAAAGGGTACATGTTCGATGATCAGGCTTCAGTGTATAGACAAGAACACTGGCCTTTTGCATAAAGAGCTTATCTTCATAATCATTCAGTTTATTGTCTAATATCCATATGATTTCTTTTTTGACCTATGGATTATTTTGGAATACAGTTCCAAATTTCCAAATACATAGGAATTTTCTGGTCATTTTTTTTGTTACTGATTTCTAGTTTAATTTTATTGTGTTAAGAGGATCTACCCTCTTTGATTTTAATGTTTTAAAGATGAGATTTACTCAAAACATGGTCAACTTTGTTAAATAATCCATGTGCGCTTGAATGTTTACATAATTGTATCAAGCAGTGTTTTAATATTTCCATTAGGTCAAGTTTGTCAGTATTATTTCTCAAATTTTCTATATTTTTTACTGTTTTCATCTTTTTCTACTTGTTTGAGCAGTTGCTGAGGGAGGTATATTAACCTTCCTACTCCAATTATTGTCAATTTCTTCTTGGGATTCTGTCCTTTTTTTTCTTTGAGACTGTGTTATTAGGTCTGTACAAATTTAGAATTACAATTCCCTAGTGAATTTAACCATTTATTATTATAAAATATCTCTCATTAATACTAATATCTTTTGAATAAAATCTACTTAAACTGATATAAATATATTAACGGAGCTAAACCAGCTTTCTTTTGTTTAGTGGCACATATTAACTTATTGTGTTATGTAACTTTGGTATCTTTCTAAGTGTATCTTTTACATGCACAATGTAGTTAGATTTTGTTGAAATTTAAATCCCTTTTATCTTGAATTGATTAGCTCATTTGAATTTGGTAAAACTACCATTGTAGTGCATTTAAATCTACCATTTTATAATTCGCCTGAACGATGTTTCTTTTTCTTTCTTTTCTTCTCTTATGTTGATTAAATTTCATTACCCTATTTTTCAATTCTGTGCTTGCCAGTTACTCATTTTCTGTATGTTTTTTTATTGTTATCCTAGAAATTACATTATAAACTTTGGCTTATTGCATTCTTATATAAATTTGTACTTTAATTGGGGATTATGATGTGATTTTAGAAAGCATTTAACATACAAATATAATAGGTTTTACTTTTATATAAACATTTTAATATGTTTTAGCTATATTTAGTATAAAATCTTTGAATGTTAGGAATGGACTATTTACTTAAAGCATGAGATAGCTATATGCAAGAGTAAATTAACAGTACACAAATTATTGTGAAAGCCAGGATTAGATCTACTTTTTGTCACTTAGCAGGATACTGTGAGCTTTGTTTATTAGCTGTCACATATCCAAAAAATGACCTTAATTTTCATGTTTCGTATGAATGTTCAGTATCCTGTTAGAAGTTGCAAGGTAAATAATAAAATCCAAAAATACTTAAAAGTAAATAAAATAATTATAACTTTAAAGAGTATAATAAGAAAATATTCTTATCTGGTCATACAGAAAATGTTTTTAAAGTGCTCTCAGTTAAAGAAAAAGAAAAACAAAAAAAAAACTTTGGTAAGAATTTGGTTATTAACCTATAGCTTTCCACTATGCCGATACTAGGAAACTTCCAGAAATAATACCATGTATCCCAGTGTACTGTTGAGGGTATAGTTTTTAATTTTCCCTGAAAGATTTCCTTAATATAATATTATTTGTGGAGAAAGGCAATAGTATAGTGTGGCAGATGCTGCTGGTTCTCAGTCTGTATCCTCTCCACCTTGTCATTTCGGTAGATTTCTACACACTTTCAATAACCAGTATCTGAATCTCTTTGCCTCAGGGCGAATCTCTGTGGAAGCTTAAATTGCCGTACTGTAGACCTGGTGTCACAGAGAAGTCATGGCTCATCAAAACAATATCTACCAAAAATTGATCTCAGTTGGTACATAAATACCCCAACTCCCTCACCCAATAGGGACCATGACTTTGAGATTTCCTCATGTAGTTTAGGCTCCAGTTGCCTATGATGGTAACTTGTTTGGTAATGCATCCTTCATTAACTTATCCCCTTCTCTATCTCAATGTCCACTTAATTGCTTGTATTTTCTGAAATATCTCACAAACAAACTACTGACACGTGCATCATTCTCTCAGTGTCAGTTTCTGGGGAACCCAGATTAAGGCACTTCGTACTAGAAGTGGTTTTAGGAAGCAGATCTTCAAGATAAAATTTTGAAATTTTGTCACTCAGTGAGTAGATGTTTCTAGGACCCCATTACTAGTAGTAAGTATGGTAATGAAAATTCCAGAGATGCTATAGCATTATAATAACCAAGCCATTTAGCTGTGGTGAATTGGGATACAAATGAAATAAAAGGCACTGGCTTGTGTAGTATCTCTTGAGATAGGAGACGATAATTATTGCAGGAGTGGTCGAATTTTTTGATCATTAAGTAATTAAAAAAAATACCCTGAAGGTCATGTCATCTGGTATGAAGAGGCAAGCCACAAGCTTTAGCAGCATTAAAGACTCACCCACACTGTATCTAGTGAGCACACCGAGCTCAATATCAGGCCCCAAAACAAAGGTATAAAGAAAGTGAAATTCACATCCCGGCAAGTCTTCTATATTCAAGTCAGAGCCATGATAAGGGAAGGAGGGGACTTTAAGACCCTAAATGAGATATCTAGGTAAAATGTTTGAGAACTCTGACCGACATTTCCTAGAACCCCCTGGGCTAGCAGAAATGGCACACTCTTCTTACCAGACAATAACAGCGTCCCTTCCTCTGGAGACCATGCAAAGACTTCAGCTGAGGCAGACCTCGTACAGTCAGAGCCGCTCCTAATTTCCCTCATTGTTTCTACACCAGTAATTGTGAATACAGCTCAGCAGGCCCCAGCTGGAGGAGTACTGGAACTGGCACATCAGGTAGCTATTGCTGCATAACAAATTCCTACAAACTTAGTGGCTTAAAATAACATATAATAACATAGTTTCTGTGAGTCAGTCTAGACATAGCTTAGTTAGATCACATTTGGTCTCTCACACAGCTGCTATCAAAATGTCAGCCCGGGCTTTGGTATCACCTGAGGCCTAACTGGGGAAGCAGCTTCTTCCAAGCTCATGTATTATGGGTAGCATTCAGATCCCGCAGGCTGCTGGACTATGATACTGCCTGCCTTGTACAATAAAAACAACAACACACACATACAACACAAAAACCTTAAAAACATGTGATCAAAAGGCTGATTTCAGCTACCACAATGCAACATCATAACCATAAAACCAATTTCAGGGAGTCTGTTCCAGAAGAGGCTGCATCCTCTCAAGGAATACTCTATAAAACAAAACAAGTGTACCTAATACCAAATTTCATAATCTTTCCTCAAAGGGACCTAAAGGGCCCACTTTTATAGTTTGAAACATGTTATAAACTCTGGGCTAACAATATGCTAGGGAGTCCAAAATGTCATCACAGACCCCTAGTTAGGATGCAAGCATGTGGAGGTCGGATAATAGATGGAATACTGGCCATTAGTCATATCATTGTGGATCCAGTGATTCCACAGAGCCCTCAGCTCTGACATTTCTCAGTCCATGAATGCATAATCAGGATGCATTTACTTGGTTCACAGGGTTCCTATATCTGCAACCTGACCTGTAAAGGAAGGCAATAATGGTAGGAAAGTTCAAATGAAAGCCTTCCAAGCAGGTTAGTAAAGTAACGGCAATGCTATATCCCAGGTAGAAGAAAATGGCAATGGCAAAAGCCTAAAGGATGTAATGGTGGCAGTTTTTATTTTAATTCTATTTAATTGATGGGTCTACATGTTGTCTCCCTTAAAAAAAAAAAGAGCACGGCGAATGATAGCAAGTAGCACACACTTAACCAGGTGTTATTTCCAATCACAGCTGTGGTGCCAGATGTGGAACTTTACTAGAACAGATCAATACAGCCTTGAGCATTTGATATACAGTTATCGATCTGGCAAATGTGCTTTTTACCTCCAATACTAATCAGGAAAGAGGATTAGAAGCATTTTACATTCAGCTGGAATAGACATCAATATACACTAATGGTCTTGCCCCAAAATAGCATTAACTCTACTAATTTTACCCGAATATCATCGGAAGGAGTCTAGATCTTTTAACCATTAAATAGACTGTATAGTTGGCTCTCCATATCAATATCATATTAAAGAATTAATAATTAGGAGTTTTCTAAAGTAATTAAGAAAAGTAAGGTCATGGCCCATAGTCAGGAAGAATCCTGTCAAAGGATTAGTCAAACTGAGGGGGAACATTAAACCTGTCTTGGTCAGGGCTCACAGAGTGAATAAGCAGTGCATCTCATGTAATATCACCTTGGATCTAAAGAACCCATTTTCAGAAAATGAAATAAACAATGAACATGTGAGTATGTAATTCTCTAGTCCCGGATATACCTCATCACTTAGAAGCTCTAAGCCTAATAGAAATGTTAGCATGGCCTCTTTAAATGCAGAGCTGAGACACCAGGTTGGGGATGATGTCATTCATGATTGAGTTGAGTGCTGCCCTTCAAGGTGTGGGATGTAGTTGAACCAATGACATTATATGGTGTTACAGCTCTCATAGAATAAATACATCTGAGCAACAGAAGATAGAAACTGGTTCTTCTCACCACACAGGAGCATGTGTCCTGTGCTCGCATTAGGACTTTGTACTTCCTCTGCCTATTACTTTAAGCTCTGCTGGACCAGAGGTCCTGGTTCCCTGGGAGGACTCTTCTAATAGGTAACACAGTAAAAGTTACAGAAAACCTAAATGCCCAACTGCTACCTGATCATTTGGGGTTTCTCCTAACTGAAGACTAGAAAGCATAATGAGCAAAATGTTACTATGTTAGCAAGAATAATAGAATCTAAATATCATGAGGAGATGGGATTGCTGCTACAGGATGGAGGCAGGAGAATTATGACTAGAATTCAAGATATTCCCTGGGCAGTCTTCAGGTGCTTTTATGATGAGTGATATTCATTAATGGATAATTACAACAAGGATGCCTCACAAGGTCATGTTATCCAGGGACACAGATCCCTATGGGATGAAGGACTATGTTTACTTATGGGGCAAGACCAGTGAAGAGGCTGGCTGAGAGTGAAGGCAATATAGAAAATCATAGTTGGTGAGGGGGAGGGAATGTATTTCTCCCACTTCTCCTTTTATTATATTTTTTTCAATGAAACTGTGACTGGCCACCATGAAAAACATTGATAATATTGAGATCTCCAGTGAACTTAACATGGGACATAGGGGGATGTGTCAAGGGCAAGTAAAGAATTACAGATGACTTTGGTGCTCCATCCATGTTCCTTGGAGTCTTGTCATTTAAGTGCATACTAAGTGATTTCCAACTGTAAGCATTATGTCTTTGCCTAAAGTTTTCTCTGGAACCTTCTCTGCTCATGTTCACAGCAGTCAGATAGTGACAGAAAAATAACACTTCTAGGATCAGTCCTGTACCATTAACTCCAAGAATTAATTTAAAAATACCCCAGCTCCCATGGTCCCAAAAGGAGATGTCTCTGAGCCCTATAATCTGCAGTGGTTCTAGACTTCTAGTTGTCTGCAGTGGCAACTTGCTTGATTGAATCTTTGTCTCCAGGTCTGTCCCTCAGAAAATCTAATACAGACGGGTTTTCGTCAAACAGAAGTTCTAAATTTCATTTGGAAACATCTCTTTGTAGTGTCTTTCCCTTCTCTTTTCTTCTTCCCATTTTCCCCTCCTTCATTTTGCAAACAAAGTTTATGTTAGAACATAATTTATTTTTGCAACCTAATAGTGATAAATTTTAATAAAATTATCTACCAAAATTGTATAGTAATATTCATTTTACAGGGTATTTATCAGTAATAACTAGATAAGGTATCTAGTTTTATATTTGGAATGTACTAGACTCTCTTTAAAGAAAGAATTAAATATAATTAAATTATATTTAATTATAAGTATCTTGCTTTAATAGATAGTAGCTTAAAGAAATGTATTTTATACTGACACCTGAAAAATAGATATAGTTAACATTAATTGTGTAATTTTACATGATAATTTACACAGCACATGCTAAGAGTAGTTGGTGTTAAAATATATTCACTAAAAGACATGTATTTGAATTTTCACAGCAGTCTTATTTATAATAGCACCAAACTGAAGTTACCCAAATTGTTATTAAGACTAGAATAGATAAATACATTGTAGAATATTTGTCTAATATAATACCCTGCAGCAATAAAAATTAACAATATACAACTATTAGCAACAATATGAACTATTCCCACAAACATGGTTTGAAACCTCATTTAAAATGGAGTTAGGGGGCTGGGAGGAGGAGCTCACATACCCTATCACTCATTGTCAGTTGCAGACCCCAACACCAAAAGACATATTTTGCACTCCCAACAGAAGAAGCCTACTTTACTACTCCAACAGGAGGCAGGAAGAATTTCTCCTTGCCCAGCAACAAGCTCAGCCAATAAGAAAAATATCACAATTCAGCCAATGAGAAACCGTCACCACCCTGAACTCTCACTCTCCTCTGATGGACTTGCATTCAAAGCAGCCCCTTCCAACTTCCTTCTTTTCTCTATAAAGTAACGTTCCTCTCCTTTGATCTCTGGACTTGCCTACAGTTTGCCGTAGCTTGTATGTCTCAAATTTCGATCCCTATTCTATTCCTGAATAATCCATTTTGCTGGTAAAAATAATTGGTCATTCTACTTTTAAGGTCAACAGTGTTGAACACAAGAAGCCAGTCACACACACAAAAATACATAGTATCTTTTTTTTCCCAAATAATCAATGTTGTCAGCACTCAGAATAGTAATTACTTGGGGAGGCAGGTAGAGAGAGGAAGAGGGCATAACAAGGGCTTTTGGTATGTTGACAATGTTTTGTTTTTTGATGTAGTTATTGGTTATACAGGGGTGTTAAGTTTGTGAACGTTTAGTGAGCCTTATGCTATGTATACTTATGATATATGTATGTGTGTACACACAGTAATAAAAGATTAAGAAAAATTAGAGTTAAAATCAAAGATCTTATTCTATAGGGTATCTGGCACAGCTAGCTTTTACAAACAGTAGAGTTCATTATTTAAATACATCAAAATATTTCCTTTGACATTCATCATGATTTCAACTGAAGTACTTTATTACTCCCAGGTAATTGAGTTCTATTGTATCATCATCTCTTGGGTAGTTTTGTGGTATTTGAAACTCCAACATCCATACAATATGCATCAGAATACTTTTTTTACTCAGTTAAAATTCATGACAGGCTTGACAGATTCTGATTCAAAACATTAAATGTATCCTTCAAATTAATTTCTCTGATATTACTTTGAAATGCTTTAAAATTGGCTTTCAACTTTTTAATTTCATTACATAAATCATAACAGACAGACAATATTTCCTGGATACTTATGATCTCATTATATCCTCTTTCTCTCTCTTTCTTCTTTTGACTTTTTTCTTATAGTTCAGAAAACTTTTCTTATCATTATACCTTAACATAAAATGATAAACTTTATAATAGCTAATATTCTGCCTTGATAGAGATTTGAATGGTTATAACAATAGGGGAAAGGTGACTATACTAGACAATAAAAGATGACTTTCTCCACATTCATAATCAAAGTCAGGCACACTTTGTTTACTGAAAATTATGTTTACCAATAACATAAAAAAATGTTTATATTTAATCAAAAATCTATCTTGATTAATCCATCTTCTCAGTCATCATATATAAAGAAACTATCACAACCAAGTAATTGGATACTGCTCTCAAAGAGCTCATTGTCTAGTGGTAGATAGAGCAAAAATATGTCAACTATGTCTCAACTGTCTTATTAGAAGTATTAACTAGAGGGGTGCCTGGGTGGCTCAGTTGGTTAAGCGTCTGACTCTTGGTTTCAGCTCAGCTCATGATCTCACGGTTCTTGATTTCAAGCCCTACGTCAGGCTCTGTGCTGACACCTGAAGGCCTGGAGCCTGCTTCAGATTCTGTGTCTCCCTCTCTCATTCTGCCCTTACCCCGCTCGTACTCTCTCTCTCTCTCTCAAAAATAAACATTAAAAAAATAAACATTAAAAAAAGAAGTATTAACTAGAGTTTTAAGGACTTTCCAGGCAAGTACTGTTAAGCCTTTCAAGGGTAGTGAGAAATTTTATCAGAATTTATTTAGATATTGTAGCCAAGTTAGTGATTAGGGTCATTTTCTACTCATTCATTCATTCATTCATTCAAGTCCCGGGTTTTCTCTTCCACCCAAGGTCGGCTCCTAAGGCATTTTGTTTCCACCTGGAGAAGGCCACAGTAAATTTATGCTGCTTTCTGCACTTGCGATAAACACACATTCACTGACACAAGATCCAAGATTTATTTCCCTCCATTAGTATAACAAAGCCTTGATCTCTGATATTTTAAGTAGTATGTCATGCTCCTAATAAGGATGAAGGGGAAGCAAACAAGTAAATACTTTCCAAACAAAATGATAGGAGTTAAAACTGAGCTATGTAGAAAAGTTCCTGAAGAGATGAATGGGTGCTGATGGCAGAGTAGAGAGGAGGGTGGTGTTGGGGAAAGAGATCTGGGAAATTTTCACTGCAGTGACAAATTCCTTGGCCCTGGACTTCTTTCCTAAGTGGTAGGGACCTCTCAAAGAATAGCCCATGTAATACAGAGACGCATAAAGTGAGCTTTTTATGCCACTTGACCCTTTTTGCCCAAAGGAATGAACTTTGCTTTGCATCAGAGGATGCCTATAATCGTTTATGTCCCATCACGTCCATTTGTCACTCTGGGAACCCAGCCACCATATTAGGAGACACAGAAGCCAGTGGTAGATATTCTGGTCAACGGTTTCAGCAAAGGTCTTGGCTAACAGCCATTAGCACCCATCAAGTAAGTGAGTGAGCAAGTCTTTGGGTGATATCAGAGCCACTCCAGCTGACATCTAGAAGAACAAGAATGAGCTATCCCCATTGAGTCCTGCCCAAACTACAGATTGCTGAGTATAATAAATATTTTGGGTGATTTAAAAAAAAATCTGGCTATAGTAACTAGAATGATCAATATGACTATGTGAGGCAACGTAATTCTAAAATGAGACTCTGAAATATCTCCTGAAAGAGCTTAAACATTAAGAGGTCAATATAAGATAAGCACATGAATTTCTTCAATATATGAAGTTTATTGTCAAACTGGTTTCCATACAACACCCAGTGCTCATCCCAAAAGGTGCCCTCCTCAATACCCATCACCCACCCTCCCCTCCCTCCCACCCCCCATCAACCCTCAGTTTGTTCTCAGTTTTTAAGAGTCTCTTATGCTTTGGCTCTCTTCCACTCTAACCTCTTTTTTTTTTTTCCTTCCCCTCCCCCATGGGTTTCTGTTAAGTTTCTCAGGATCCACATAAGAGTGAAACCATATGGTATCTGTCTTTCTCTGTATGGCTTATTTCACTTAGCATCACACTCTCCAGTTCCATCCATGTTGCTACAAAGGGCCATATTTCATTCTTTCTCATTGCCACGTAGTACTCCATTGTGTATATAAACCACAATTTCTTTATCCATTCATCAGTTGATGGACATTTAGGCTCTTTCCATAATTTGGCTATTGTTGAAAGTGCTGCTATAAACATTGGGGTACAAGTGCCCCTATGCATCAGTGGGTAAATTCCTAGCAGAAGCACATGAATTTCTATAAGACAGAATATTATTTTTTAAATGTGTAATCATAAAAGCACAATGGTCATGAGGGTTGTTAGGCTGAGAAAGGAAACGTACCCATTTTGGAGTCAGGAAATACTTTGTAGCAGAGGTAGTATCTGAGATGTGTTACAAAGCATTTATTTCCAGGAAATGTGTGTTTTAATTCATGTACAAATTTTGTACTTTCATGGTAATTTGCTTTAGTACTGTAGTGTAAGCCTGACACAGGTAGTTATAAAAATGTTTCCCCATTCTCTGCACTCTGTTCATATATGCAGACTAGAAAGTGTGGCATAAGAATCCCTCCATACGGGTTCTGTGGTAAAATCTGTAGAGTATATGCAAAGAGATAAACAAGGTGTATTTCTTCACATCTTCACTTAGGAGACATTTGGGCTCAGGAGACACTTAGGGGACCTGAAAGCACATATGCAGTTGAACCAGTCCTATTAGAACAATAAGCTGCCCAATTGTGGATATTTAAAATACCAAGATAACTTACATAACATGGCAACTATAACTTGAAACTATAACCCACATATATGAAATATCCCCACTTAGAGAACTGTGGGCTGACTAGTTAAGGAAGGGTAGAAGCCGAAGTTGCTCACAATTAGAAATACAGATGTTATTCATCTCTTTTCCACCTTCCAGTTAAGTTCTTCTCAATTGCTGGTGAATGTCCCAGTGTGAATGCCTGTAGGAGAATTAGCTTCTGGCTACCTAACTGGAGTCATTATTATGAATAGCCTTAAGTGGCTAAGATGTTTTAATTCAAAATTGTAGAAGTTTCCAAGTAGTGAAGTAGCCTCCAGGCTAGCTGGGACCCAGGCTGTAGGAGTTTCGGAATTTAGGTATTTCTCAAAAACCTCACAAACCTAAACCTGAGATCTATACAGACTGTGTAATGCTTTTTTTAGCCCAAATTTATTGTCAAGAATTTCTGAATGACTGAAATTCATCAGATAAATGTTCATTTTTCAATACTGAATAAAAACAAAATTGAAATATCTAAAGAATAATCTTAAATATTCTAGCATTCAGATATAACTAAGGTATATGACTCTTAAATTTAGTATTTAGTTGTTTGTCCCCAGCCCACCCATTCTAATAGCGAAACACTAAGAAATTCACTGACTCAATGTGTACTATCATAATTTGTTGACACTTCAGCATTTAAAAAGGCTAAGCCACACAAAAAACCTTATCGTTTCTCCTGCATTATGAAGGCTAAAACCAATGAATTAGCCCACAGACTCTCATTCACTATAGACTTGCCTAAAGTCCCATATTGATTAACAGCTGTATAAACATGTAAACATTTCTGCCTCTGGATGGTGAATTGTTGCCAGGAGGAGGAGTGTGGTATTTCATCAACAGTTAAGCGCATATGTGTGAATATTTGCCATATGTGCAATTAAAATAAAGTTAACCATAATGCCCAGTGGTCTTCAACTGAAGCAACTTGCCTTCCCCCAGCATTACATTTCACAGGATATGGAGACAATTGAGATTGCCCCAGCTGGGTGGCATCTCCTAGGGAGAGGCCAGGAATCCTGCTAAATATCCTACAATATAAGAACAGCTTCCCACACCAAAGAATTATCTATCCAAAATGTCAGTGCCCAGGTGAAAACCTGTTACATGTCTTTTGTTAAAAAAAAAAAAAAAAAAAAAAAAACAATCGGGGCACCTGGGTGGCTCAGTCAGTTGAGCATGTGACTTCAGGTCATGATCTTCCCGTTCCATGGGTTCGAACCTCGCATCGGGCTCTGTGCTGACAGCTCAGAGCCTGGAGCCTGCTTCAGATTCTGTGTCTCCCTCTCTCTGCACCTCCCCAACTCATGCTCTCTCTCTCTCTGTCAAAAATAAATAAACATTAAAAAAATTTATAAAAAAATTAAAACAATTGTTTTTATTTTAGATTATAAACATTCAGATAACAATTATATTTACTTCTCATACTTTCAGTTTTTAGATGACATTTTATTTTTATTTAAGGAAATCTAAAATATTAATGAATTTGAATAATGTTTCTTAAATCAAAAATTATATATCCATTGAAGTTCAAAAAGGCACTTGAAAAAAAAACACGGACAACAGTAGTTTAGGTGACTTAAAGTGGTTTAAGCTTAACTCCTCTTGGGTGTATGGGGGAATTCACCCCAGAAATGGAGGAATGAAGGTGGTGGTTTTAGCAGCTTTGTGGAGGCATCACTAATTCTTGGAGGCCAAGATTCTTACTTAGGTGAAAGCATGCTCTTGGCTTCCACTCCCATTATTTCAGCCAGTAAATTAAGAACTCACTGGAAGAAGCAATCTGGAGATGATAAAATTGGGAAAAAAAAGAAAAGAAGAAGGAAGAGAGAGAAATAGGAGCTTATACATGTTAATATTTGAAATAGTCTCTATCTGGAGATACGGTTTTCTAAGTGATGGTACTGGAAAAAGATTATGGCCATGGCATTCTTTGTATTCTGCACTTGGCATCTCTCTCCTCTAGAACTTAAAGGAACTTACCTTGAAGATAGATGACTCTTGCATAAAAGACTAGAAACTGAATAGCAAGAGAAAGTTGTATATAAATTCCTAATTTTAAAAAGACAGCTACCTTCCCATGACTATGCAAAATGGCTCTTGAATGCTGAACATTTGAATTCTGAGAAAGCCCATAATTTAAGGTGTACAATACAGCCTTATATTTTAAATGTAATTTTAATAGAATTGATAAATCCTGTATAATTATTCCATTAACCTCTGTAAACATTCTCACTTTCTCCTGCAACTCAGTAGCTGAATGAAAACAGACCCCCAGGACCTCATTTACTTGTTATACCTGTCTCATTTACAAGCCAATTAATTTACATTTTCAGCATTTCAATTACACGGCTCCATTAACGCCCCAAATAATCTATAGCGAATAGCTTTTGAAATTCAAACTATTGGGGCGCCTGGGTGGCTCAGTGGGTTTAGCGTCCAACTTCGGCTCAGGTCATGATCTTGCAGTCTGTGAGTTCAAGCCCCACGTTGGGCTCTGTGCTGACAGCTCAGAGCCTGGAGCCTGCTTCGGATTCTGTGTCCCCTTCTCTGCCCCTCCCCGCTTGTGCTCTGTCTCTCTTTCTCTGTAAAATAAATAAACATTAAAACTTTAAAAAAAAAAATTCAATTATGAAACTCTAAAATTCTATGTTTTCTGTCATTTGATATAAACCAAAAAGTACATGCTAATAAGACATATGACATAAACCCAAATGGAGAAGTTATTAAAAAAAAAAATTAACGTTTATTTGTTATTGAGAGACAGAGAGACACAGAGCGTGAACAGGGGAGGGGCCGAGAGATGGAAAGACACAGAATCTGAAGCAGGCTCCAGGCTCCGAGCTGTCAGCACAGAGCCCGACATGGGACTCGAACTCACAAACCGCGAGATCATGACCTGAGCCAAAGTCAGACGCTCAACCGACTGAGCCACCCAGGCGCCCCTGGAGCAGTTTATTATTATCAGAAGTCATACAATTAATATTCTGTTTTGGGATCCTCAAAAAACACAATATTCAAATGTATATGTGTCAGTGTCTAAAATAATGCTTTGCTTATGCACATAGAAGGTCAGCATGCATGTTGGGTAAGACGTCCTGCCTCAAAGTTGTGTTCCTCTCCTACCTGTGTACATAGCTGGGCAGGTGAGTCTAGCCATGCAATGGAGATCTAGCTAATGGATTATGAGCAAAAGAGAAATGTGCCCTTCGGGGCCTGGCCCCTGAAAAGCTCTTCAGGCGTCATCTTCCTGGTATGTTTGTTTCTCTTCCAGTAGCCTAGAATGGAGATGATCCCAGGGTCATGTAGACCTTTAAATTTCTGCCATGAAGGAGAACGGTCGGGCTATCAGCACCTGCTTTGGTCGGTTACATGAGTAAGAAATGAACTTGCAGAGTGCAAGTCATGACATGTGAGGTTTTATCTGCTTTTATCTGTAAAAACGTTCAGTGTTCTGTGTTACCCTAGCATCTTTAGAGGGAAAAAACTCCAAGCAAATTTTCTCTGACATATGGAATCACAGAAATAAGCTGTTTGGGAATATATGTGTGTCCTTTATACACACACACACACACACACACACACGCACACACCAAAACAAAAATACATGTTTTGATAACTTTCTTCAACAAATACTCTTTTTATGGCATGTATTATTGTTCATTGTAAGAAATTTAAAAATCTGAATTCAACAAGCTAAGGATGAAAAGCCGCTTTCACCTTATTGATCTTTCCACTATGAATTCTCAAATATCCCCGTTCACATAAATCTTGGACGGCAGTGTAAGCAAAACTTCCTGTTTCATCACTACACTGTTTTGTTCTCTCTATTCTGATTTTCCTTCATTCTTCATGACTCAACTTCTAGCCATTCCACTTGGTTTCACTTTTGATTCCAAATTTATCTTTTCTGCCCTTGACTTTTCTGCCATTAGTATTCAGCTGCCATAAAACTTTTACCTCAAAAGTACCAAGCAGTTGACTTATTCCAAATATTACATAAACCTGGACCATATTCATTTTGAATGGTCTCTTTTGATTAGATCAATAGGCGATATTTCAGATTGCTCACCTGATATTCACTTTTATAGAGAACGTTTTTTTTCCCTCATTTTGAGCAGTTGAGCTGAACAAAATGATTGTGTCTTTCTTTTATTGTCTCAGAACTGTTAACCCAGGTAGCATATATAAAAAATATAGGTAAGAATTTCAAAATTATATGCATCTGGTGACATTTCTCTTCATGATGTGAACATCGCTGCATGTTCTTTTCCACTATGATAGCTTTTACAAGGTACACCGTGTCATTGGCCTTTTATTTCACTGAGATGCTTGCCATGTTCACAAAAGTCTGACAGCTCTACTCCAACTACTGAGATTTTAGAGGTGATGGTGACAGTGTGGCTAAGCCAGGCTTCACAATGGGTCGTCTTTGCAGTGTTAACATGAAAAGTCAGAGAGCGAAAGGAAGACTGAATAGAGTCCCAGATAAAAAGGAAATAAAGGCCTAAGGACCTGTCACATAACACTTATTTTCCTGAGAAAAAGTAGCTGAGATATAATAAAGAACAATGGCTTTGAAGTCAGGAAAACCTAGATTCACATATTTTAACCTCTCTCAGTTTCAATGTCTTCATCTTTTAAAAAGGAGACAGAAGTATCTGCATAATAGGAGTATTATGAAGATTAAGTGAAATGTATAAAATGTCCAACTCTGCATCTACTACTCAGAAGTACTTCTAAAAGTATATATATTTTTTTATTTTAATATGAAATTTACTGTCAAATTGGTTTCCATACAACACCCAGTGCTCATCCCAATAGGTGCCCTCCTCAATACCCATCACCCACTTTCCCCTGCCTCCCACCTCCCATCAGCCCTCAGTTTAGTCTCAGCTTTTAAGAGTCTCTTATGGTTTGCCTCCCTCTCTTTTTTTTCTTCCCCTCCCCCATGGTCTTCTGTTAAGTTTCTCACGATCTACATAAGAGTGAAAACATATGGTATCTGTCTTTCTCTATATGACTTATTTCACTTAGCATAACACTGTCCAGTTCCATCCACGTTGCAACAAAAGACCATATTTCATTCTTTCTCATTGCTACATAGTGTTCCATTGTGTATATAAACCACAATTTCTTGATCCATTCATCAATTGATGGACATTTAGGCTCTTTCCATAATTTGGCTATTGTTGAAAATGCTGCTATAAAACATTGGGATACAAGTACCCCTATGTATCAGCACTCCTGCATCCCTTGAGTAAATTCCTAGCAGTGCTATTGCTGGGTCATAGGGTAGGTCTATTTTTAATTTTCTGAGGAACCTCCACACTATTTTCCAGAGTGGCTGCACCAGTTTGCATTCCCACCAACAGTGCAAGAGGGTTCCCGTTTCTCCATATCCACTCCAGCATCTATGGTCTCCTGATTTGTTCATTTTAGCCACTCTAACTGGCATGAGATGATATCTCAGTGTGGTTTTGATTTGTATTTCCCTGATGAGGAGTGACGTTGAGCATCTTTTCATGTGCCTGTTAGTCATTGGGATGTCTTCTTTAGAGAAGTGTCTATTCACGTCTTCGGCCCAATTCTTCACTGGATTATTTGTTTTTCGGGTGTGGAGTTTGGTGAGTTCTTCGTGGATTTTGGATACTAGTCCTTTGTCTGATAGGTCATTTGCAAATATCTTTTCCCATTCCATAGGTTGCCTTTTAGTTTTGTTGATTGTTTCCTTTGCGGTGCAAAAGCTTTTTATGTTAATGAGGTCCCAATAGTTCATTTTTGCTTTTAATCCCCTTGCCTTTGGAGATGTGTCAAGTAAGAAATTGCTGTGGCTGAGGTCAGAGGGGTTTTTTCCTGCTTTCCCCTCTAGGGTTTTGATGGTTTCCTGTCTCCCATTCAGGTCCTTCACCCATCTTGAGTTTATTTTTGTGCATGGTGTAAGAAAGTGGTCTAATTTCATTCTTCTGCATGTTGCTGTCCAGTTCTCCCAGCACCATTTTAGAAGTATATTTATTGAACACTGTTAAGTGCCAAGCACCGCCCTTGGCACATAGACAAAAATCCTTGCCCCATGACGCATACTTTATGTGGGAGAAACTAAGAATAAAGAAGACACATCAATGAAGTGTGGAGTACATCAGGTAGTGAAAAGGAAGGAGAAAAATAATGTAGAAAAGAGGGATGGGAAGGGTTGCATTTGGAATAATAGGATGACCTGATGGGTCAAGAGAGTCTAATGAAAAGGCAACACTGCAGTAAAGTGAGAAAGTGAGCCATGTGGATACCCAAAGACAATCATTCTAAGGAGATGAAAGAACAAATGGGTGTCTCAGTTGGTTAAGCGTCTGACTTCCGCTCAGGTCATGACCTCATGTTTCATGGGTTTGAGCCCCACATCAGACTCTATGCTGACAGCTCAGAGCCTGGAACCTGCTTTGGATTCTGTGTCTCCCTCTCTCTCTACCCTTCCCCTGCTCGTGCTCTGTCTCTCTCTCTGTCTCTCAAAAATAAATAAATGTTAAAAGAAATTGAAGAAGTGGTTAAATTCTGCATATAATTTGAAGGCTGACTAAGCAGGACTATCTGCAGGATTGGATATGGAGTGTGAGAGACAGAAAGGAGTAATGGATGACTCCCAGGTTTTTACATGAACAACTGGAAGTATGTTCTTTTCTCTTTCCTTTGTTCTTTCTGTCTTTTTCATATTTGGGGGCTTGTTGGTTGATAATACATAATCATATATCTTCTAAATACTGGATTCCCAACAATTTTATGAATGAAGAGTCTTCTAATCGGTGACTGACACAAGCGGTCCATAAGACTCTGTGGAAATTGAAGGAAGATGGCCTCAATCATGTTCCAAGAATACTATTTAAGGAATATTCATTACTATGCTGAAGTATTATAGAAGTCAAATAAGACAATGTTAATAAAAGGAACTCATCCTCGATCAGATCAAAAACCCATTTTACAATAACCTCTATATTGGCATTGCCTGGGTGACAGTCAGTAAAGCATCCAACTTCCACTCAGGTCACGATCTTGAGGTCCGTGGATTCCAGCCCCATGTCGGGCTCTGTGCTGACAGCTCAGAGCCTGAAGCCTGCTTCAGATTCTATGTCTCCCCCTCTCTGCCCCTTCTCCACTAGTGCTCTGATTCTCTTTCTTTCAAAAGTAAATACATATTAAAAAAGAAAAGACAATAATATTCTGTCTATACTATGTAAGGCATTACATTTTGTAGATTAAATTGTTACCTCATTTGTTGATGTATTTGTTCCCGTATTGGGTTAAAATAGGTCCTGGTAATAAATTATAAAGCTGTTTTAGTGCAACAAGTTTATTTCTTACTTATGAAGTCGAGTGACCGCACCAGGCAGTGGCCCAGAGGTTTAGGTTCCAACCATGTCAGAAATAACTTGTGGAGACACCAAGGAAGAAAAAGTGAGAGCTGCAAAGGATGTATATATGCTTTTAAAAATTATGGTCCTAGAAATAGCACACTCCTTTCCATTCACATTCCTTTGGCTGCAACAATGAAACCCTCTTATTACAAGGAATCTAAGAAGTAAAGGGAAATACAGAGAACTTTTGAGAAACACTATTTTGTCTGCCACTGGTAACTTATCCAGAACTTTGATCTTCCCACCTTATGTATACAGCATATAGTTGGACCATATGCTTCTTATCTGTTCTTTCAATCTCTGTCTTTGATTACAGTGTTTAGTACATTCACCTATCCTTTCTAATAAGGTAGTATTTATGTGTCCGAAGTTGCTCATTGTTTTTTGTATATTTTGCCTTTTTTTTTGTTTCCTTATTCCTCCAATACTCCCTTCTTTTTTTTAATGTTTACTTATTTATTTTTGAGAGAGAGAGAGAGAGAGAGAGCGAGCGCACGCACAAGCAGGGGAGGGGCAGAGAAAGAGGGAGACACGGAATCTGAAGCAGGCTCCAGGCTCTGAGTTGTCAGCACAGAGCCCGAAGTGTGGGCTTAAACTCATGAACCGTGGGATCGCGACCTGAGCCAAGTCAGACCCTCAACCGACTGAGCCATCCAGGTGACCCCCCCTCTTTTGTTTTAAGTAGATATTTTCCACTATCCTATTGATTTCCTTGTTGTTGTTGTTGTTTCCTTAAGTTTTTATTTTTGGATTGTTTCCTAGTGGTTACCCTAGGAATTACATTTGGCATCTTAAAACAAGCTCATTCATATTAAAATCAGATTAACTTCCATAGTAAACAGACTTTTTTTTCTTATTAGTAGCTCTATAACATTCTCCCTCTCATTGTACTTACTCCAAGACAAACTGCATCTTTATACATTGTAAGCGCATCCCTAATTAAGATCTATGTGAGAAGTTATTTACACCAAAGTAGATTTCAGAAGATATTTTGACCTGTAAGGCCATGAAGAACATGATGAAGTCTCAGAAATATGTTAGTTCAGTTCTAATCTGTCCCAAAGAAAACAACAGATTTTAGTCTGATTTAATATACATTAAGAATCAACATTTAACCTAAAAGTAGAGGTTAGTGTCAAGCTCACATAAGTTATCATCAAAGGTCCAGAAAATTCCACAGCAGGTCAGCAGAAGGGACTGTTAAACTGAAGCCACGCAATGCAGTTTGCAAACCATGGCCTCCTCCTGCAGGGGAAATAAGGTGTTTTAAGATAAGGACAGATCAGAAGTTTCTCTATACTGTCCTTTTGATGCTCAGATTCTGCATTTGAATGTTCAAAAGACCTCACTCAGTTTCAGTGATTTGCTAGAGGGACTCACAGAGCTCAGGAAAGTTATTATCTCAGAGATCAAGTTTATTACACCAAAAAGGAAAAGGTGCTTAGGGCAGGTTCCAGGAGACCCCAGACACGAGCTTCCAGTTTCTTTCTCATAGTGGGGTCACATGTGTGACACTTCTTTCTCCCAGCACCAACACAGAGCCCTGCCAACCAGGAATGTTCACTTCAGCCTTGGTGTGTACCATCACGTTGGCATGGCTGACCATCTGTGTGGCTAACCTTGGTGTCCAGCTCCTCCAAGGGCCGAGGCTGCAAGGGCTCCACCATAAATCACAATGTTGACATAGACTGGGGTACGGCCCAGGGCCCAGGCTTCAAAACACTCTTATCAGGGAGCTTATCTCAAGGGCTTAGAAGTTACCTCTGAGAAGCAGAGCAGGGTCTATACCTTTCTTTGGAATGCACAGACTGTGAACAACACAGCTGTTCTGAGTTAATCTTTTATCACACAGGACCCCAACATGAGAAGCCCTGGGATAGATCTGAGTCTTATGTGAAGGACCCACACTTTTCCAGAGCTTGATCTCATAATACAGACCCAAAAGAAATATTCATCATCTCTCTAGAACAAAAGCACCCCACAGGTTTTCACAGTCAGGACAAAGATTTATTCTTTTTTTTCTTTAATGTTTATTTTTGAGAGAGAGAGAGTGAGAGAGAGAGAGCACAAGCAGGGGAGGGGAGAGATAGAGACAGGGACAGAGGATCCAAACCTGGCTCTGCAATGAAGCAGTGACCAACTCATGAACTGCAAGATCATGACTTGAGCTGAAGTCAGATGACCAACTGACTGGGCCACCCAGGTGCCCTGAAAAAGATTTATTTCTCTGGGCACTTATCTCTCTACAACTGAACAGCCCTCTGGTAAACTCCATAAGCCCTTCTATACAATAAATGTTTACTGTGTATCTACTCATTGGGTGTCTGGAAATGGACAGCAACACAGTAGATCTCCTCAAGGAAGTCACAGTTAAGTGTAGAGTATACCAAGAAAAAGTGTTTCAATTTGGTAAATTAGGTACTGTGGAAAGGACAAGCATAGGACTTAATGATGCACAAGGAAGGGGCCCCTACCTCAGCTACAGCAGGCAAGGATCACTGCCAATAGGAAGAGACCTTGAATCTGAGTTTTAGAGACAAATAGGAGAGAAGCAGGAAAGCAGACTATTGTCAGAAATCAGCCCCTCCACACTCTTGGAGTTATGAGATAAGATGCAGTGCTTGGGTAAACTCCAGGAAAGTTAGTTTGGGTGAGCAAGAGTGCTGGGGCCACATAAAGCACGATGACCATGGAAACGTGTAGAAGAGACAGACCCACCCAATAATATTCAAGGCTGATCTACTCTCTGACATACTAATCTTTTTAGCTATTTTTTTGCCCTGAGCAAAAAGTGAGAATTTGAATAAATGTCAACACTGAAGCTTTAACTGAATACTAATTGAATATTCTAATGTTTTTTAAGCACATTCTTTTACCTTTCTCTTAATATAGTCCAGGATTTTTATTGTGGAGTATTGCATTTTCTGTTTGTATACACATAAATATCAGACAGTCTCTGTAGGCATTAGTAATGAATTTATTAAACGAGTGATAAAATTTCAATTAAATACAGAAGTTAAAGCTCAGGGGAGTACAGTAATATTTAAAAAGCCATACCGAACTATTAGAGGGATCTTTGAAAAACAATGTCAGATGGAAAATCTCATTTCATAGCTCTTTTTGCTGTTATTTCATTCCCATTAAGAGAAAGATAAGTCTTTTTTGCAGCACTATGCAACTGCTGCATCCAATAGGAGCACAGAAATGCAGAAATAATTGAACTTCATTCAGATCTTAGTCCTTGTGAATGCATTTTTTAGCTGTTTGCATCTTAGAAATGGCCAAATATGCCTCCTGGTGGCAAATTGCAGGTACATTTCAATCGTAGCCTCTGCTTCACAGACATCATAAGGGTGAAGTCAATTTCAAAATTGTCCCTGAGGCCTCTACTCTTCAAAGACTTTCCCATAATGCTGTGAAAGGAAAGTTAGAACTCAGAAGACGCTAGACCGGGCATGAGGTAAATCAGATGTCACTACCATGAAGCAATGATAATTTTTGCAAATGAACCATAGAAATATTAAAAAGCATCTACCAATTAAAAAAAAAAAAAAAACCTCGGGGCGCCTGGGTGGCGCAGTCGGTTAAGCGTCCGACTTCAGCCAAGTCACGATCTCGCGGTCCGTGAGTTCGAGCCCCGCGTCAGGCTCTGGGCTGATGGCTCGGAGCCTGGAGCCTGTTTCTGATTCTGTGTCTCCCTCTCTCTCTGCCCCTCCCCCGTTCATGCTCTGTCTCTCTCTGTCCCAAAAATAAATAAAAAACGTTGAAAAAAAAATTAAAAAAAAAAAAAAAAAACCTCTAAAAATATAATGGGATTCTTAAGAGGGCTTTGTAGATGTTCAGTAGGTACAAAATTTGAGATACTGTGCCTTTGGTTTAATACCCTTTTTCTCTTTTGTTTTTTAATATGAAATTTATTGTCAGATTGATTTCCATACAACACCTAGTGCTCATCCCAACAGGTGCCCTCCTCAATGCCCATCACCCACTTTCTCCTCCCTCCCAACCCCCATCAACCCTCAGTTTATTCTCAGTTTTTAAGAGTCTTTTAAGAGACTCAAAAATTACACGATAAAATAGATTCTTTTAAATCTGCATAGTAATTTGAGAGATGCTGACAATATTCTTGGCATGATTAAAAAGGGACAGCAAGGAAAACATTTTTCTTGGGTAATGAATCTGGAGAGTAGAGGATAAGCCTCTAGAATCACTCCTCCCTCGTGTTCTCAAATTTTACTTTGTGAAGCTCTGTTTCCCATTTCTATCCTTACCTCCTGTATTTGAGCCCATTACAGTCAAAATCCTAATTTAAACGCTGAGTAAAGAGACATCTCCAAATCTGGTCCCACCAAACACTGAAGGCTTTTCAAATTTATTTCCTTAGCAAAAAAAGTTAAATAACATCTGTTGCAAGATTATGTTCTAACCAAAATGAAGCTAAAATGATTTCCAGAATGTATTTTGGAAATTTTCTCAATGCCTCAACTTTAGATAATTATTAAAACAAGTTAGTTGGTCTTGTGTACTCCAATCCAACTCCAGCAATAGGTCTGAAAAGATTTAAACATGATGACGAATACATTTTAACTAATGTGGATAATACTTCTTATTAGTCTTTAAATAAATATGTCCTGTCAGCTGGATTCAGTGGCTCTTTGCCATTTGTGGAAGCCAGAGATTAATAATAGCTTGCTGGAAAGAACAGATTCATTCTCTGGCTTCACTGGCAGAATAAAAAATGTTAAAGGCTGAATGTTGAATTCATTGCTAACAATTAATTCCCCCGGATAATGCATGTGTTATGGGCATGTTGTGAGTGCAAGTGTTGAGTGTTCATATTAGTCTGATACATCAGCCCTGTAAGTGATGTTAGAGCTTGGCTCAAAACAGCCACAATGTACACAGCTGACTGAGTAGGAGACAGTGCTGGTTAATGGAGATGGGAACAGTTCTTTAATAGTTGTCACCCAGCTCTGATTTATAGGGAAAGAAGTGAATGGTTTAAATGACTCTATTTGCTCCCTTATCTGTCAAAATTATTTCCTCTCAGTCCTATGAACTACCTAATACTTAGAATAAGCAACAACAGATGATCTTTATGGGAAAGCAATGAATAGCACAAGATTTACTATGAAAAGTAACATAACAAAAAAAGATATCAAGCTTTTATGAAAACTCCTCAAGGCTGGTTTGTAGCAATGTGTGCTAAATTGTTTTGAAGTTACGGG
This sequence comes from Panthera tigris, assembly GCF_018350195.1. Lineage (NCBI taxonomy): Eukaryota > Metazoa > Chordata > Mammalia > Carnivora > Felidae > Panthera > Panthera tigris. The sequence goes on from NC_056662.1 coordinate 111,335,566, forward strand.
ACTCTCTAAAACAAATAGTTAGTATAAATAAAGTTGATGGAGGGTCATCACTGTATTCTTTCCACACAAACAAATGTCTGTATTCTTTGCAAATAATATAGCTGGGAGATGCTGTTATAGCAGAGAAGAGGGATTGAATGGAACAGTTAAAACTGTAGTCTCTGTCAGATTTTAAAATATTTAATGAAGAAATTACTGTCTAGAACAGGCTCTGGCAAACTGTGGCTCACTGATCAGATCTGTCCCAGTGTCTGCTTTTGTAAATAGCTTCATTAGAACATAGCCTCACTTGTTCATTTTGTGTTTTATCTACAGCTGTTTCCATACTACAAAGGCAACAGAGAGTAAAAGGTCTCCAAAGCCTAAAATATTTGCTATTTGGTATCTGGCCTTTTTAAGAGGAACTTTGTTGGCCCTGGGCTAGAACTTATAGATAGCACTGAAATGTACCCACCTGTCACCCCACTACCCATCGACAGTAATGGGCCCAGTGAAATTGACTCCCTGTATTTCTGGGAATCACTCTAGACTAGAGGTCTCTCTCAGGGTCTCTCTCTAAGACGAGATGTACTGTCTCCAGCATTACTGATTGCCTAGGATGATTCTGACATCGGGCGTAGTGCCTGAGCTAGAAGAAATCCACAGTCCTTATGTCATGGACTTACATGTTTGTGGGAAGACATACCTGAAGGGTGAGTAGGGGGTCCAATGAACAGTGTATTAGAGAAGGTCCCTGTGTGAGACCCTGAGACAGGAGTTTGATAGTTCAGAGAAGAAAGGCCATGTAATGTACACTCACAAAAAGAGAGATGTATTAGAAGACATGGAGGTAGGTCTAAACAACTGTCTCTAAAATGTACCCTCTTGGTGGGGGTCCCAGGTTTTAGCCTCTAAGTGTTCAAGGTAAAGCCTCACTATGATTCTGGTTCATACTAGAAGAAGGTACAGCAATCTGAAAAACCGTGTGCCAAGAGAGATAGAAATCAAGATGTGATGACCACTCACCTCTGAAGATGCATTTTCCAGCATCTTTAAGAGAAATCTTATGGGGCTGTTGAAGCAAAGGAAATGAGCAGTGAGTGACTGCTGGTCATTTTGATCCTCTTTGTGCTCTTGGTGGTGATTCCTAGCAGAGCTGTCTTCACTGATTTAACATGAACAGAAGCCCTTTATGTCTGTGGAGAAGGGTGTAGGCCTAAAATTCCCTATGGCCTTCTCGCTAAATACTGGAAACTAACTGCATGCAGAGGAATCATCTTGCCTAGTTCACTTTCCAACCTTCAAGGATATTCAGAAACAGAAACAGTGCTGCCTTGAATCAAATGGTTTTTTAGCACCCACCAGTTTTCCTCTTTCACCTTATACAGATGAGCTGCCAGAAATAGTTCACTGCAATGGTTCAACAGGGAAGTTCCTAAATACCCTCTCAGAATCCTATGAGGAACAGGGAGAAAGTAACTATAGTAAGTAACTCAAGCAATGTGTCTTTAATTGGTCTTAACTTTCAGGACAAGCAGTTATCTTTACTTGGAGGGGAAGCTTCCGGAAAAGAGGTAAGATAATTCAGGCAACGACTGCTCTGATCTAATTAGAGAGGTTGTATTCCTTTGTCATTCTCCTGGCACCAGAGCCCTCCATGCCTAGAATAAGGAGCTGGCCCAGGTTGTCTCCTTCAAGTGGGCAGGGTGGGCCAGCAAAAGCTGAGGCTTGATAACAGGATAGTATTTCTTTCCCTATCCCATAACTGGAGGATCTAAAGCCATGAAAAACAAGCAAAACGAACACCAATGAAATAGAAAGAAGTCATCCATTCCTTCTGTTTGGCTGCATAAGGAATCAAAGTCTGTTTTTCCTGTGTTGGGACATGTCTTCTCCCCAGCCTTGTTCATTTACCCATCAAACTGCTAAAGGTTTCTCAGCAAACCCTCAGTCAACCTTTACTACCAAACATCTGGTTTCTCACTTGCATCTTCTCCTTCCCCATGCTCTTCATCTCCAAATACTCCTTTAAAATTATACATCCTATTGTTTTCTCCATTCATCCCATTTTTAGTATACATCACAATGCGAAAAAACAGATCACAATGGCTCAGATCATTCAATGACCTTTCACATGGTCTTTGAAAAAGGCATCATGGTTTTTTTTTTTTTTTAGTTTAGAAATATGTCTTCTTTTCATACCTCAATTTTGAGATTGCAGCTAGACCATTACCTCAAGTTTCTGGTGGCAGAGTTCCAATCCATCTTCTTCTTATTTTGTTGCGGAATTATCAAACAGACCTTGATCTAAAGACTGAGTCCAAGAAGTGGGCTGGAGAGGTTGTTGGCATTCTGTGATATGGTTGTATGCAGTCTGATATCTCTGACCTGCTACTCCCCTGGTGTCTTGGTCTGGGGCCGTTGTACAGGCTTTAGAGGCTGTTTAGAGGCTGTTATTCAAGGTGTGCCTCAAGGCAAGTTACTCAGTGGTCCAAGTTCTAACAATAAAGAAGCAAAGTAAGCTATCCCTTGAATTCTAAACAAAGAAAGTATGGAATTTGCAGCCACCATTTGTAAATGGTTGTCTTCACAAGTGGACGTAGGGAGCAGAGGATTAAGAATAAAAGACACTCTAGCACATATAGAGATCAAAAATCCTTGCTTTATATATTTTTCTCAGATTTTCTTATAAACTTATATTTGGACTTATTAATAACCAGAGCTGGGTCCCTTTTTATATGCTCCTCCCTAGGATCAGAACAGCAGATGTGAATAGTGTGTGTATGTGTGTATAAGTGTGGTTCTCTCTGTGAGCATGTATGTACTCTCTTGTACTAAATGTCTGTAGCCGACCTTGCTGACTACCATCTGACCTTTCCCCGTTCACTCAAGCAGGAAACCCAGGTTCAGAAGCTGTGATGTTTATCACTTCACACAGAAACACATATAAAACATGCCCTTCAGCTCTCTCCATATCCACTATTCTTGGTTCTCTCATGCCTTCAGAAAACATTTGATGTAAATTACCATAGAATATCTTTTTTAAAACTGCTGGTTGGGGGCACCTGGGTGGGTTAAGCGTCAGAATTCAGCTCAGGTCATGATCTCACGGCTCATGAGTTGGAGCCCCTCATTGGGCTCTGTGCTGACAGCTCCAAGCCTGGAGCCTGCTTCAGATTATGTCTGTCCCTCCCTCCCTCTGCTTGCTCGCTCTCTCTTTCTCTCTCTGTTTCAAAAATAAACATGAAACAAAACAAAACAAAATATTGCTGTTTGATCTCAGGAGCTCCTGGAATACATGAAATTTCCTGGCACTACTTTTCATATACCTGAAAGAGCATTCCAAGAATGAGTCTATGGCTGACCACTTTCTCTTACAACTTGTGGGCAAAGAGAACCTAACAGAATTTAGCTGTTCTTTCTCAACTACTTTATCACACAGAGCAAGCAAGCAAAAAAAAAAAAAAAAAATTAATATTTTCACATACTCCTATGCTCACTTGTGTTACAGTGTTATTTAGGGAAATGGAGCAAGGCACAAAGAGAATAAAAGAAAAAATGAAGCAAAAAGTGAAAGGAATCATTAAAAATAACTGAGTAACCTCAGAGTTGATGTAGGTCCAATAAGAATCCAAAATTGGGAGAATCCAAAGTGAGGAGAAAATGTGACTTAGAATATGTCTCTCTCTCTCTCTCTCTCTCTCTCTCTCTCTCTCTCTCTCTCTCTCTCTCTCTCTTCTAATTTAGAATGTTTCTGTCTTTCAAATGTGGAGAGGCTATGCTCAAAATCTGATACATTTATGAAAGTTACAACGAGGATACAGATCGACTCGGTCATTACATCCCAAGATATCACAACTGGAAAATAAGCCTTGAATATGGTGTATATTTGGGGAAGATAAGAGGATGCTCAAAACTGATTTACTCACATTTAATAAATATATTGAGGGACTAAAAAATAAATCAGAATAGACATTGGAAAAAAAAATAATGATCTACATTGTCATGGTTTAGATGGCGTCCTCTACCACATGGTGTAGTCATTTTTTTTTCTTTTCAAAATCATATATTCTTGTTGAAATCAGTGAACTTAATTAAGCATCTTAAATATCTTATTAAAATAATTTAAATTAACCTTGTTACTTATATTTCTGGCAAGCCCACAGGGAGAATTTGCAAATTCCCACAGTTGCAACAAAAGCCTGAAAGACAAGACTTTTCCAATTGTACATCTTTTGTTAGCAGAATGAAAACTCATCAGGAGAAAAAATAAAGTGTTAATATGGTTAAAATAAATCAAATTTATAAACATTGTATAAGCAAGAGAACAGGACTTAATGAGAGACAATGAATAAGAGATTTTAATTTGATGGATTCTGAAGGGCATAGCCTCTTCCTTGAGATGATGAGCCTAAACAATGAACAATGAAGCCCTTATTTCATGCTTCAGATGATATAGTATGATCTGTGTATTCACACGTAAAAGCAGGAATGCTGTCACAACCACAGAAGGAAATTGATGATAATGTTTGAGAAACTTCTTCTAAAGCTGTGGAAGTAGAAATATGTAAGTGCGATATACCTGTTGAAATTCTTGTTAGAAAAAGATAAATTATAAATCAAATAGTTCTGACATACCATATTAGTGAGTGTGCAATCTTCTTAAAGAATAAGTGAATATTTTCCTGATTTGTCAAAATGTATTCAAACTACTAATTTTTCTTGTGCTTCACATGGGAAAAATTAACAGGAGTAATATTAAAAATTCAAACTAAGTTTTTCAGTGCCAACTCTATACTGAAAACATTGAGGGCATTTGGGGGCCACAAACAAAAGCCACTGCATTTGTTCCCAAGAAGATTACAATATGCTAAGGAAACGTGCATTTAGATAAAGCAAGATGAGTAGACACATTACCCGTTGGAATGGAGTCAAAGGCAGGAAGTAATGAGAGCATAGTGGATGGAGTTCCTAGCTAGGTCTGGTCAAGACTCAGGGAGTATTTCCAAAAGGAGTGGAGTAGAAGCACAGTGTGGGCTTTTGAGAAGAAATGAATAGACAAGTGGCATTATTATACAAGTACATTTCTAGACACATAAGTAGAGGAAAGACATGGATTATAATTTTCTAGAACACGTTGAAAATTGATTTTGAGGTCTGGCATCAAATTTTATGTAGAAGTGAAATATCTGCTATATTCCAAAAATGAATGAAATAGATAAAATTCAAGCAAATCTTCTCAAAGAGAGAAACTTGTCTCCCCCACACACAAGATGTACACATTTATGGATTATATATGTACTATGCCTATACACATATATATGTACTATAGGGTATATATGTGTGCATGTATGTGAATGTGTGCATACATTTTTACATATATCATAGAATAGTATTTTTGAAATTATGAATACAATGAACGATTTAATACCTATAAATTATAAAATGTCTATACAATAGAAATTTGTTAAAAATAAATAAGCATGTGACTAACTCATTTTAAGAATTTGTAACCCTGAATGGGTCAGTGGGCAACAGGTAGTCAAAATTACCTCCTGTTCTCCACTCTCCAATGATACCAAGTCTAGATGCTATTATAGGAAACATTAGGAAACCTTCCCAAATGGTTTATCCCTGACCTTCACAAACTTTTCCAGAGAATACAATAGAGGGAAAGTAATCCAATTTATTTTATGATATTTATCTAACTAAAGTGCCAAAAATAGACAAGGACAGTACACAAAAGAAATATAAGTCAACCTCACAAAGTCAAAAGCTTAGATACATTGTATTGGTAAATTGATTTCAATAATGCACAAAAATTTACATACTAGGAATGCAAAACAGAAAATGCTAAATATGCAATTAATGCTAGAAATTATAGAATCATAGAATGTGCCCACTACAGTGGACAAAATCTCATATTTTCAAAATCTTTGTAAGATGGAAAGAAAAACACAAAATCACAAGTGAGTCCTAAAAAAGTGGCATGATTCAGAAGAACTCGTTCAGGAAAAGTATGCCAGAATGAGCTGAAGTCTCAAGAAAGGTGCTAACAAATATATATATTTTCCATGATGTGGAAGAGAAATAGAAAGTCAGAATCCCAGTGCTTAAGGAAAATGATCAAATGCTAGCAGCTCAAGAGAGAAGGCACTCCTACTCAGATCCAATTTTAGTTCAGTCTTCTAGAGTCAGGAAAATAATCTTTATAATAGAAATATATTGAAGGTCCCAAACAAGTGATAAAATAATCTAAGATTTCTACTTAGCAACTGAAGAATTGGCACATAACCAGATACTAAAGAGACTGCAAGTGTAGTGTGATAATCTGAACAATGATGAAAACAAGGAAAGAGTACACTCAGAAAATGGGGGATTAAGCAAGTGTTCTAAGTTTCAAAAGGAGAAAAAAAGGTTATTTGAGAAAACTACAATCTGGGGGTGGGGGGAGTAGAAATTATTCCAACAAAATTTTAAATAATCAAAGAGCGACTGAATGGATTATTTTTAAAGTATATGAAAATCCCCATGATCCAGCTGGGCTCATCAGCAATACACATAATAACAAGACTGTCTTAGTCACATTTTAGATGAATCTGTTAGAAGGCTCTCAGGTAGTGGCAAATCCACTGTGTTAACATTAAGACACATGGAAATAATGGGAACTTATTTTGTAAAAACCAAAATGGGTGATTTTAAGAAGCCTACTTTAATGGTGAGAAGTTCCGTTGAAACCTGAGGAAGCTGCTGTTGGAATGTCATGTGGCTCTTTTTCAGCCTTTGTAAAGGTGCTTTGGGCTTTTGTTTGGTTTCCTTGCTTTGTGAATTTTTTCCCAATTTTAAAATACTGATGGGGCACCTGGGTGGCTCAGTTGGTTGAGCATCTGACTCTTGATTTCAGCTCAGGTCATGATCCCACTCACGGGTTTGTGGCATTGAGCCCCGCATTGGGCTCTGTGCTGACAGCAAGGAGCCTGCTTGAGATTCTCTCTCTCCCTCTCTCTCTGCCCCTCCCCCCTCTCAAACAAACTTTTTAAAAAATAAAAATAATGAAGACAGTTATCAAATTTTCTTAATTGAAGTACAGTTAACACACACTGTTACATTAGCTTCAGGTGTACAACAATGATTTGGCAAGTCTATCCGTTATGCTGTTCTCAGGACAAATGTAGCTCCCACCTGTCACCCTACAACATTACAGCATCATTGATTATATTCTCTATGCTGTACCCTTTAATCCCATAACTTATTCATTCCATAACTGGAAGCTAATACCTCCCACTCTTTTGCCCCTTTCCCCATCCCCTTCACCTCTGGCAACTGTTAGTTCTCTGTATTTATGGGTCCATTTCTGGGTTTTGTTTATTTTTTAAATTCCACATATAAATGAAATCTTATGGTATCTGTCTTTGTCTGAATTATTTCAGTTAGCATAATACCTTCTAGGTCCATCCATGTTGTTGCAAATGTCAAGATCTAATTTTTTTGTCAATACTCAAGAGAGAAAATGAGAAAAGATCAGGAAAACCTTCTCGTAGATCTCCAAGCATATACTAGTGCAGGACACCTGCCTTATACGTCACTGATCAAAATACAGGTTCAGCATAAGCCAACAAAATAATGATGCTGCTGGCACTAACTCTAATGCTAGCCTAACATGTGAGAGAATAAATACTCTGACCCAGGGAACAAAGTCTTGCTGCAACGAACACAGCATATCTGATGGAGTGGGTTTATATGTGGTGGTTCACATTAATAGGAACCCTGAAGAACTAGAGAATAGTCACAGATAGGGTAAAAAGGTAGATATTGGTATTTGTTAAATCAAAAAGGGATGCCACACACAATATTTAAGTAATTATTTGAGTTTGTTATTTTGTCTAAAAAGAAGAAGGTCAAGAAAATTTTTACACATTAAAAGAAGTCATGTGGATTAAGGAAAATAAGTCGTTAGGATTAGTAGAAAATGTCTGTGTTCCCCCTTTCATAATTTGCCATTATTTACAGTCCTTGCCAATGAGCTTGTCCTCTGAAACCCTATCCTACAATTCTAGCAATATGCCTCTCGAAACAGGTTTTCTGGACTCCTCCGCTATGATTTGTTCACATGTGTACTGGTCTCATGTGTGTATGGTTGTATTCCTCTGCAGGGTTGAGAGCAGAGACCACATTTTATTCAAATTTACAGAAAGTCAAATTTCATTTTAACTTAAGCCAGAACTTGGAAGCAATTAGAGTTCTTCAATGGAATGAAATGTGGTATTTTGAGATAAAGTGATCGTTTGTAACTGTTTCTCAAGTGAAAATTCATCTTTCCAGCAGCTCTTGAGAGAGCCTTCCATCAGGTTGGACTGGGACAGAAGTAGAGACGGACAAGTTGATCACAAGGTTTTCTTTCAACACTCAGATTTGGTATTTTCCTTTCCATGTCTTTCTCTTTGCCTTCTTTTCTGCAGCATTTCTGGTGCAAGGTTTCCTTCCCACCACCTAAATAATTGCTCTGGGCCCGGATTCTTTATAGATAAGATCCTCACTGGTAGCTCAAAGATTACCTTATCTACTTCAGTAAAACCCCCATTATGGGGGCCTGTCTTCTACTTAGAGGCTCAAAGATTTTTAACAAGTGAAGCCAACAGCCAAAAATGGCACAAATTTACAAGATTCATGTTCGGTATTTACCTTAACTTACTATGACCTTTTACAATGCATTTAGCTTCTTGAATCTAATGTTGAATTTACTAGACCTCAGTTAGGATCTTTATTGTGAGAGAATCTATAAGTATCATGCAATATAAGTAGTAGTAGTATTTTCAGGCTACTCTATCATCATTGCCCTCAGTGTATGTGGGCTGGAGTTTTTCTGTGTGGATCGGACGTGCCTGCGGCATAATGGCTATATCTAATACCCAGCTTCTCTTCCTTCATCACCCTGTCCTAGCAAAACATAAGACAAAGTTTAGTATCATTTAATGCACATATTCTAACAGTCCTTACTCTTGGTATCACAGAAAACTATACATTTCTACCGAAGATAACTCCCACCACTCTACATTCAGTGAGGCGACTTGATGGCACATTGCTCTGAAGAAGCCTGGTTCTATCAGTCCTAACTGCCTTGTCAAAATAGTCACATGTGCGCAAGTGCGAGAGACCCTAGTGTCTTTGGAGATCATCCAGAACCTTGAGAACTTACTCTATATCTTATAATGCTAGAACCAGCCATGCCATTTGTGGGACCCGGTGCAAAATGAAAACACAGGGTCCCTTTTTGAACAATTACTAAGAATCTCAAAGTGGTGGCAATAAAGGATTAAATCAAACATGGGGCTTTTCAGAGCACTGGGCCCAGTGCAGCTGCACAGGTTGTATACCCATGGAGCCCACCCTGCCACACGTCAATGTAAATGAAGGTCAGTTAGTTGTAAACCACCATCAAAGGCAAGTGAGCATTTTACCAACTGTGTAAACACTGGAATTAACGCAAAGAGGTTTCTGAATAGACAGTCTTTAAAGAATTTCCTACACAATTCAACATAGAGTTATAGCTATGAGAAATTCTGCTTTAACTCTCTTTTAAGGGAAGAGTGAGTATCTTCATTCTCTCTTTCAGTTGTAGGCCCAAACACCAGAAATGGTGTTAGTTACTCTGGTAAAAAAGTTTTGATATTGATATATTAAGTGGGAACTTTTAGGTAAAAAAAGAAAAGAAGCCTCTTTCCTATCATTTAGAGCAAACAAAAATTACTTTACCCTACTATCACCATTTCTACCACATTCAAATGGGCTGAAGGTTTAACAGAAATAGTTTGAAAAGTCTAAGTTAATTGAAGCCTGTCAAAATATTAACTTGCATAAGAAATACATTAGATGAATTTTAACCAAGTAAACAGAGTTTGTGGTAATAATTCTTTAATTTTTAAGAAATATGATAATTCTCTTCCGTTTGCAGTGCAGATTTACTTATTTGTCTGTTTATAGGTCAATTCCCCACACCTCCAACCAATTCAGCCAACTGGTGGATGAGTCATATCTATTCAAATACCAGGAAATGATTAGTGACATCTATTGTTGATGACTGGAGACATCTGTGAACTTTAGATAATTTTCTAACTTCCCTTCTAACACTTTATGTTCAAAAGTAACAGCTGTTGTCTCTGAAGCTTCTCACTTTCATTTCTGAAATAAAACATAAGACTTTTAAGCTAAAATAACTTCTGCTAACCAATTTCAAACTGTCTTTACAGACTGTGCTCTAAAATATTTTTGGAATTGAATTCATTGTTTGTGTCTTCAGAAATTAATTAATGTAGCTAGTATTCACTTATTCATTCTGGGCTTTGTTTGAACCTAGCCCTTTAGACATTTGAAAACACAGGATATGACTTCACAGACATCTTCACAAGTCTGGCTTCATTATCTAGAGCCAGAACACTTAGTATCCGTACATCCGTGGTGACTGGGACAAACATCAAGATTCTAAATAATACCTCAGGCAGCCTGGCTTCAGAGAAAGAAATAGCTTTTGAAAAGTCTAAAATCTGCCTGTGACGGTACTTTTCCCTAAGCAAAGCTAGTAGCAAAAGAAACATTCTGTAATCGGTGACCCCTCCCTTTCCCATTCATTTCTCCCTTTCTTTTTCTCCAGACTTCCAGAATCATGACATTCCTACTGCCTTTCCAGTCCCCTTGTGGTTCCCTTAATGTAACTGCCTGTTTTCTAGAGAGCTTTACTCTCTGACTCCTATACCCTCAACAGTATCTGTTCATCCTCCCTTCTCTTAGAACCCAGCTTTTTACTACATTAATAACCAGATGAATTATCTTAAGCTTAGAACTTAAGCCTTCTGAAGTTTTCTGTTCCCCTCCCACCTGTGATCCATACGTGGAAGCCCTAATCCCCAATATGCTGCTATTTGGAGATGGCACTTTTGGGAAATAATTAGGGTTAGAGTAGGTCATGAGGATGGGGAATTAATCCACTTATAAAAAGAAGCTTCAATTACATCGCACTCAACTGCATTTTAACCACATGGTATTAGGGCATCATGATATGACCATTGGAGGCATTTGGAAAAAAAAGGGCCTTTGAACACTACCTCATTTAAAAGCAGAGAACAGCAAAAATTACTTTTTAAAATTTTTTCGTATATTTTATTCATTTTATTTTTTTAATATTATTTATTGTCCAATTGGCTGACATACAGTGTATACAGTGTGCTCTTGGTTTTGGGGGTAGATTCCCATGATTCATCACTTACACACAACACCCAGTGCTCATCTCAACAAGTGCCTTCCTCAGTGCCCATCACCCATTTAAAAAAAATTACTTTTTAAAAAAAAGTCCTCCTCAAGCACACTAAAGAGTGTTTTGTGTATGCATATGCATAAACATATAAACTTATATATATGAACTAGACACCCTGGTTTTCTCAGACCATCTCATCAATGTTGTCTTCATTCATTGTTTCAGTCTACCTAACGTATATTTTTGTTAGGAACTAATTTTCATCTCTTGGACTTTACCTTGGAAACAATTTTTCTCTTTTTATAATACAGTTTTTAAAATTTTTCCGCAGGTATCATAAAAATAGTTTAAAAATCATATCTTCCACCTCCCTGATAAGAATACACTGGGATGAATTTTTATTATTATTTTTAAAAAGACGGGTCTGTATTTTCTGAAGCAGCCAGTTAGTTGTGACTGCCAGGGTAAGTCATATACCAGCCTGAAGAGAAGGCATCACTGCCCGAAGGGCCCTGGCAGCAGAAGAGGCTAAACTGATCATTTGACATAGCCTGTCGATGCTCATCAGCAAATTTTCGGAAATACTGAATCATGCCTTTTCTCATTTAATGTCTCGTTCTCCTGATGACGGTTTCTTACCTGCAGCAAATCTTGCCATGGGTATTCCTATAAATTTCCTTTTTTCCTGGCCACACAAAAGAGACAGTCATACTATGCTAAGGCCATTGTTGCTGGGCTTCCTGCCTTCATCCTTCCTCCCTTGTGTTCTGGGATTCCAGTGAGTGGAAAATCCATGTGGGGATTAGAGTCACTGCCACCCAGCCCAAAGCTACCTGAGCCTTGAAGGGCCTAGCCTGGTAATGGCCCATGAGAAAAGAATTTCTCATCTTGGCAGAGACCGGGATATAATTCCTTACCATGAAATACCGCCTTCTTTTGTTTTAGATATTTGTTGAGTGGCTTCCACATGGAAATTATAAATATAGAGATTCATATATTATCATTGCTTCAAAAAGCTTAGTATCTCATTTCCTTTAGGGGGGATTCTCCCGTAGTTTATTTTTTAAAACTTTATTTTTTTAAAAATTTTTTTTAACGTTTATTTATTTTTGAGACAGAGAGAGACAGAGCATGAACAGGGGAGGGTCAGAGAGAGGGAGACACAGAATCCGAAACAGGCTCCAGGCTCCGAGCTGTCAGCACAGAGCCCGACATGGGGCTCGAACTCACAGACTGTGAGATCGTGACCTGAGCCGAAGTCAGCCACTCAACCAACTGAGCCACCCAGGCGCCCCCATTTTTATTTATTTATTTTTTTAAATTTTAATATGAAATTTATTGTCACATTGGTTTCTATACAATATCTAGTGCTCATCCCAACAGGTGCCCTCCTCAATGCCCATCACCCACTTTCCCTTCCCTCCCACCCCCCATCAACCCTTAGTTTATTCTCAGTTTTTAAGAGTCTCTTATGGTTTGCCTCTCCCTCTCTAACATTTTTTTTCCCTATGACCCAGCAATAGCACTGCTAGGAATTTACCCAAGGGACACAGGAGTGCTGATGTATAGGGGCACTTGTACCCCAATGTTTATAGCAGCACTTTCAACAATAGTCAAATTATGGAAAAAGCCTAAATGTCCATCAACTGATGAATGGATAAAGAAATTGTGGTTTATATATACAATGGAATACTGCTTGGCAATGAGAAAGAATGAAATATGGCCTTTTGTAGCAACATGGATGGAACTGGAGAGTGTTATGCTAAGTATCTCATTTATTGTGCACACGTCTCTGCTTGCCCACTCTTGAATATCAGTTCTACAGTATATTGCAATGACAACTGATATGTACTAAGGATTTCACCAAACTCTCCATCTGTGTTTTCTCCCACCACATCTACCAGAAAAGTTCCAAGGGTTTTAGGGGCACCTGGCTGAGGATGCAGCTCTTGATCTTGGGGTCATGAGTTTGAACCCCACATTGGAGGTAGAGGTTACTTACAAAAATAAGAGATCCAAGGTTAGAGTTTTACCTAGTGAAACTTTACATGCTGACTTTTAAAAGGAAGGTCGAGAGGCATCTGGGTGACTCAGTTTGGTTAAGCATCCAAGTCTTGATTTTGGCTCAGGTCATGATCTCACGTTGTGGGATCGAGCCCTGCATTGGGTTCTGCAGTGAGCATGGAGCCTGCTTGGGATTCTCTCTCCTCCTCTTTCTGCTCCTTCCCCACTCACTCTCTCTCTCTTTCTCTCTCTCTCTCTCAAAAATAAATAAGCATTTTTTTTAAAAACTAAATAATATATAAGCTATTGGAAGTTGAAGTGAACATAATGGAAAACAACTCCTGGATAACAGAAAAAATTGTAAATCTTTTAAGTCTATTTATGTGGCTTCATTAGCAAAAATGTTCTGCTAAAGCACAAACCTGAAGGATCTCTTCACAATTCGCTGAAGAAGAAAAATAAGCAGAACAGTTTATAACTCATTAGTCAATGGAGACTATAAAGACTAGATGTACATTAAGCCATTGGTTGATTCCTGAAAAGGATTGCAGAGGACAGTAGTGAAAATAAGTCAGATTCTCCTGATTTCTTCTTAAATGTCAATGGTAGGGAAAAAAAAAATGAGATGGTCACAAATTGTTGAGCTATTCCTAAAAATTTTCTCATTAGTTATGCATCTGATGGTGGGGGTATTTTGTTTTTAAATTGCCTAGAAGTAATGTTCAATTGGCTATTCTCACAACACAGTTGGCCTAACACAGAGGCCTCACTGGTGTATTTCATCAGGAATGGAGAAAACTTCAGCCTGAAAATACTTCCTTTGCTAATGCCACAAATTGCTGTTAGTAATTTCCTACCCTTGCTTTTTAGTTCATTGCCCTTTCTCAACTCATTTTTATTGATAAATCACGGAGGATTTTTAAATGCCATCCCATTAAATGACAGTCTGAATGGAGTCTGCACAGACTCCTAGGTAACAACATTTAATTTTTTTTCATTCTTCTTTCGAACTCAGAGTTACAGACCTGGGGAGAGACAGAGCCCAAGAGCCAGATCTAACCTTTCTCTAATTTTACTCAGTTGCTGATGTGACTTTTTAATGAAAGAGGGCCCTGTACATCTTGTTAGGAAAGTGTTCTCAGCGTTGAAAAGATGGAAATGTTTCATGAAATTCTATTTGCTGCATTTTTATTTATCTTTGTGTATCTACCTTATATTATCATTGAGATGAATGGACTATATTCACTTTTTCATTTCTTTTTCTGTATCTCCTATTGTTTTTTAGCTTCCCCCTGTTTTCTTCTGTGTTTATGTTCTAGAATAACGTAAAACAAGAAGTATGCTTTATTTATCGAAAAGAATTTATCTGTGTTTATTCTTTTTGTAAACATCATATTTTGGGCCATTAGATGTCTCTTGAATCTAAATTGCTTGTTACCTACAACGGCCCATGTTTGTTTGAGGTATTGTACTGTTACTGATAAGGAACATGCTGGCTTTCCTACTTCTTACCCACAGGCATCGTGTGAAGATTCCCACAGGCATGTGTAAGGAATTGTGTAAGGATTCTTCTTACCTCCTATAGGTCAAAAGTTCAAAAACTATACAACTTTCAAACAGACATTCTATCTCACCTGCTTTATTTAATCCTATTAAGGATTTGACATTATTTCAGATATGTTTTTACAGACTTAAGATACAATTGAAATACAATTAATGACTCAGCACATATTTAACAGTCTGATAAGGTTTGATCTTTCTATATAATGTCTATGAAACCATCACAGCAATCTATACACATTAACTTACCCATTACTGCCCAAATTTTGCTTGTGGCCCCTTTTTAATGCCTCCTTTCTGTCCACTCTACTCCCTGCTACCAGTCAATCACTGATCCGCTTTTCCTGTAGTTACAGATTTTTTTTTCTAGAATGTTATAAAATATAATCTTTCAGTGTGTATTCTTCTTTGGTGATGAAGGGGTCTGGCTTCTTTTTTTCAGCAAAATTACTAAGATTCATCCATGCCATTGCATTATCAGTAGTTCATGTTTTATTGCTGAGAAAATACTCCATTATACTAGAATACCATGATCTGTCTATTCACTCATCTGTTGATGGAGACTTTGGTTTTTTCTCCATATTACTTTAAAATTTAGTCAAATATGCATTGATCTACCCAGTACAGGTCATTCTTCAGATGCATAAACTGCTTTACATCATTTTTGTCAGGCAAAAGAGTCTCCTTATCTTACTTTCTAAACAAAACTTTTACAAAAATTATGTAGAGAAATAAATTAGGTGTGCATCAGAATTTCATACTTCAAAATAAGGAGGATGTCTATGAATATGGTTTCAGAACAAACTTACATATTTTATGAAATTATCAAGTGAATAGCATAAGACCACTATCTGTATAATTAATTTCTTTAAAATAAGAGTTGGGTGGGACTGAATGAGTCAGGCGATGTTGTAGAACAAAAGGTGTATAATCTAGCAAAACTGATAAACAAAAATAGCTTCAACAGAGGGGACACCCTCCCTTTTTAAGTCCTGTTAGGTATCATTAGCCAAAAGACAATCACTGTAGGAATGAATCCAACATTTATTTCAATAACCTGATTTGTTTCATTGGGAGAGCCCTTAAGAGGATCAACAGAGCAAAGCCCTACGTGATGGTGGCAGGGCAGAGCATAAAAGATTCCATCTTGATGATAGCTTGAGTCTGATGCATCTTGGTTCTGCCTCATCCCTCCTCCACCCTCCCCACTTCCCACCTACCCTGGTCCTGCCACCCCATCTAGATGTGCCAGGTCAAGCAAAGCAAAGGTCAGGGGAAAGAATCTAGCAACAAAATGGCAAATCTCCTGACTCTGAGCCTGGAGAAATTTCAGAAGATATGCCTATTTATCAGAAGTGTAATCTGTCACCTATACCTTCCATGGAATCAAATGGCATTTGCTCTGAGGCAGCTGTGTATGTGTTTTCTTTGTTTTTTCTCTTCACAAGAATCACATAGGAGAAGCCAACAACTGTGTGCCTGAAGAGTTGTAGGGTAACCTGGGAATTATATTCTAGTGAGATATAACACAGAGCCATGATCTTTCCTAAATATATGGTCTGATAGCAGAAGAGAGTTATTCCTTTTAAAGCTAGAAGGGCTTCTGAAACATATTCCCCTTTACTTCCCTGTAACAACTTTCCTTTAGGTAGTCCAGAAATGGTGCTTTGGATAAGCAGAGTAATTACATTTACTCATGTGAATGATATACTATTCATGCCTTATTAACTACCATACGCTAAGTAGTATGCATATTGACTTAATATAAATCAGCATATTTTTGGTCCTCTTCAACTTCCAGCCATTTCTCTGATCATGTGCATTTAGTTTTATCTTCATAGTCTTTAACTTACATAGCATGGTTACTGGCTTACAACCTAAGAAAAAAAGTAAGAAAATATTGACAGACATATAACAGCACACCCATTCAGTGTTCCCCAAGAGATCAACAGTTCACGTGGCGCTTTCTGACAAGGTTTTCTACTTAAAAAAAAAGAGACTATTTTTTCCATTTCACTGACAAAATACCTATTGTTTGTCCAGCAATCTCTGGTGCCGTGGAAGTGCACACCTGGGCAGTTAGGTATTAATTACTAAATCCTAGGTAATGGAACAGGGCTGCCCTGCTTGCCCTTGACTGCATCAGAACACATCAGGAAGACCTTGTTCCTTTTTAGTGAGACTTATTCTTTGTTTCTTTTCTTGCTCTGCATCTTGTCAAATTGAAGAAACACAGTGTTTCCTTGATTGGATCTGCACTGTGGGGATGCCCTGATCCGCAGTCATGGGAATAGTTGAAGATACAAAGAAATCCAGACACAAAATACTGCTACTTTCACAGAATATATCCTGTGGAGCAACAGCATTGATTATTCCTGGGGACATTTTAAGAAGGCTTAATTACGGCTCTTGGAACAACTTTCTTTTTCATTTTGTGTCGTACATAAATGGAAGTGAAAGATGCTTTCACACAGCAAACCCAACGTGAGAGACAGACAAGACTGAATTGAATAACTGTGGTTCAGTTAAGGTCATTGATTATGTTGCTGTATGGCAAAGGATACTTGTCACCTACTATGTGCAAAATCCATAATAGAATATAATCACGATATGATTTGTAATAGCCTGGATATTAAAGTCAACTAGGGAGACAGGCATATACGCATATAACCATAATAAAAAGCAAATGTATGAAAGACACTATAATAGAATCAAAACCATTCTATTGAATGTTGAATGCTGGATCCCCAAATATCTGCCAAAACAGCATCTACCAAAACAACCTATTGATGATACAAAGCTGAGTTTAGTGCAGGTGAGAATACTTCCTCCATGGAGTTTTAGTCCTGTCTTTAAGAGGGGAAGACAAGGCTGGAATTTACTGAGAATTGAAAGTTCTGTTTAAAGGAGGACTTTCACCGGGAGCGGGGGGCCAGGGGATGGGAGCTTGATTAGAATTGGGTAAGGATCATAACATAACCATTTAGGATTGGTACAAAAAGCAAAGTAAGGAATTTAGAGACAAAGCATTCATAGAATCTTAGGGTGTAAACTATTGATTTCCACTGAAGAATTCTTGGTTCTTTTGGAAGGTCCATTCCTGGAATAGCGAAATCATGCTACTGAAGACAATAGCATAGTCAAGTTATGTTAATGTAGACCAGGGATCTTCATACTGTTTCTAGGTATCCAGCCCTATAAACAAAGCTGAAAAAATGCTTCACATTTTTAAAAGATTGAAAAAAGAAAAATGTAACAAAGATGTGATGTGGCCTGAAAATCCTACAATATATACTATCTGGCCCTTCTCAGAAAATGTTTGCCAACCCCTAATGGAGAGAGTAAGTTGGGTGGATGGAGAGGTAGTTTCAATTTCAGCTTTTAAGCATTATATAGGGATAGACAGTTTTGGTTCCCAATACTCAAGCCTACTACAGAGAAGAAAGTCATTCCTACAGATAACGGGTTGTGAGAGATTTGGGTGTGGCCTGGGAATTTTGACATGGAAATTGGGAGATGAAGTAGAGAAGGGTATATTTTAAAAAGCAAAAGGAACAAACTGCACAAAGTCAGACCTTGGGAGTACAGCAATTTTCTCTCTTTTTCTTTCCCTAATCACTGCCTCAAGAAGCACTTATTCAGATCCCAATTTTTAACAAGTGGTATACTAAGCAGGCCAATAAGCTTCATCCTTGCTCTGTGTGAACCAATTATGAAAGACAACAAAGAGTGACAAGAACTGAACTCTTAAGGATGTAAATCCTCAGGGAAAACAATTTATACATACGTCACAGTTACCAATGTCTATCACTTTTTCTTTCATTTTTATTGTTTAAACACTGAATTCCAAACAAGTCTTTTCCTTTAGGAAATATTTTTATTGCATTTTCTTCTCATGAAAAAGTATAAAACTAACTAGAATTAAATAACCTAATGGCCCATTTGGAATCTATTAGAGGAGTTAAGGCCACTTGATACGATGTAAATCGCTAATTAGTGAAGTGATGCAAATAAATCCTTAGCAGCATAAGAAACAGATTATTTTTGTTGAGTAGTAGATTATACATGGATTTTTCATACAGTCCAGAAAAAATGTATATTGCTTTATTCCACAGTCTTTTTCTGTTCTTTGAAACTATCAAAGTGCGCATAGCCAAATACCAGTATATCTTAATATGTCATATTGAATGCAATATTGTGTAGAGAAATATGTGACAATTCTCTCTGGGTCCAAGTAAGATGTACATAGCCTAGAACATTTTCATTCATTTTTCCAGAATATCCAACAGCAATATATGAACATCATAACCAAGAAAAACTAATATTAAGATGAGGCCAGAAGTCAGTGTTTAACAACCAATCATAAAGGTAGTATCTTATCTCTAGGTTCTTGAAGTAAAGCTAAAATAAACAAACATACAAACAGGTGGCTTTTTCCAACAGTGTTGAGAAAATTAAAGAGAGGAGAGGGAAAGAAGGAGAGCAAAAGAAGGAGGGAGAGAAAGATGGAGGAAGACTTCAGTCATACAGAATGAAGAGATTTAACCAAGACCCTGGAAGTAGAATGTTCAGCATTTATCAGAATGAAAATTCAAAGCTCAAATTTTTCATTTAAATAATTCTCTTGCACTTTTAGGAAAATAGAACGTGCACAGGGTACACCCCCCCCCCCCATTTATTTCTATAAAGGATATGAGTCCATTTTGTTTTCAGGAAAATATTAGAGGAAAAACAGACATTTGCATGATGACTGAGTCCATCTGTTATAGACCATTAAGAGTTTGATCTGTTTTGTGTTATCTGAAATCTAGCACTCCACCAGAATTTTATCCCACTCATCAAATAAAGTAAAATAAACAAAATAAAGGAAAACAAAGGAAAACTAACAAAATTAATGTCTTTATATGATTGAAGTCTATTGATTATAGACATCAGACAAACTAGGTCATTTGTAGATCATTTGCCTGACTAAGCAAATTCTGTCTTTGGGATTAATTCTATTTCAGTGGTAATTGCAACAATGAGGCAAAAGAGGAAAGTAATAAAAAGTAACCCTAATACCTGTTAGGTAGTGTTTTATATTGACATATGGAATGATCTGTTAAAAGCTCATTTTATATTCTTCCAAGTAACCTCTGTACAATGATTCTAGGAATAGATAATACTACAGATAATTCAAAATTTTTAGAGAGAGAGGAAAATGAGTCTCAGAAAGGTCAAGTGTGTTTTTCAGATTTCCATGGAGATCTCGTGGGCCTCCGTGTCTGTGCTTTCTACCAAATCCTAGTCATGGTAAATGGTATTCCCCCTGCCATGTTTTTCTATGATATCACACTACAGTAATCTGTTCAGTAATTTTAAGAGGGGATTTGGAATGTCAGAGTGTTCACTTCATTGTCAAGGATTGCTGGAAGGCACATTATATGCAAATAGGAAAGGACATGGTTATTATTCTAAAGACCCTTCCCACCCTTAGCACTCTCTGCTGTATCCTGTTTACTGATCCTTTAATCCTTAAGAAACATATAGGACCTCAGCCCCTTCATTTTTCTGTCTTTGTATCATACTTCGCCATCATCACTTACATCTTGGTTCTGGATGCCTTATTAATTACTTGATTTACTTCTTCATCAGTCCCTTCAATCCCACTCAAATTTCTGCATTTCTGTCACACAATGTAGTTGGATAATACATATTTTCAACTCCTTCAAAATGGATGCTAAGTGTCTCTGGAGAGAAGAGTATTATCTTCTGATAGGGTGACAATTCAGTGCTAGAAAAGCCCTTAAACTAGACAATCACTTAATGTATTTTTGTTGATCTTTCTCTTCTGCCCCTCAATGACTGTCCAAATATTAACAGGTTTCCTCATGTTTTCACACAACCCACCACGTACTCTCCCATTTTCAATTGCAAATCCCACCACCCAAAGTACTAAATTGTGGCACTTTATTACAACTCAATCTTGCTGATCTGTCTCCACCATTTGATTTTAAATTGTTTATGAAGTGGTTATTTCTTAACTAACTTTTATTTCCAGTGGCTACTATACAGAAAGATCTAACATAAGTAAACAGATAAATATTGATGCAGTCCCCTGTTTGTTCACATTATTCTTGTTGGAATTTCTTCTTCCTACCCTCTCTTCCTTCTTTCCCACCATCTTTCCAATTTGTTGCTGAATTACTTACTTCTAAACTCATTTTATTATGTACCATTTATGTATCTCCTCTCAGAAGACTTAGTTGAATATTTCTAGTCTGGGCTACCTGTCCTGACTCTTGGCTCATAAAATACCAGTTCATAACTTCATTGTAGTTATTATTATATTACCTCTACTAGTTAAATTATATACACAGTACAAAAAAATAAAATAGCATGGAACTATACTAAATTAAAATAACTTTTCTCTCCATTCCCTTGAAGAACAATATCAGAGTTAAATTGCTTATCTTTTTCTCAAATAACACCAATTATTTGAAGTTGAAATCGTGAATTAGTTAAGTTTGTCTTAAATTTATATTATGATTCTTAACTTTCTTTTTTCTTTTCTTTTTTTTTTTTTTTTTTTTTGGTCTTCCTGGAGATGTGAATTTCCTTTTGCTCACCTATAAAAGAAGCATATACCTTTAGCCTGACTCTACAATCATACAAGTTCTTCATCATAACATTGTTAAAATGAAGGCTCTGACTTCTTGTTTCAGTTAGGGTTAGTTGGTCTCTACACAATTATGCAGAATAGCTCTCATTCTGGAATTCTGAATTAAATGCAATTTTAAAATACTGTGCAGTTTTTTCCCCTTGGTTTTTATCTCATTTCTTTTTTTTTCAGTGTACCTTACAAATCTGAAAAAAAGAAACAACTCTATTTTGTCTTCACACATTATGAATAGTTGGCAAGAAAGTACAATTTTCTCTTACAGCTTCCAGTTTCCTAATGCAAATCTGATTTCTGTTCATTTATTTGTCTATGAACTGGAATGTTTCCATAATTACTGTTAAGACCATCTTTTCATCTTTGCTATTCTGAAATTTCATGAAATGTATCTTAATGGGAGAACTTTATCCATCTACCATTCCGGGAAGTCTGTGGGTCTTCTTAATCTGATATTTTTTGGTCTGAAATACTGTGATATAATCTCAATTAGTTCTTTGACTAGTGTCTTGTCTCCTTTTTTCCTGTTAACTCTTTCTAAAACACTTATTAGTTGGATGATGGAATTTGAGCCTCCATATCTCTGATGTCATTCTCAGAATTTCATCCTTTTTTGACTTTTTGTTCTGTCTTTTGATTTATAACTTTTGTTTTATTTTCTAATTGTTTCTAAATGATTTTTCTTTCCAGAAATACTTTCTTATTCTCTGATAAGTTTTTGTTTTTAGTGAAATCTTGATTTTTTTTGAATGCAGAAGCTTCTGGAATTTAAGGATTTCACTATAGATTTTAAAAGGCATTTTTCTGATCCTTGAATTCTTTTTCTTTTGGCATTATTTTTTTCCTATTTGTTCATCATGGTGCTTCTCTATTTTTGCTCTTGGCTTCCTGAAAATTTCTGATCATATTTTTTCCTCAATTCATATCCATGAATTAAAAAAATGTGTGTTAATATTAGCTATTGACCCCAATTTCCTATAGCACTATGTAGGTCTCTGTTCCCCTATATAGAAGACATGACTAGGAGTTCTATTTCATGGATGGGGACATGTCAAGTGACACACTTCTGTTTGTCCTGAATGAGTACAGAGCATGCAGGCATCCTGTGACCATCAAATCACCTGTCTTATGCCAAAATAAGATGTTTACTTTAAGGTCTTGTCTCCCATAAGTACATTGTTCATTTTCTTTAGAAAGCAGGTCTTGATGCTAATCTCTCTAAATATGCACTGTGGGAAGATGTGGTCATTTACTCTTGACATAAATTCCTTTCTCTGGTCTATAGCCTACTCCTGTTCTATATGTTTAAGGACTCCCTAAGGTTCAGTTGGAGTATGTTTTCTCTCTGCTACAGTCTCCTCCTATCCATGTTTCTGGATTGCTACTAGATTCCTCTACTATTCTGTATAGTCTAAATTTCCATACATATTCCAAAGTCTCTAATCCAATGATGAAACCCCTCTCATTATAAGAAGCATTTATGAATTTGTTTCCTTTTATGCAACTTCACTGTCTTTTCCTGAAATTTGAAGTGAAAAGTGGCATAAATGTATACCCTTAGCCTCATTCAACAGTATACAACCAACACACAGCCTTAATAATATACATTTGCCAAGGGTGCAGTCGGTAAGGGCTAGCATTCCCATGATGCATGGATAACAAACTTTCCAATTTCCTGCTTAAAATCCACTCATCTTTTTGTCAACGATAAACATAAGTTGTGGCACTGTTAAAATGTGCACACATTTTTGTATATATCTCACCGTGCTCAAGAGTTGAATCCATAAGTACGTAGATCACATCCTCTTCGTCTTTAATTTGATAGTAACTGTCTCCCAAACATTCGTTCCAGTAGCTGCTCAATGTGCATACTTCCCAGGTTGAAAAGCCATTTAGTGATCAAAACTTATTCTCTGGTGTCACACAAGAGATGAAGCCCCTTTGTAAGGAACACATTCTATAATAAGCACGGTAATATCAGTTCACCAAAGGTTTTCCTTGCTTTAAACCTGGTTTCTTTTAGTATTTTCTTAATTTATTCAACACTGACTCTGATTTGCCAGGCCAGAGAGGATAGATTTGAAGTATAACAATTATGAGTAAAGCGATGTTAATTAAAAGCAAAAATAATTATACATTTTTGTGCAACCTCATTTCTACTCTCCTTACAAAGGAATTCAAAGCAGTTTAGAACCATTATAAACTGCATGTCTGATCTTTTGTTTTATAGATCTCTTTATTCATTCTTCCATATTTATATTGGCCTTTTTTAATCATGAGACAAATTTCTAAGCCGAGATGCAGGATACCGTCTGGTGTTAGCAAGAACAGTAATAATAATGTCTGTGCAATGTCTCCTCTGTACAAGCGTTAGTGTCCATAAATTCAAATACCTACAGGGTGCTATCAGGTAAAGGGAGTGCTTGGGGTTGCTATTAAAATATAAACTAGCTTTTAAAAATAAATATTTTATTCTCTCCTTAGTATTATGTTAGGGAAAAGCAACAATCTATGTTTTCTCATTCAACTCACTGTCAAAGTGGGGAACAGTGGTTTTGTGGTGAATCACAGAGTTAAAGCCTTGTGTGTGCTGTTGTTTTAAAATTAATTGTGAAATAATGTGGATATACTAGAGGGAGTAAGCAATACTAAGGTAAATACTTGTGTATCCATTTTTTGGTTTTAGAAATAGAACATTACACATGGTTTTGGAGCCGCCTGAGTATCGAAGCTTCCCTTCTTATCCACCTATCCCTCCTCATCCACTGACCCCCAGAAACATTCATTATATCAATTTTGGTTGTTACCAGTTTCTTGCATTTCTGTATTTATTACATAATTATGTATCTTTAATATATAGTTGTTCATATTTTCAAATCTATGTACCTGGAGTGGTATTGTGTGTGTATTCTCTTGCCAATTGTTTGGCAATCAATTATTTGACATTTGTTGAGACTTTATAGTCTAATACATAGTAAGTTTTCTCAAATGTTCCATGTGCATATTTAAATATGGTGTACCCTTCAATTACCAGATATAGATTTTATATGTGTTATTTGTTTGTTTGTTTATTTATTTATTTATTTAATTTTCTTAATTTACATTCAAGTTAGTTAGCATATGGTGCAACAATGATTTCAGGAGTAGATTCCTTAATGCCCCTTACTCATTGATCCCATCCCCCCCCACAACCCCTCCAGTAACCCTCTCTTTGTTCTCCATATTTAAGAGTCTCTTACGTTTTGTCCCCCTCTCTGTTTTTATGTCATTGTTGCTTCCTTTCCCTTGTGTTCATCTGTTCTGTGTCTTAAAGTCCTCATATGAGTGAAGTCATATGATATTTGTCTTTCTCTGACTGAAACACTTCATTTAGCATAATACCCTCTAGTTCCATCCACATAGTTGAAAAATGGCAAGATTTCTTTCCTTTTGATTGCTGAGTAATATTCCATTGTTTATATGTGTCTTTTTTTTTTTA
The DNA here is from genome assembly GCF_018350195.1 of Panthera tigris. NCBI lineage: Eukaryota > Metazoa > Chordata > Mammalia > Carnivora > Felidae > Panthera > Panthera tigris. The sequence continues at coordinate 111,360,490 of NC_056662.1, forward strand.
ATTTTTTTTTTCCAACGTTTTTTTATTTATTTTTGGGACAGAGAGAGACAGAGCATGAACGGGGGAGGGGCAGAGAGAGAGAGGGAGACACAGAATCGGAAACAGGCTCCAGGCTCTGAGCCATCAGCCCAGAGCCCGACGCGGGCCTCGAACTCACGGACCGCGAGATCGTGACCTGGCCGAAGTCGGACGCTTAACCGACTGCGCCACCCAGGCGCCCCTATATGTGTCTTTTAAACCAAGCTTACTAATTAGGTTGTTCAAATAGTCTCTTTCCTCATATTTATCTGCTTAATTTATCACTTACAGAAACAGGTGCAAACAAACAAAAACAAAATCTCCTCCTCTGACAGGGTATTTGTAAAAATTTCTCATTGTGGGATTTTTGTCAAATACTCTTTATGTATGTTTATGTATGTCCATAAAATTTAGAATTTCAGAAATTATTATACACTCCAGGGAAGGTGCAAAAATGTACAGGGAAGTCTTGTGCTCCCTTTACCCAGCCTCCCCTAATAGTAACCTCTTGCATTACTATACATAGTATTGTATACTATACTAAAGTATTTATATGGCTATAGTACCATTGCTATAGTACTATTGCATTACTATACATAGTATCATATACACAGCATACTATATATACATATCTTGTTATATACTATGCTACTTGCATTGCTACAGCACTATTTAGTGCCATTGCATTGCTATACATAGTATATTACATATACATAGTATATATACATAGTACACTATGCTGTACTACTTGCATTACTATAATACTATTACTATAGTACTATTATGTTACTGTACATAGTATCATATACATGCTATACCGTAGGTACATAGTAGATATACCAAGTACACTATACTGTACTACTTGCAGCACTATAGTATTATTACTATAGTACTATTATATTACTATACATAGTATCATATACATGCTATATTATGTATACATAGTATATACACTATTACACTATATTATACTACTTGCATTACTTTAGCACACTATCAAAACCAGGAAAACATCAGGATAATCCACAGAGCTTATTCAGCTTTCACCAGTTTTACAACCTCTTACTTGAGTGTGGGTATACAATTGTTATACAATTTTTAAATTTTATACCATTTTATCATATGTGTAGATTTGTGTAAACACCACCACATGCAAGATGAAGAATTGTTCCATTACCATGGGGCTCTCCCTTGCACTATCCCTTTATTTTTCTTATATATTTTTAATAAGTCACTTATATAAGTAACTGACTTTATAACTGATTTTATAAAATATCCTATTTTCTCCAGTGTTCAAAAATAAGCCAAAGTGTTTAGGCTACAATCTCATCCAACACTATGCAGGCCTAGGAAAACATGTCTGTTGCCTGAAATCAACCTAGAGGTGCCTGCTTGCCATCTGGTATACATTACAATTCAGCTAAATATAACTGCGTATCTGATGATACACATCAGATATGTCTTAATCTAGTGTTTGGTATTTGTTTATATGGCCATGTAGATATTTGCATTCTATACTCTCTATTATTTAGACATTTTGAAGAAAAGGCTAAGATTGTTTATTTCTCAGACCGTTGATCATTTACTATGTAGAATATTCTGAGTTAAACACAGTTAGTCAGGGGTCATTCTTTTCCTTCTAGCAATCAGCACATGCCATCCATAAATCTCTTCTCTTATGCTCCTGACTCTTGTCAATGCATCGATGTATATGAATTTCAACTGTGATTCCCCACTACGGATACCCAATATTTATTATTCCCACTATGGTCAGCACAACCTCAGGCCTAAAAGTCTATCCTGGGTCTGTGGAGCAAGTTCAAAAGCCTGTGTGTGTTTATTAACTTATAACCCTATGTTAAACATACTTCCTGGGGAAACAATGTTGTGTTTACTTTTCTGGCTCTCATTCTCTGAAGAACCATCATAATCCTTTGTGTAGGGATCTCACTTCACATTTCTAAGATAATAATAACAAACCTGATAGAAAATGTGTCCTGGGCCCCTCCCGTATGTGTGGAACTCTGCAACGTACTTAACAGGGATTGTCTACTATATCCTAACAGCAACTCTGTGGGGTAGGTAATATTATTTTTTACTGATGTGAAAATTGAGGCTTTGGAAGGTTAATGAGCAAAGTGAAGGTGGGGCTCAATTTTAAGTGAAATGTGAATTTAATAGTCTCCCACCCTGTTCTGCTCTAGTGAACTAGTTTTTAGATGATATATATATTCAAAATGGTGAGGGGGAATGATAGACTGTATGATAAAATAGCAAGAATCAGACCACATTGAGTGTGGAAGATGAGTACCACACATTCTTTCTGGGCAAGTTCATACAGTGTTTTTCAATTAAAAAACAATAAAAAGCTACAGACCAAATGGTCTTTGAAGTGTTACTGTTTGGAAAAATGAGCCACATGCAACATATTCCTCCTGTGTGAAATCAAAGTATAGACACGGGTCACGTATCCTACTGTATGTTAGGAAGGTTTAGCATCACTCCACTACTGGATCACTGGACTGGACAAAAGTTGACAGAGATGAGATCAGAGTCCTTTAAAAGAACAACTCCGAGAAATGTAACTGATTTATTTTTAACAGGGAATTAAAGAAAGCAAATTTCTTATTAAATCCAACAAAGGTGTGAGGAAGGAAAAAGTTAATGAACAACCTGATGGCCGACTAATAGATTATTTCATGAGATCAGAGATGAGGCCAGGCTCATTATGAGGTGTCTGTTTAGAGTCCATTTTTAAAGATATGGGACTTGGCAGGCAGTGTTCCTGCTTGAAACATTCGTTGCTATTCCTGGTCACGTAGGATGAATGGAGTGTCTGACAATGATGGACTGTGCAGTAGCAGCCTTGCTGCTTGGAAATTAATTTGAAGTCCTCTTCTAGAGAACTGCTATCTTCTGTTACTACACAGAAACTTGATTGTACTAATAATGTGTGCCCAAGTCCAGAAGAGGCACAGTGCAAGGCAGAAGCCTAGGATTTCCAAAGAAAAACAAAAACATTGCAGAAAATAATTAAAGAGGAATTTTGTAGGGAAATGTCTAAATTCTTATTATCAGGGTGTTTAGTGGCCATGCTTCAAACTGCAATGGCAGCTTTAAGCCACACACAATATGCAATATAGGCACATATACCCTGTATCAGAAAAAGTTCCATGTGTGTTTGATTTAATACTACAACTAAGACTAATACTGGGGTGCCTGGGTGGCTCAGTGGGTTAAGCATCTGACTTAGGCTCAGGTCATGATCTTGTGGTTTATGGGTTTGAGCCCCACATCCCAGCTCTGTGCAGACAGCTTAGAGCCAGGAGCCTGCTTCAGATTCTGTGTCTCCCTCTCTCCCTGACCCTCCCCCACTCGCTCTCTGTCTCTGTCTCTCTCTCAAAAATAAACATTAAAAAAAAAGACTAACACTACTAATAACAGGTCAAATACTTACTGAAATTGGTTTAATAATATTAATAATGATAAAATAAACATAGTTATTGAGCTCTTGGTATATGCCAAGTATTATGTCAGATAATTTATAAGTATTAGATCACTTAATCTTTGTCATGGCCTTGAAAATAGTATTTTCTCAGTTTCACAGGTGAGGTACAAAAGTCTTGTAAAGGTTAAATAAATTGCCCAAGGCAATTTTATTTCAGAATCTATACATCACTATGCAATATGTTCCCTATCTCTCTCTATTTGTATCATGAGCTCATTGACAGTGAGGGATAGTGAACTAATAATAATAGCAGACACTTCCTTAGTACTTACATGTATATGTGCAAGACATTCTTTAAGATATATGTATATATCTTAAAGAGTATATATACAAATGTACACATGTACATATATATTTTACTGTAAGCGTATATAATATGTATCACACACATATATAATTTATATACATATATAAAAATATGTATTCATATGATTCTCAACCACTATTGAGGCAGGAATAATAATAAAATTATATATATTACATATTAATATATGATATATATTATAAATTATTATTAACTATTAATATTATTTACATGTTGCAGATAAAAACACTGAAGCACTGAAAGTTGGATCACTTGGCCAAGTTGGCCCAAGGACTTCTCTCAGATCTAGGCCAGCTGGGTCCAGTGCTGTATTCTTACCTACAATGCTCTACTATCTATGCTAATAAGGATATAGAAATAGAATGTGAAGGAATCCAAGGCATCAATGAGAGAGGTTTTTAAACCAAGGCCTCTGACAGCCTTTCTCTCTCCCATCTCCACATTTTCATGAAGAAATCTGTTATCAGATGCTACATTCTGAAGGTCTGTGTCCCTGCAAAGTTTATATATTGAAACCCTAATGCCCAGTGTGATGGTATTAGGAGGGTGGGGTCTTTGGGAAGTGCTTTGGTCATGAGGGTGTAGCCCACATGAATGGAATGAGTGCCTTTTTGAAACAGACCCCAGAAACCTCCCTCACCCCTTCCACTATGTGAGGATACAGCAAGAAGGCACATGCTACAAACTGGAGAATAGATTCTCACCAGAACACAAAGATGGTGGTGCCTTGATCTTGGACGTCCAGCCTCCAGAATTGTAAAAATAAATTTCTGTTGTTTATAAACCACCCAATCTGTGGTAGTTTTTTACAAAATCTAGAAAAGACTAAGAAATAGCATTAACAGAGAAAAAGCCCATGTGACTGACATGTAATCAAAGCTCATCCCAGATCAATGAAACATAGCAAGGTACTTTACAGAGAAAGCAAGCAATAGCACCTTTTGGATGAAGAAGACCACCATCACAACCTTAGATCACCGACTTGAGTTTTTAGGCCATGTATGCTTTTTAGAGAGATAATACAAAATAACTTTTAAAAATAAGAGTATAGATATATCTATAGAGTCTATGTTTATTATAAATATATTAGCGTATGTATTTTTGTATGAGTATGTGTATCTGGAGTACATCCTTTCATATCATAAACATTTCTCTTTTTTTTTTTTAGAAAAAAACATTCCACTTCTTCTAGAAAAAGAAAAAGTTTGGGGTTCTTTAAAAAAATATTACATTCTTGGGATTTTTGGCAATAAATTTTACCCCTATTTATATTTTGTTTGTAGAAAAACTATGACAGATTGAGGAGCTTAGGAAATGCAACTGTTTGAGATATTCAGATTATCCATTTACAAATAACATCAGTTCTGGATTAATATTAGCACCAGCTTCTCTTTATTGTGCTATATTAGTGTAACCAAAGTAGTGTCTAGGACCAAAACAGAATAGCTAACCTGAAAATACTGTATTTTACTAACATGATGCCATGAACTTTGTCACTGGGATCCAAATAGATTTAAAAAAAAAAAAGTGGAGAGGAAGGCCAAGCATTTTATTATTATATCTGGTAGTATTTGCTGATAGAGGTTTTAATGATTAAGATAATAATTAAGATAGCAAGTTTCCTTGCCATTCTCCATCATGTATCTGCTTTGTGGACTTACATATACTTAACTGTGTCTCAGCTTCTTTGAGAGATATAAATAATAGTTTCTACATTACAGAGTTGTGATAAGGATTAAATCAGTTAATATCTGTGAAGTTCTCAAAACATGTTCGCGCACGATATGTAATACATATGCCCCCCCAAATAAATTGATGGAAAATTCCAGCCCTTCATTGGTATTTGAAAACATAAAGAACATTAGCAATATTTTTTAAGAGATTAAAGTCTTAATCAAGGTATTTCCTCTTCTAGAACTGATGACAGGTAACGCATGAACCTGTAGAACTCTATATGCAAAGTTATAGGGAGGTTTGGTCTGGTTTTCCCAGAAATGATGACAGGTGGGGGCAGATGTGATATACTACACCATAAAGAGCCTGTTACAAACTTTAATAAAACAAAATAGGTATATTTTGTTTACAGGATGCATGAGCCACCAAAATCTGCATCCTCTCTCTTGTTGATTATCCCATCTTCCTGGGACTGATAGCTGCCCAGGGCTGCCCAACACTCCTCTCCAAACCCTTTCACCTGGATCTGCTCTCCTGAGTGCATGACAAATGTATCTCTTCATCCTAAACCTCATCAAAGTATATTTTACCTTAGAGTCCTCTTTTAGCTGGCTGAGGAAGAACAAGATCTGTTTGTAAAGACTGCCAACAACTTAGTACATAATAAGTATTTCTATTTTCCCCAAATGCTCCTAGAACCATCACTGCTTTTGCCCAGAGGGTAAGTGTCTAATGTTTATTCCAGGAACAAAGAAATTAACGTGAATGCAGTATGAGATAGAAGTGGGAGGTGAGCAAGTGGTTTCTATCACATCACACCACCACGCCTTTTCTTCGATGGCTGCTACAATCTTGTTTCCTGATAAGTACTAGAGCATAATATTCATTTATTTTTGTTTTAATGTGAAATTTATTGTCAAATTGGTTTCCATACAACACCCAGTGCTCATCCCAAAATGTGCCCTCCTCAATACCCATCACCCACCCACCCTCCATCAACCCTCAGTTTGTTCTCAGTTTTTAAGAGTCTCCCATGCCTTGGCTCTCTCCCTCCCTAACCTCTTTTTAGAGCGTAATATTTAAAACAGGGGTTACTATTGCTTGTACTAACTGCACACCTCTTTTACATTCTCATAACTTAGCCCCTGAAGTAGGAAGTAGGAGTAACTATTAAGCTTATTGCCGAGGAAACTGAGGTTTACAACAATTAAGGATCTCGTCAAAGGCAAACAGCTTATAAACTGAGGAGCCCGGAATTCAATCCAAACTGTTGTAGTCAAAAACTTTTATGTATCAGAACAGCATGGGTTCTGTTATTTCCTTGGTTGGAATAGAAGGTGTTTTCAAAAGATACCTAATTCTCTTATTCAAAACATGCCCTTTATGTATAGAAGACTAACTTGGTGGATGTCATGGATCATGTTACTGTGCAAAACAATAGCTTCAGACCTTTCTGGAAAAGAGGTAATTTGCTATCAAGGTATACATTATGATTATTTAAATGCCAAAAAAGTCATATTTATGTATATATAGTCATATGTATTTTCTATATGCTTAACTTCCAGAGTGAAGAAATAATATTCTGTCTGAGGGAATCCCCGAGCTACATTGCTGTCCCTGTGTTCTGCCCCTAGGTTTCCAATCTCCCCCAACTGGGCTTGCAGACTCTTCACTGTATTTGCCTGTGTCCCTGTCTCCCTTTGTTCAACAACCCCCCTGTCCTCCAAGGCTTCCCTCCATGTAGACTTCTCTGCTTTCTTCATTGAGAAACAAACAGAAAACCTCTCTCTCTTATCTGAACTCCCAAAGCAGCTAACTGATGTCAGGCATAGTAGTCAGCAGGGGCTGCCTTAACAAAATACCACAGCCTGGGTTACTTAAACAACAGGAATTGGTTTTCTCACAGTTTTGGGGGCTGGAAGTTCAAGATCAAGGAGCCGGTGGGTTGGTTTCTCTTGAGGCCCCTCCCAGAAAGCTGTCTTCTCCCTGTGTCCTCGCACGGCCTTTCCTCTGTGTGTACACACTCCTGGTGCCTCCTCTTCTTATAAGGACATCAGTCCTATTGGATTAAGGTCCCACCCTTATGACCTCATTTAACCTTAATTACTTCCTTACAAGCCCTGTTTTCAAATACAGTTACATTGGGAGTTAGGGCTTCAAACATATGAATTTGGAGGATAACAATTCAGTCTATAACTTCAGATTGGACATGATATTCAAGTTAACTCACCACTAGCCACTAGAGAGAAAGCCCGTGTACCAAATTCATCTCTTTAACTCCTGCAACAGTGCTCTACCAATACTACCACTAAGCTACCATTCACTGAACTGTAGCATATTTTGCAGTCTTAGGCATTTCGTATACATATGTTAAATCCCAGCAGTAACATTTTGAGATAAATAATATTGCTTCCACATTAGAGATGAAATAAAAGTCTGTACAGATCAGGCATCCTGATACAAGTTCTCATGATTAGTAAAGGACAGAACTAAAACAAACCTAGATCTATTTTAAAGGAAACCTCAAGTTCTTTTTCTTCTAAATCTGCTCTCATGACATTTGTTAAAACAAGTCAGTGTCACTAGGGTAGGGCCACCAGATGGCCATTGGTGGTGCCATTTTCTATTTCCTATTCCCTATGAGCAGGAGAATTGAAAAGACTTTCTCTGATCACACTTTTTTTTTGGGCAGGCATAAGAAGGGATAAAAAGTTTGGAAATTTAAATGTAGCGGGAGCAAAAAGGAATACTCTTCTAGACTTTTACAGGAGCAACATTGAAGTGATTAATAAAGGCAGGAGAGGTAAGGGCGGTATAAAGAAGGTGGCTGACATAATAATGACAGTGTATTTCAACCCAGAGTAAAATAGGAAAACATAAAACACTGGCTGAATTTAACAGCCATCCAACTTTATGCATGGCATCACAGGAGGTGTGTTTTATAGGCAATAAGAGGTCCACCTGCTCCACAATTGTCCCTCATTATCCATCCACAGTGCCTGAAATTACCATGGTATTGTAACTCCAGTGGTTTTAGAAGATACCAGTCCCAGTTGCAGCTTAATCCCAATTAAAATGTAAAGAGCAAAACTGTAGATAATGACTTAACCCATTAATGTATTAACATCACATTTAATGCAAGCTACAAGATAAACATCCTTCCTTTTTTTTTTTAATGTGACAGTGAATTGTGTGTCATGACAAACCAAGTATATACCATAATTCACAGACCTAGACATGCAGGCAAAACCAAGTCTTGGGAGGCTAGGGAAGGGCAAGTACCACTGGGTGCTTAGAAATGGGTGAGAAAGGAGACAAAGGGAGAGGAACCTGGAGGAACGACAGAAAGGAACACAAACCACCTGCTGATTTTCTACAAGAATAGATTTCTGAAACACTGCACTAGATAGTAGTTGAGAGTTTTGTGGCTCTTGGCATTCTTAGAGGCAAAGCAGAGGTTGAGAGTTGACTGGGGCAAAAAGTTTGAGGCTGGTAGGTTTGAATCAAGCAGGATAAACGAGTGGCATTTAGGTACCTTCTAGCTCTTCACCATTTATACTCAGGGACATCATTTGTACAAACCTTCTGCAAAGCAAGAGCTGAATTGTGATGAGAATTGGTGCTTTCCATTTTTCATGCGTTAATTTTCTATTTGGCTGATATGTCCAGAAACCTTTACCTCTCTTTCCCTAAATGGTCTGGATAATTGCTTCCATTCCCAGCTTTGCTTTGGGAACGTAGCCCATTTAAGGTATTTTTCTTTCAACTCACACGCATTGGGCTTAAAAAAGGTGCTGCTACTGAAGCAAGGAGGTCAAGATGGGCAGTTAGACCTGACAATTCACATTGCCCAAACACCTGACTCCGTTAGTTAAGGTTTGTAAGAGGGAAAGAAAAAAAAAGTGGCTTCTAAGCTATTTTAAAGTGTAAATAATTAACCACATGTCAAAGTCAGCTGCAACTAGCTCCCTCTTTCTGCCCACTTCTTCCTTTCCAATGGATTGCCTCATGATAGCTGAATCTGTCGGTGGGAAGATGTTCTGTAGGTGTGGTACATCTTCTAATACTCTCATACCTAATCCTCTCCACAGCTGTGCAGTGGCTTAGTGTCAATATCCTGTTGTCTTTCCAAATGCAGGATGGTTATTTTAGAGAATGAATTAAGATTATACAGCAGATTAGAGTACCAGGATGGAGACTTACAGCACAATCTTGTATAGGGGCACATACCATTGATTTCAGACTTGTTTGGAGTCTGTGCTCCTTCCATCCAAAAAAGTATTACCAGTAAAGGGATTGTGACCTGCATGAAACCAAGGGGGAAATGATAAAGCTTTGCCTCACCTGCCTTCTTCAACAATGAAGATAATCTTATTTTTAGTAGTGAAAATATAGTGCCCAAACTTAAATATCCTTGCATATGAATTAAATCTTTAAAGTTAGAAACTGTTTCACAGAATATAATGTTTGGGATGTCTGCGTGGCTCAGTTGGTTAAGTATGCAACTTGGGCTTCGGTCATGATCTCACAGTTCATGGATTCGAGTCCTGCATCTGGGCCTGGAGCCTGATTCAGATTCTGTGTTTCCCCCTCTCTCTGCCCCTCCCCCATTCATGCTCTGTCTCTCTCTCTCTCAAAAATAAACATTTAAAAAAAAGAATATAAGGCTATCAGAAGGTATTTTTAGGAAGTCTGTTTATTGACAAGCAACTTTCTGGATTCAGAAATTTTAAATCAAAAGTTATGGATATACTCATATAAATCTGTTACTCGGTTAGAAGCCCTTTAGTAATATTTTAATTGTGTAAAACTCGTGAAAGATACATATAAATTAGATAAATATAAAAATTATCTCAGGGAATTAGAGATAATTTTAAAATTTCATAAAATTTTGGACTTCAAGAATGAGAAGCATTTCAGCTTTTGAAGATGTTCAACAGAAACTTCCAATCTGAGAATGCTGCATGAGGAAAATGCCCAAATGTAGAAAAGCTGAATTTGCCATTTTGGCTGAAGCATCTTTGAGTAGCAATGAGACTACAGCTTAGCAAGGTGGACAACAGTCCAATCTAGATGGCTGTATGATGGCAAAGCACTTACAGGTATAACTTCCTTCATCTCTGTTAAAATGCTATCACAATCATTGATAGCATTGTACTATTTGGTTATTGTTGTTTTCTCTGGATTTAGAAAATTTTCAATATGTGGTGCTATGGTTTAAATGTTTGTATCCTCTCAAAATTGATGTTGAAATCCTAACACTTAAAGTAATGGTATTAGGAGATGGGGCCTTTGGGAGGTGATTAGGTCATGAAGACAGAGCCTTCATAAACAGGAATAGTACAATTATAAAAGAGGCTTCAGAGAGATCCTTTCTTTTTTCTACCATGTTAGGATAGCAAAAAGACTGTGGATGAGGAAGCACTCACCAAACACTGAATCTGCCAATGCCTTGATCCTAGGTCTCCCAGCTTCCAGAACTGTGAGAAACCAATGTTTATTGTTTATAATCCACTCATTCTATGATATTTTGTTACAGTAGCCTAAACCAATGAAGACACATGGTATCTAGAAGCATTCTGTAATTTAGAAAAGGCATTAGTTGAGAAACCATCCTGAGAGACCACAATTACAGATTTAAAAAAAAAAAATTAGCATTCCAAAATTTGGAGGAAATTTCATAGAAGTTTTAATAAATAAAAGCACATCCATGAAATAAATTATCACCAGTTTAAATAGAAGAAAATATTTAACATGTTTCAAGGAAGCTCATATGTTTTCCATAAGTAAAATAGATACATTATAAGGCAGATAGTACAGTATAATTTCTTGATTTAAAAAATGTTTGTATACACAAACACACAAAAGGCTAAAAGAATATAAATGATGTAAACCAAATGCTATCGATGATTTTCTCCACATGATAGGATTACTGGATTTATTTTACATAAAAAAATTATATGTATCTAAACTTATTTTATAGAAAATATTTTATAATATGAATTTATTTAATAAAATATAATAAAAACATCTCAGACTGTTTGCAGTAGTCATGTAGGTTAAGTCTGTGAACAAAGATCACTCTTCAATCCTAGACTCATCATTAAAGTCCTTTAAAATAAAAAAAAAAATTGAGAAAAAACCAGTAGGCACTCAGAGACTTTTAGCAACTTGAAGCTGTATCTCATTTTCATCATCTATGAAAGAAGGGCTAACACTTAATTTTCCATGTTTCCTGACGGTTAAACGTGCCTTATCTTCAAATTATCTACTGCAATTAAATCATTTTAAAATCTGTTATTCATTCAAAATCATGCATTGGGTATTTGTTAACAAACTAGATGAGAGGTTCACAGGTAAATGCTAAAATTAAACTATTTAGTTTGGTTGAATTTTAAAATGAAAACATTATTTATACACATACACCTCAATTTGTGTATAAAATATTCTTGCCTAAAATGAAAAATGATTGTGCCACAAATATAAGAAAGAATAATTACAATCTGTATACATATTTATAAGTCTGGCTATAATAATTACTAAGGTTTAGGAAAAGCATATTTGGAATCAATTTGGACTTTGATTTTAAAGATTTCTTTTTCTGTATCATTGTGGTTTTATTTTTATGAAAGTAATGCATGTACATTATAATAAGTTCAAATTATAGTGAAAAGTGAAAAAGCAGTTATGATCCTATAACATAGAATCACAGAATACTTTTCCAAACAGTTATGTATGCATATACAGTTATTTATTATATATATGAAAATATAAGTAAGTATAATGGGGTTACTCAAAGCCAATATTCTCTCCACCATGCTCTGAGACCCTAAAATTAACCTGAAATAAGAAATTCCCACATATATGAAAATAAACGTCAGTTTACAAAATTACTAAATTCTTTTTGTAATGCTTTTTAACATTGACAGACCACAAATTCTTTTCATGTTACTAAATATAAATTTATATAATAAGTATGATGATTGCCAGTATCCAGTTACATTATAAAAGAGCATAAAGTGATAGGACAATTAAATGAAGAAAGGATACAATTCTCAACTTGTAGGTACCTCTATTATATAAAATGGGGGGCTATAGTAATATGAGCTAAAACACACAAAAATATTTTTATTTCTGTGTTTGCCTAAACTCTGCTAGTAGAAATCCAAATTCTTTGCCCATACATTTTATTCTTATACATCATGGGAAGATATTTTAAATGCATGTGTCTTAGTTTGCCAAGACCTATAAGGTCTGGAGTGTTTTAGAGAGAGTGAAGTTCAAAGCTAGTAGTGCTGGGGTGGTATGGTGAAAGCATTGAAGTTCTGAGAAAAGTGCTATCTCATTCTGAGCACTAAAATCAAGGGCTATCAGATCAGAAGTCATCTTAGAAAAGTGCATATTCAACCCAATATCATATCTGGCAATAGCAGGCTATGGAGGTTAGGTAGCTTGTTTATGTCCAAACAGACAAGAAGAGGAACATGGAGGGTCACAACCAGAATTTTCTGCTTGAAGTACAAGAACTGTTTAAGGACATCACACTACACATGATCTTTTAGCTTCCTTTTGCTTATGATCCGTAATTTATTTTGTCCTTGATACTTGTAACATAAATTCAAAATAAGATTATTAAAAGATGATGACTATTTTCCCTTGACCTGATAATGTTTACTTGGACAAGGGCATTTATAAGAGGTAATGCATCAATCTATGTGCAAGGCATTTATGGACACTTTCAGCACATCTGTTTTTTTTATAATGCTACTCGAACATTCCCAGCTCATCAGATTGAAAACTTTCGCTCTATCAGGAGGCAGTGAATGCTGCTACCTGAATCTGTCTGCTTTGATTGAGGAGGTTATTTGTGTAACCATGGAGTAAGACACTGTGGTTTTCTGCAGCCTACAATAAGCCTCATCACAAAGCAAAATTGCCTGTGCTAGTAGGATAGATCTAGGGGGAGGCAGATATGGTTCTGTGGTACTTGGTGACAAGCTATGCTGGCACTAGTGATGTAAGATGTCACTTAAGGTAATGAAAACCTCTAGTAGTAGCATGGTTAAAATGCTTGCCACTGCTTATAACAGGCATGCCAAGCTGCAAGAAAGCTTTTTATGATAATGTTCTTGTCACAGGGGAAATGAATCCATAGCTCACCACTGCCTCCCACAAGGATTGGCTGCTATGATTGCAAGAACTGAGAAAAGCCTTTAGTTTACAGAGTATCTTGCCCTGCTTTTAGAGAAGATGATGAACATCATAGTGACAAGAAAGTCCTGATAGGCACATGTGACTTCTTTATGATGAATTACACATTTATTGGAACTTTGAGATCACCTAGTTATACCTCTCAGGTTATCTAGTTGTACAGTCTCAAAGAGACTAAGAGCCAGAGAATTAAAATACTACTCCAATCCTATACCTAAACCTAAAACCTATGCCTCCTAAATCTCAAAGCCAATATTCTCTCCACCATGCTCTGAGACCCTAAAATTAACCTGAAATAAGAAATTCCCACATATGTGAAAATAACCATCAGTTTACAACTAGGAACTTAAAAGGCTGCTTTCTCCAAATCACTGGGCCTATAATCTGGAGACATGGCTACTAGGTTATTAGTGGTACCAGAGAAATAGCTTAGTAGCCTTATTTGTTTATTCACCTATGATAATGGTTATCTGAACAGTGTACTTTTAGCATTATCTTTTTGTTTGTGAAATAGCATGTTTAAAATATTTTAACAAAAAATGTAAAATTTTATAATCAATGTATTTTATTAAATATAGTAGACAATTTGACAATCTAGAAAAATCAAATGATTCCATGAAATTGGATAAATTGAGTTAATTGTTTCTCTCAATATAACCCTCAGTTTCTCAGCACTTTTGGTTAGAAAATAGGATGGGAATTTATCCTGCAACTGTCCAAGGTGCTGAAATTCTTCTAAGGCTATAATGGGGGGAATCATTGCAGTATTAGGGCAGACTCGTCTTTAAGTAATTTTTTCCAGGTTTATTGAGATAGTATTGACGTATAACATGTACATTTTGGTGTACAATGAGATGAATTGATACACATATATATTTTAAAATACTACCAGACTAAGATTAGTTAATACCTCCATCCCCTCACATAATTACCTTTTTTGTGTGTATTGTGATAACATTTAAATCTACTCTCTTAGCAACTTTCAATTTTATAATGCAGTATTGCTAATTATAGACACCATGATGTACACTAGATACTTTTACCTTATTCATCTTATAACTGAAAGTCTGTACTTTAAAAAAAAAAGTTTATTTTTGAGACAGCGCACAAGAGAGCGAATGAGTACGTGAGTGGGCGGGGGACGGGGGGGGGGGTTGGTGCAGAGAGGGAGACACAGAATCAAAGAAGGCTCCAGGTAGGGTTCAAACTCACAACGGTGAGATCATGACCTGAGCTAAAGTCAGATGCTTAATCTACTGAGCCACCTAGGCGCCCCAAGTCTGTATCTTTTGATTAATATCTCCCTAATTTCCCTAACCCCTAGTTTGTGGCAACCAACACTGTAATCTCTATTTCTAGGAGTTAGGACTTTTTTATATTCCACAAATAAGTGAAAACATAAAGTGTTTGTCTTTGACTTTTTTTCACTTGGCATAATGTCCTTAAGATCCATCCATGTTGTCCCAAATGGCAGGACTTCCTTTATTCTCATGATTGAATAAAATAAAGTGCTAGAATATTTACACAAGAGATGGCTTTCTTATTTATCATCTAAACTGGCACAATTTTGTGAATAAACTGGAATGCTATTAAAAACTAAGCTTTGACCATAGATGTGAAATTAGACTACCCCAGGTAAATGGGAATATAAGGTTATGTACTGTTATGAGCCAAGTATTTGTGTTCCCTGCAAAAATAATATATTGAAGCCCTAACTCCCATTGTGCCTGTATTTGGAGATAGGGCCAATGAGTAAGTGAAAGATTAAATGAGATCATAAGGATGGGGCCCAGACACCAAGCTCACTCGCTTGCTCTCTCTCTCTCTTTCCCTCCTCCTCCCTCCCTCTCTCTCTCCTTCTCTTTCCATTATGTAAGAACAAGGTCAGAAGTCAGCTGTCCAAATTAATCAACACCTTGACCTTGGACTTAACAGCCCCCAGAAATTTGAGAAATAAATTTCTGTTGTTAAGACCACTTAGGTGGTCTTTTTTTATAGCAGCCCTGGCAGACTAATAAACCTACTTATATAAAACTCTCAAGAAAGGCATTACAAAGCTATCTCTGCCAACATTAGAACATCATCTGCCTATAAGATATAACATAAAAAGTCAGTTTGGAGATTATTTTCAGTTCATTATTTGATTATTTGGAAAAAGTTGTCCATGTGCTGTGGTTTTCAACAACATGAAGTGTAATTGGGTTCTTGAGATGCTATACCTTGACCTGAGGAAAGAGAGAGAATGAGAAACACATACACACACACACACACACACACACACACACACACACAAACAAGAGAAGGCTGCAGTGCTATTAGTTTGCACTATTGCAAAAGACAGAGGAAGAGGTGACCTCAGCAGAAAGTACTTTGAAGTGTCACTGGATGCAAAAGCTTGGTGGAAGGGAGAATTTGGGAAAGAGTAGAGATTTATGCCGGCCTAATGAGGATTTGCTTCTCTATTTATCTTCTTTTACTGACCTACCAACTCTACAAGTTCCCAAATTGGAGTTGCCTAATTGGAGAGGAGGCAAAGCAAGGAGGAGAGAAGAAATCTATAATATCTCTATTACTCCCTGTAGTCCTTTAAGGATAATAAGGCATGAGTTAGGGGAGAGAATATTTAAATGGTATGATTTAAAAAAAAAGCTTTTGATAACCTAGACTCAAGTTTTTATTACCTACACAAAGGCTATATGTTTATTCATGTAATTGACTAAAAAAAAAATCCTCTGAATCCTGCCAGAGATTACAACCAGCATTAAGGAAGAATATCAAGAAAGTGGTTTTAAAAGGAAATTTTTGGGGAAAAATAAAGATTTTAATGCTTGTTCAATACAAATACATTTACATTTTACATATTTATAAATTGATTTTTTGTCACTATTTGATTAATTTTCTCTGTCCTCCTGAATTACATGTCAGAGCAGGGACATTATCTGATTTGCCGTAACACTGTCCCTGGAATGTGACAGGTATACATAAGTGTATTTGAATGATTGTATGCGAAGGCCCCAATTGCCCTTCCTTGTAACTCATTACTAAATTGCCTTTGGTGAACTAAGAATTGTTGTCTTCCCATTATCTAGGTTAAAATGAATTTATGTGCCATTTCAAAACTATGTGGGTTTTTTTTCATATATACTTTTTTTTTTATGTAGCAAAGTATATATAACATAAAGTATATTCAGTGGTATTAAGCACATCCATATTGTTATGCAACAATCAGTTCAGTCATCAGTGCACACCTGGGTTACACTTACCTTTTGACTATTGTGTACACTGCTGCTGTGAACATGGGTGCACAAATATCTGAGTCCCTGCTTTTGCTTCTTTTGAGTAACATTCACAAGTGGAATCGCGGAACATATCGTAATTCCATGTTTAATTTTTTTAGCAATTGTCACAATGGTTCTCAAAGCAGCTTCACCATTTTCATTCCCACCACCAACACACAAAGGATCAAATTTGTCCATATCCTCACCAATACATTTTTTTCCATAATAGCCATCCTAATGGGCATGAAGTAATATCTCCTTGTAACTTCAATTTGCATTTTATAATGATTAGTGATGTTGAACACCTTTTTACTTGCTTATTGGCACTTTGTATATCTTCTTTAGAGAAGCACCTATTTCTTTACCTATGTTTTATATTGGGTTGTTTGTTTTTTGTCGTTATGTTGTACAAGTTCCTTACATTTTGGATATTAATCCCTTATCAGCATATAATTTGCACATATTCCCTCCCATTCTGTGAGTTGCCTTTTCACTTTCTAGATAGTATCCTTTGATGCAAAAAAAAAAAAAAAAGCTTTTAACTTTGATGAAGTCCAATTTATCTATTTTTTTTTTCTTTTCCTTTTACTGCCTGTGTTTTTTTCTGTCATATCCAAGAAATTATTACCAAGTCCAATACCATAAAGCTCTCCCCTTATTCTTTCTTCTAAGGGTTCAAGTTTTTGCTCTTAAATTTTGATCTTTGATCCATATTGAGGTAACTTTTATACATAATATAAATAAAGTAAGTGCCAAATTTTATTTGTTTCTGTGTTGATATCCAGTTTTATCAATATCATTTGTTGAAAATACTGTCTTTCCCCTATTGAATAGTCTCAGCACCATGTCATTTGACCATGTATGTGGGTGCTTATTTCTGGGATCTCTATTTTACCAAAACATGTCTTTCTTTTAAAGTTAGAGTGTATCTTCCTTTAAGCAAAATAATTACCAACACTAAGGTGAAGATGTTTATTTCACTTTTCCCTGAAACAGGAGAAATGAGGAAAGCACCAAAGGGATTTAGTTCCTGAGGAACAAGGGAGAAAAACTGGAAAATTTTAAAAACAAAAAAAGGAAGGGGATATTTCTGGGGTGGGTGTCCCTCATCCACATCTTGACTTGAGAAGGCAAACTCTCCTTATATTCTTATGTTTTCTCCAGTACAAATTCCCTCTCTTCTTTCTGTTTTATTATTGCTATGTCCATGCTGAAGTTGGAACCAGGGACTGCTCCACGCTAGCTAACAATGTGGATTAATTAGGTCTTTCTGCTCTCCTGCTTCTCATTTTAGATGCAATCTCTCATCCTCTCCTTTCATTCCAAACTCATATATATATATATATCACATATATATCATATATATGATATATATGTGATATATATATATATATATATATATACACACACACACACACATATATACATACATACATATATGTGTGTGTGTATGTGTGTGTGTGTGTGTGTATATATATATATATATATATATATATATATATATCCATCCCTATATGTGTAAACTAAAGAGCAAATGACCTGGTACCCTTCTTTGAAGGGAAAGTAGAAGTTTGTAAGATGATATGATGAGCTTTGTAAGAATCATTCAGTGATGTTTGTTTGTGTTGTTGTATATGAATGCAAACTGCTTTGAAATCTGTTGAAAGCTAGGTAGCTGCATTTTGTGTAGGACTCTGTTCTTCTTCAGTCTACTTGTGCTAATCAGGGTTTCACTCATGCCCTTGGTCACAATCATGAGAATTGGTAGAGAAAGACAATAGAAAAGTAGTTGGCAGTTGAGATGCCTTAGATTGGAATAGTGTCCCACATGATGACAATGATAGAGTTCTGGCTGTCAGCAGGGTATCACCATCCCCATTAAGGGTATAGAGGAAAGCATGTGAAGCAGATGGCTGAGGGAACAGCAGGAATGCATCTGAAAAGATGAAAAAGACAAGTTCCTAAAATAGAGCCTGAATAATTTCTATGAGTCTTTATATTGAGTTTATTTTTCTTTGTTGATGTGATTTTGACCATTAGAAGCTCTATGGCTTGAGTCAATTTTAAGGAAACAGAAATTAGAGACAAGAGGTTTTGAAAAAAAGTCTAGCAGAGTCCTGATTAAATATATAATGATAAAATTGAGGAAAATACATCTTGTTAATAAGGAACAATTAGAGCTCAAATAGGTGAAGTTTTAACATATTTTATTTAAATGCATAAATAAATCTCTTCTTTTATAATTTTTTTTTCCAGTAAGAACACAGGGTAAACTCACTTGACCTTAAAGATAATACAGTAATTGGGGTGCCTGGGTGCTCAGTCAGTTAAGCATCTGACTCTTGATTTTGGCTCAGGTCATGATCTCCTGGTTTGTGGGCCCACATCGGGCTCTGCACTGGGATTCTCTCTCTCTCCTTCTCTCTGCCCCAATCCTGCTCATGCCCTCTCTTTCTCTCTCTCTCAAAACAAATAAACTTAACAAAAGAGATAATACAATATAATTTTAAACAGTGTGAGGTAATTTTTTCTCAGATAGCAGGTCACACATATGCATTTATTTCCCTCCTCTCTTAATGCACATTACAATGATACTAAAGGAATGTAGATGTTGTAAATCACTATTAAAAAGCAGTAAGACAGTACATTAATTTCCACATAGTAGGAGAAAAACAGAAAGCAGAATAGGCTGTATCCTAGAACCTGTGGAAGGCCAGCAGAGAAAATAAGCCCAGTGGAGTTCTGGGACTGAGTGAGCCTTCAGAGTGCACAGAGGACACAGGAGCAGGAGAGGCTGACAGTGAACAATCCATTGAAGTCTACTTTCTGTTCTCACTACAAGAAGAAAGGAATGCAGTTTGCAGACCCAGAGCAAACAAAATCTGTCAAAGAAATTGTGGTTTAAATATATTAATTAAGACTTGATTTCAGGAAATTATTGGGAGGTAAGGGAGAACTGTAAACAGAGCTCCTTTCCTTTCATAATAAGAGATCATGAAAACAAGAATTCCAGGGGGACGAAATAATTAAGGCCATGAAGGTAGTAAGAAAAATCACAGTCTTTGAGGTAAAAAAGGCAATTCCAAAAATGATATATAAAGCAAATGCTAAAATTCATCAATTAAACTAGAATTGAGATAAAATTTTGAAAGGAGAAAAAGCATGGAAAAGTTAGACAACAAGTGGGAACTTAGGTGAAAATATTTGCAACATTTATGAAGCAAAGGGTTACTATCCAAAATTTATTCAGAGCTCCTGTAAATCAATAAAATAATGCAGATAACCAATTAAAATTATGGCAAAGGATATAAACAGGCAACTTGTACAAGATGGGTATTGAAGTTGTTTCCAGTATCCCCTAGCATAACACTGCAGTAAACAGCCTCATACGCTTCTCCATGGTCACGTGTGAAGGTGCTTGTGCACAGGATACAGTGCAGTGGAATGTTGGCTACAGAATGTGCAGAGGTTCTGTTTGTTTTAGTAGATGCTACCAAATTGCCCTGCAAAATGGCTGTGCTATTTACACTTCTTCCAACACTGCCTGGCTCTAGTTCCCTGCATCCTCACACTATTACAAGTTTTGCCTTTTACCAATCATTAGATTGAACCATTAGGTTGAAAATGGAATCTTGCTAATGTTGATTTCTTAGATTACTAGTTGTGATTAGAATAGTTTCTGTGTTCAGTGGACAACTGTGTTTCCTCTTCTAAGAATTGTTTTTTGTTTTTTTCTATTGTGTTATTTGCTACATGGATTTATCTTATCCTTCTTTTATAATATCCTGTAATTTAGCCTTTTAAAAAATTATTTGAAAAAGAATCCCTGTATATTCCTTACAATCCATCAAGAGAGTGTAGCATATGCATATTACATAGAAAATGCAGTTAACCACCAGAGTAGGTCCAAAAAGGAATGATTATAGGTGGCTGCCTCTGAGATAATGAAGGTTAGAGCAGAATTACTGCTCATTTTTATGAGGAAGCCCATTGGCTTGATATTTTTAAAACCATGTATGTTCATTATTTCAGATGTAAAAAGTTGTCAATTAATGGAAAAAGCAGTCTTTAATATGTGACAATTTCTGTATCTTTTATCTCCGTTAAGAAATTAACCCCATCCAAGCCTCAGTTTCCTCATGTGTAAAATAACAATGCCCATCTCATAGCTGTGTTCTAAGAATTAATTTTTTACAAATGTCTAGTGATTATTGGACTGTTTTTCTCCCTCCCCCCTTTCAGTAACTTTATCCTTTTCTTTTAAATAATCTGTTAGATTGCTATTAAACTTTATTAAATCAAGGTTGCATCAACACATTCTTTCATTATCTACTATGTATAAGTTAATAATTTGAAGTGTTACGTGTAATTCCCCATCATGGATATTACAATAAGTTTGGAGATAATTGATATAATTTCATTAGATTAAATCCTGTACTTTGAATCGACAATAAGAAAAATGGCATAGAAAAATAACTATACCTATATTTATTAATCACTGCAATTAGGGACTCATGTTCAACATTAGAGAGTTTGCAGAGATGAGTAAAACATGCATGCCATCAAAGCAGTTACATTTCATTAAAAAATATAGAAAGCAGACTTTGAAAAGTGCTGTTGAAGATAAGCAAAAGGAAATGCTTAGAAAAAACAAAAAGAAGTGGAAATGACTTGTCAGTAAAGATCTTGAAACAATCATGACAAAGTATCAGTTGCACAGAGCCTAGAAGGATAGTAAGTCTTTTGTTAAAGGCATGGGAAAGGCAAATATTCCAGAAAACAGGGGCCTAAAAGGCTAATAGCATGTATGGAGAATGGTGAGGATTTCAGGGTTGCATAACTTGGAAGAGGGAGTTGGTAATGATGCTGAAAAAGGCTGTGGTTCCATTGGAGCACCTACAGGCCTTGCATATGGACACTTGTCCTTTACACCCGTGAGTGCCTCTGCTCCCTTCTTTAGGAAATAGAGTACTTTTCTTTAGGGGTGCTCCCATTCTTCCTGCCATCTACTACAATTGGGATTATCAATATCATCACTATTACCCTTCCTCCTCTATCACCTACCACCAGGTAGACATGTAACCCAATATGGGCCAATGCATCTGCCCCTAAGGAATTTGAGACTTAATCAAGGAGGCACATGAAGATGAGTCCATTGATTACAGCACCTTCACACAAAGATTCATGAGTCCCACTATCGGAATCTGCCCACTTTCTTATTCTTCCCAAGGCCCTGCCTCTCCTTTACTTTAGTGAGCTCCTCAGTATCCTACCAATAAACTGCCTGTGTGTGTACGTGTGTGTGTGTGTGTGTGTGTGTACGTGTGTGTGTGTGTGTGTGCACGCGCGTGTGTGGTGTGTTTATGAAGTTTTGTTTTTTTCATTTTGTTTTGCCTAACTTAATCAGAATCAGTTTCTGCTGAGTACAAGCAAAGAGTTCTAACTGAATAACCTGTCAAAGGGGTCTGTACATAATTTGCAAACAATGGGGGAATAGTTAAAATTTATGGAAGAGTCATATGACAAAGATGTCATTTAGGAAAAATAGAAGTAATGAGAAGTAAGAGTCAGAGTTCAGGCAAGAGGAAGTGTCATGTGATGTGGATTTAAGAGAACTGGGGAGAAGAGGGATGTGAGACATTAAGGAAATAAAAGTGATAGAGTTTGGTGGAATGAACACGAGATATTATTGTAAAAAAAAAAAAAAAACTGGGTTTGAACCCCAGGTCCTGTCTAGTTTCTGACTAGGTAAGTTACTTATACACACTGAACCCTTATTTCCAAATTTTTATAATGTGGACAGTGATACTCCTTCACTGTCATGTTTTGAGGATTTAAATCATCATATATGCAAAGTGCTAAAAGCCATTTCTCATAGAGTAGGTGCCGAATAAATGTACTATATTAGTTTATAAAATCAATAGTACTTGCAAGTGACTAAATCTTACACATGAGCTAAGTGGCAAAATCAACAGTGACCTCAAGCTTTGACTCAGGGACATGTAGTAGATGATGATAACATCAGACAAGGAAGAGAAGTTGGTTTAGAAGTGCGTGGGTGAGAAAACTGCATGATTTTTTTTTAAATTGAATTTTTAGCATGTAGATTTGTGGGGTTATGAGGAAATATTTTTTTAAGATTTAAAATAATGCTGAGACATGAATAAAACAAATTTTGACTCATAACTGTGGGAAAGATGTGATATCCAGGTGAGCAACTATAGACAAAGGAAATACTGATGACAAATTCTAGTACATGTTTACGGAAAGGGTGGGTGAGAAAGGAGAGTCATGAAGTAGAC
Organism: Panthera tigris; assembly: GCF_018350195.1. NCBI lineage: Eukaryota > Metazoa > Chordata > Mammalia > Carnivora > Felidae > Panthera > Panthera tigris. The sequence continues at coordinate 111,383,806 of NC_056662.1, forward strand.
AGAAGGGAACACAACAGCACAGAAGCTAAGAGAAAAGACATCCAGACACAGGGTTTTCTTACTCCACTGCCTCAAATGTCTCATATGCTGCAGAAAGGACACGAAGTATGGGGGTTAAAAAGAATCCATTAAATTGTCTCATTAGTGAGTCTTCTCAGAGATTTGTTTTGGCGAAGTCATACAAGTGGAACTAGATGTAAGAGACTTTGAGAATAATGCCTCATTATGTTTTAGGATGGCTCGTATTTGTTTTAGAAGTTGTTTTGGGAGTGGTAGAGGGTATAGTAAACAAAGGAAAATTTTCTACTAATAATCACTACTGGAATAATTAGAACTGATTTGAGAGTATAATAGCAATTATACAGTTTAATGTAATCATCCAAATTAATGTGTGAACAAATCGTTTTACAAAAAGAAAGGGCATTTAGAAGTTACATACTCCAAATGCCAACACAGTGATTCTGTTATATCTCTGATAATAGTCACAATATTGCAAATGTTTGTGATATTTTTTACAACAAAAACATTCATTTTAGTAGTAAATTCAGAATCATAGTCTTTATTATTGGCATTTTCTTATTTTAATAAACACTGAAATTTAAAGACCTATTTTGACAAAATTTTTAGGATAGTTAATTTCTTTCGCATGTCAGCTCTCTCTAGAAAGAAATTCCTTTATCCTTCCAAAGAACACATCAGTATTTCTTTTCATCATGCTAGCTCATTTTTTGCATATATATATATATATATATATATATATATATATATATTTAGTTTTCTATATGCATGATACATTTAATAATGAGGGTCATTTCCTAAAACTCCTTTAAATATTGCACTATATATTTAGCTCATTATAAAGTCCCAAATGAGCTGAAATGTAAAGGAAAACACATTACCAATCATCTCTTTGTGAACCTGGGGAAACAGTAACCACAAGAGTTCTTACACACAACTTCTTGGCATACTTGTTCGGGGAGCTTGAACCAAACCTCAGAACTGGAGAAGGTCTTAGGTTGACTTGTATATCCCTCCGTGAATAACCGTGGACTGAACATAATTTGTATTATATTATCTATACCCATCTATTTTTTCCTTGATTAGTATTCAGGAAAGACAGACACACAAAAAGTTACTAACACAGAGAAAAATATCCAGCCCCATTATCATCCTAGTCACATCCAATCATTTGCATGAGCAGTTACTAATTTTTTTCTGAAACAAAAGGAATGTTGGATTTTTGGATAAGTTATGAAATTTCCTAGAGAAAAGGACTATTTTTAAAATATTTTTCCATTTTTATCTGAGAGGAAAAAAGAGAGAGTGTGCAGGGGGAAAGGGGCAGCAGGAGAGAGAGAGAGAGAGAGAGAGAGAGAGGGAGGGAGGGAGGGAGGAAGAGAGAGAGTGTATCAATCAGGATTCAAGCGTAGCACAGAGCCTGAGGCAGGACTCCATCCCAACAACCCTGGGATCATGACCTGAGCTGAAATAAAGAGTTGGAAGCTCAACCTTTTGAGCCACCCAGGTGCCCCGAAAAGGATTATTCTAAATGAAGCTCTAAAGCTTAAAGGATTTCTATTTGTTTGATTTCTTCCTTTTCTTTTCCTTCTTTCTTGTAGCTAAATCTCAATACTCTTGGTGAACTGAAATCTAAGGTATTTACAGGGAATGTGATGGTAAAGTTTCACACTAAGGTCAAGTTTAAGCTAACAAAACAAAAGACTTAAGTATTAGCTGATTCAAATATAAACAAAAGCTTTTGATTCTATCTCTGGGTATTTTGAGCCAAAACAAAGTGTTTGTATTAATGACAGTCAACAAAATCAAATTAACAGAAATACCTACCTGATCTGATTAATTTTATTTTCTCATTAACTTCTTTCATTCACTTATCTATTCACTGATATAGCAGACATTTATTTCGCATTTAAGATAGTCTACATGAGGGGCGCCTGGGTGGCTCAGTCAGTTAAGCGGCCGACTTCGGCTCAGGTCATGATCTCGCGGTCCGCAAGTTCGAGCCCCGCGTTGGGCTCTGTGCTGACAGCTCAGAGCCTGGAGCCTGTTTCAGATTCTGTGTCTCCCTCTCTCTGACCCTCCCCTGTTCATGCTCTGTCTCTCCCTGTCTCAAAAATAAATAAAACGTTAAAAAAAATTTAAAAAAAAAAAGATAGTCTACATGACTTGGAAGGTACAGAGAAACTTATGGCTTTACCTACAGCAGCATATTGTTAAGAAGAGTTTCACAGAGAAGAGCACAGTGAAACCAGGTCTTGAAGAAAAAAAAAATTACATATCCTCTTTCTTGCCAGTGCCCCTATCTCCAAAATTCTGATGGAAAAAAAAGTAACAAGAATTCTTCCTGAATTTTTCATGAATACTTGTAGTATGCCAATGTATGGTTTGGTCACTCTGGTCTAATGCACTAACGTTTGTGATAAAAAGGTATTTATAAACAACATTTTGAGCAAACACCTTTGGTAGAGGGCCTCTACTATGGTTCCACCAGCTTGTGGTGATACCACACTTGTTGAGTCATCAGGCATTTTGATTCCATAAGGAAACCATAATTATATGTATGTTTAACCTAAGACCTAGGCAATTATCTTTTATCACTGAAAAGCTTTGAAAACTTGAAAACGTGAAATTAAGAGCTTAAGTTTGACACGCACTTCCCCATCTCTGCTCACCTACCTCCTCACTTCTGTTTCACCTTGAGGACAATGAAAAACAAAGAGTTTAACCTGGATATATATGAAAAGAGATGAACAGGAAGGAGAAATGGGGTTGGAGGGACAGATGTGCAACAGAAGCTGGTGTTGTGCAGTGAGAGATGATTTTCAGGGAGGAACGTGGCTCACAGCTCCGTCAGTGTCCTTCCCCACAGCAGCTTTGTCAAAGTGAGGTGCAGGTAGAGACGGGCTCCCTGCATGGCTGGCAGGGTCTGTGAGTAAGCCTCACTCACTACCCCCCATTCTCTGTACAGTCTGATGATGGCAGGCCTTGGCTTTTGATTTTCAGAATCAGAGCTCTGGGCTCATCTCGGCTTACTAATGAGTATCCATTGTTTCAACTTTTACAAACACATTTGTATTCAGTTCTCATCCAGGGAGAACAAAATCTGTGCTGGTGGAAAGACAGCTGAAGAACAGGTAAACCATAGTCTTCCATTCTTCTGACACATGGGTGGGAATTCACAGCATGGACTTTTTTTTTTTTTTTTTTTTTTTAGACTTTTTTTTTTTTTTTTTTTAATATATGAAATTTACTGTCAAATTGGTTTCCATACAACACCCAGTGCTCATCCCAAAAGGTGCCCTCCTCAATACCCATCACCCACCCTGCCCTCCCTCCCACCCTGCCCTCCCTCCCACCCCCCATCAACCCTCAGTTTGTTCTCAGTTTTTAACAGTCTCTAATGCTTTGGCTCTCTCCCACTCTAACCTCTTTTTTTTTTTTTTTTTTTTTTTTCCCTTCCCCTCCCCCATGGGTTTCTGTTATGTTTCTCAGGATCCACATAAGAGTGAAACCATATGGTATCTGTCTTTCTCTGTATGGCTTATTTCACTTAGCATCACACTCTCCAGTTCCATCCATGTTGCTACAAAAGGCCATATTTCATTTTTTCTCATTGCCACGTAGTATTCCATTGTGTATATAAACCACAGTTTCTTTATCCATTCATCAGTTGATGGACATTTAGGCTCTTTCCATAATTTGGCTATTGTTGAGAGTGCCGCTATAAACATTGGGGTACAGGTGCCCCTATGCATCAGTACTCCTGTATCCCTTGGATAAATTCCTAGCAGTGCTATTGCTGGGTCATAGGGTAGGTCTATTTTTAATTTTCTGAGGAACCTCCACACTGTTTTCCAGAGCGGCTGCACCAATTTGCATTCCCACCAACAGTGCAAGAGGGTTCCTGTTTCTCCACATCCTCTCCAGCATCTATAGTCTCCTGATTTCTTCATTTTGGCCACTCTGACTGGCGTGAGGTGGTATCTGAGTGTGGTTTTGATTTGTATTTCCCTGATAAGGAGCGACGTTGAACATCTTTTCATGTGCCTGTTGGCCATCCGGATGTCTTCTTTAGAGAAGTGTCTATTCATGTTTTCTGCCCATTTCTTCACTGGGTTATTTGTTTTTCTGGTGTGGAGTTTGATGAGCTCTTTATAGATTTTGGATACTAGCCCTTTGTCCGATGTGTCATTTGCAAATATCTTTTCCCATTCCGTTGGTTGCCTTTTAGTTTTGTTGGTTGTTTCCTTTGCTGTGCAGAAGCTTTTTATCTTCATAAGGTCCCAGTAATTCACTTTTGCTTTTAATTCCCTTGCCTTTGGGGATGTGCCGAGTAAGAGATTGCTACGGCTGAGGTCAGAGAGGTCTTTTCCTGCTTTCTCCTCTAAGGTTTTGATGGTTTCCTGTCTCACATTCAGGTCCTTTATCCATTTTGAGTTTATTTTTGTGAATGGTGTGAGAAAGTGGTCTAGTTTCAGCCTTCTGCATGTTGCTGTCCAGTTCTCCCAGCACCATTTGTTAAAGAGACTGTCTTTTTTCCATTGGATGTTCTTTCCTGCTTTGTCAAAGATGAGTTGGCCATACGTTTGTGGGTCTAGTTCTGGGGTTTCTATTCTATTCCATTGGTCTATGTGTCTGTTTTTATGCCAATACCATGCTGTCTTGATGATGACAGCTTTGTAGTAGAGGCTAAAGTCTGGGATTGTGATGCCTCCTGCTTTGGTCTTCTTCTTCAAAATTACTTTGGCTATTCGGGGCCTTTTGTGGTTCCATATGAATTTTAGGATGGCTTGTTCTAGTTTCGAGAAGAATGCTGGTGCAATTTTGATTGGGATTGCATTGAATGTGTAGATAGCTTTGGGTAGTATTGACATTTTGACAATATTTATTCTTCCAATCCATGAGCAGGGAATGTCTTTCCATTTCTTTATATCTTCTTCAATTACCTGCATAAGCTTTCTATAGTTTTCAGCATACAGATCTTTTACATCTTTGGTTAGATTTATTCCTAGGTATTTTATGCTTCTTGGTGCAATTGTGAATGGGATCAGTTTCTTCATTTGTCTTTCTGTTGCTTCGTTGTTAGTGTATGAGAATGCAACTGATTTCTGCACGTTGATTTTGTATCCTGCAACTTTGCTGAATTCATGTATCAGTTCTAGCAGACTTTTGGTGGAGTCTATCGGATTTTCCATGTATAATATCATGTCATCTGCAAAAAGTGAAAGCTTGACTTCATCTTTGCCAATTTTGATGCCTTTGATTTCCTTTTGTTGTCTGATTGCTGATGCTAGAACTTCCAGCACTATATTAAACAGCAGCGGTGACAGTGGGCATCCCTGTCGTGTTCCTGATCTCGGGGAAAAAGCTCTCAGTTTTTCCCCGTTGAGGATGATGTTAGCTGTGGGCTTTTCATAAATGGCCTTTATGATCTTTAAGTATGTTCCTTCTATCCCGACTTTCTCAAGGGTTTTTATTAAGAAAGGGTGCTGGATTTTGTCAAAGGCCTTTTCTGCATCGATTGACAGGATCATATGGTTCTTCTCTTTTTTTTTGTTAATGTGATGTATCACGTTGATCGATTTGCGAATGTTGAACCAGCCCTGCATCCCAGGAATGAATCCCACTTGATCATGGTGAATAATTCTTTTTATATGCTCACAGCATGGACTTCTAACGTGCTCTTCTGTTCTAAGCAACTGGGAGAAGATGTACTCTTAATTTTCTAGCTTGTCTTAATTTTATATGGGTTTTGTTTACTTAATCCCAACATAGATAAACATGGATGGTCTTTAAAAAAAAAAAAAAAACTAATGGAGAGGAGCAAATGGGTGGTTAAAGGCAGTTAAGCATCCAACTCTTGATTTTTGGCTCAGGTCATGATCTCACGGCTCATAACTTCGATCCCTGCATCCAGCTCTTTGCTGACAGTGTGGAGCCTGCTTGGGGTTCTCTCTCTCCCTCTTGCTGCCCCTTCCCCATGCTCTTGCACACGTGTGCACATGCATCCTCTCAAAATAAACATTTTAAAAATACTTTAAGGAAAATTGAGGAGAAGCAAACTTCACTGAATAAAATGTTTTCAATTTAGGAGGTTCCAGATCAGAAACATCTTAGTATGAAGTCTTGTGAGCTATAATGTAGCTGTTTAAGGAGTACAGGAGTGAGTAGTATGTATTAGACACCCATTTCCCTCCTTTATCCTACTGGGTGTTTCAGGATCCATTCCTGACATGGAAATAAATCAGAAAGTAGAAAAGGCATTAAAAATATATAACTCCATGAAATGGAATTACTTATTTCAAGCATATGAAGTACATTTTGAAAGCAAACCTTATTTCATCTTCAGGTGTATGTGAAGGATAAAAGAAAATATTTTCCATAGAATAGTGGGGAAATAAAATAACCTGTAATATTAAAGAAAAGGTATAGTATGTTTGGATAGCTAATCAACAACCCAAAAGCTATAATTTCATCAAATACATAATAATGTTCCTATCACTTCTGGTTTATAAAAAAAACACTATTTCCTGGTAATCTGTTAAAATTCTCAGAAAAACAGGAATGGTGGCATACTATCATTTAATCATCAAACTGTTACCATTGAGATCAAAGCAATAGGTTACCAGTTATCATTTTTCCTCTCATTTTATCTGATGTACTGAGTTCTTTAATAAATTCAACCAAGTGTGCCTGAAATGAATGAATGATTTCATTTAGATGGAAGTGTAAGAGTGCTCTCATACACCGAACACCTCAAATCATAAGATCTTGTCCCTGTAACCCCCTACTGTAATATTTTTCAAACTATAGTTTGTAACCTATTAGTAGACTTAAACATAAATTTCATGAAGTGGAACAAGTTTTTATTTTTTATGAAAATAAATTAGTACTAAGAAATAGAAAGTAGTAGGGTACATTACACATAGAAAGGTAGATAGAGTTTCCAGGATCTTCTGTTCAGACACATGTGCCTGTGTATGTACTAGATCTCAGTGTAAAATATGTGTCTCACTGTGAATCTCCAGTTGGTTTGAAAGCTGTTTATACCACATTTTGCCCTTTGGTTGAGTACCTAATTATGACTCTCATTTACTTTATATGAGGAAACTGAATCTCTTGAAGGAGAGATGAATTGTTTAAGATCTCCCAGGTATTACGTGGAAGAACAGAAATTCTATTTGTATTGTTAAAATAAAGAATAATAGCTCTTTTGAAAAAATAGACCTATCTTATCAGGTATGCCTTGGTCACACGTACTGGGGTACGTATTTGTGTATGCCTTTCTCTAAGAAGAAAACCAAGCAGATCCTAAGCATTCCTACCATAATTAGCTTCTAATTAATATTGTTACTCCTGAAATTGATGCAAACTTATTTGTCCACTGTTTTTCATTGATTTTTTTTATATTGCAGTCAGTCTAATGAATCTTCAGATAATCTCAATATTAGACTCACAGAGTTCTTAGTATCATTTGTTTGAAAATTAAGAGACCCTGTGAAGATCAAGTCTCACTTTTGATATTTCAGCTTTGGACCTTTTGGAAACTTAGCAAACCACTGTGATAAGTACAGCTAAAGTTTGGTTATTCATATAAAACTCATGACATTTAGAATTTCTTTCATTTCATTCTTGTTGAATGACTTAAACCGCTTTTGCATTCTTGTTCACCCATTCTAAGCTCCTCTTTTTTGCAAGCTTTCATCCATTCAGTTAAGTTTCCAAATACTTCAATTAAGCATTCCTTCTGGAAAGACACTGATACAAATACCCAAATAACCAAAAAGTTCTGGTTTTGTAGAACTTTTTGTATGATGGTTAGAATATTCACAGTTTTTGACAATGAAAACAAAGATCTGCAAATAAAAGTTTGTGATCATTTATTTTTCTATTTTAGAAAAGTCACTGATGACACGTATGCCATACATGGATAGCCAGTATGTACCCCATCATTCTTTCCTTCCTTTTAATGGTAGGACAATCTCCAAAATGTAGTTTCTTAGTTAAAACTGTTGAATCTTTATTAAGAAACTTATCAGCATAATGTAAAATATACTACTAGAGGAAAATAGAATGAGACATAACTAGAATAAAATCAACAATACTCTTGTAGGAAACATATATATCATTATTAATTTGTAGGAACAATGTTCCTCTATGACAGATCACAATAGATTGGGGACTAAAAGACTTATACTGTTTTATTATCACTTGATATTTGGAAAACTGAAAGCCATTTATTTATTTAAGATCATCCCATGGCTTCATCCTTTCCTTCCAACATGTGCAGCCTCCTAAAACCTAGAAAGAACTGAGCTAGTTGCTAAGCAACAATTCAGGTATTATGAAGCAGCTCTTGAATCAAGTATTAATCAACAGGTTTCAAAAACAAAGAAGTGTAATAGTGAAATCACCTAGTAAGTCATATGTTTTAGAAAAAGGTCAAAGTGAAATTCTAGTTGAGATATAGGATGATTTGCATGCAGTTTTTTTTCTTTAAAATACTAGGTTCTTGAAAATAAAATCAACTTAATGAATCTTCAAGAAATACTAATGCTTTGTAAGTGACTTGTGAACATAAAGCAGTGTTTGAAGTAGATTTTTTACACAGCCAAAGAGACATCAGCAGATCAGAGAAAAAAATCCAATGAAGAATGTGTATTTCAAAAGTTGTGTGTGGAAGTTGAAGAAATTGCGAATGAGTATTACAAATGGTAGTATCTCCAAGGGAGCATACTCTTAATTTTTGAAACTTACATAGTGCCAGATAGCATACCTGAATAAACTATAAATTTATCAATCAAGCACGTGTTCAAAATTGTGGGCAAATTGGACCTACTTTCCCATTTTAAGTTTTGAGCCTCATACATTCTAGGTTTATAGGATTAAACTTTAAAATGGCCCAAATGGAAACACATAATTTTCTTGCCATCTGATGTATCAGTGGCAGTAGGATACAGCAGGAAAATATGGAGAGAGGCTGGGTGGAGCCTTCAGTCCAGGGTGCCCATGACTGACTTCAGAAAGTGAGAAATAACTATGATGATTGAAAAAGGGGAGACTAGGTGAGATTATGAAGTTTCTGACCCTTTTTTTGTGTACGAGTGTCAATCCATCAAGGGAGATGGGTTGGCTAAGAGGTCACTCGATGTGGGGTTCACGGCGATATGGGTTCTAACCCTGGCTCTTTACTCTCTGGTTTTGCATATTTGTACATTATTTAAGCTTTCTCCTTAAAATTTAGCTATATTTGGTGTGTTTATTATGTTGCTATTTTTTTAAACTGAAGTAGGTTGACACACAGGTTACGTTAGTTTTAGGTGTGTAACATGGTGAGTAGATAACTCTGCCTTATGCTATGCTCACTCACAAGTACAGCTACCATCTGGCACCATACAGCACTTAAACAATACCATTGACTGTGTTCACTATTTTATACCCTTCATCCCCCCAATGTATACATTCCGTAACTGAAAGCCTGTACCTTCCAATCCCCTTCACCCATTTTGCCAATCTCCCTACCCCCAAACCCCTCTGGCACCTACCAGTTTGTTCTCTGCATTTATAAACTTGTTTCTGCTTTTTATGTTTATTCACTTGTTTTTCAGATGCCACATATAAGTGAAATCATATGGTATTTGCCTTTCTCTGTCTGAATTATTTCACTTAGCGTAATACTTTCAAGGTCCATCCATTTTGTCCCAAATAGCAAGATATCATTCTTTTTATGGCTGAGTAATATTCCCTTGTGTACATATAACACAACTTCCTTATCCATTCATCTATCGATGGACAGTTAAGTTGCTTCCATGTTTTAGCTATTGTAAATAATGCTAAAATAAGCATAGGGGTACGAATATATTTTCAAGTGAGTGTTTTCATTCTCATCAATGGAATGGAATTACTGGATCGTACAGCAATTCTATTTTTAATGTTTTTAGAAACTGCCAAACGGTTTTCCACAGTGACTGCACCAATTTACATTCCTACTAATAGTGTTCAGTGGTTCCTTTTTCTCCACACCCTTCTCGATGCTTGGTATTTCTTGTTTTTTTTTATTCTGATCATTCCGACAAGTGTAAGGGCGTATCTCATGGTGGTTTTAATTTGCCTTTCCCTGATGATTAGTAATGTTGAGTACCTCTTCATGTGTCTGCTGGCTTTCTGTATGTCTTCTTTGAAAAGTATTTATGTATATCCTCTGCCCGTTTTCATCATCAAATTATTTGGTGTATTTTTTTTTTAGTTGTATAAGTTCTTTGACTTGTAAAATTTCCTTCTATATTTTAGAGATTAACCTTTTATCTGATATATCATTTACAAGTATCTTCTCCTGTCCAGTAGTTCCCTTTTTGTGTTGTTGATGGTTTCCTTTGCTGTGGAAAAGCTTTTTATTTTGGTGTAGTCCCAGTTGCTTATTTTTGCTTCTGTTTTCTTTGTCTAAGGAGACGTATCTAGAAAAATGTTGCTAAGGCCAATGTTTAAGATGTATAAGAGATGCTTATATTTTCCTCAAGAATTTTAATGGTTTCACGTCTCACATTTAGGTTTTTAATTGATTTTGAGGTGTGGTGTTTTTGTTTTGTTTTGTTTGCATATGGTATAAGAGAGTAGTACAGTTTCATTCTTTTGCAGGTAACTGTCTAGTTTTCCCAGCACTACTTACTGAGGAGACTATCTTTCTCCCATTTTATATTCATGCCTCCTTTATTATAGTTTAATTGACCATTTAAGTGTAGGTTTATTACTGAATTCTCTGTTCTATCGATCTTTGTGTCTATTTTTGTGCCAGTACAGTATTGTTTTGACTATAGTTTTGTGGTTTATCTTGAAATCCAGCTTTGTTTTTTCTCAAGATTGCTTTGGCTATTTGAAGTTTTTTTGTAGTTTCATACCAATTTTAGTATTTGTTCTACCACTTTGAAAAATGCTGTCAGTATTTTGATAGAGATTGCCTTCAACCTGTAGATTATTTTATGTAGTATGGACATTTTAACAATATTAATTCTTCCAATTCATGAACATGATAAGTCTTTCCATTTGTGTCTTTAATTTATTTCATCCATGTTTTCTAGTTTTCAGAGTACAGGTCTTTCACCTCTTTAAATTTATTCTTAGGTATTTTATTCTTTGTAGTACAGTGTAAATGGAATTGTTTTCTTTCTTTCTGCTACTTCATTGTTGGTGTGTAGAAACCTAAATGATTTCTATATATTTTGTATACTATAACATTACTGAATTTATTCTAATAGTGTTTTGGTGGAGTCTTTAGGGTTTTCTCTGTATAGTACCATGTCATCTTCAAATAGTGACAGTTTACTTCTTCCTTGACAATACAGTTGCATTTTATTTATTTTTCTTGTCTAATGCTGTGTCTAACATTTTCAGTATTATGTTGAGTAAAAGTAGTGAAAGTGGACATCCTTGTCCTTTTCCTGATCTTAGAGGGAAATCTCCAAGCTAACAATTGATGTTAGCTCAATCTGTTGATACTTTTTATCATGAGATAAAAACTCTTGAGAGTTGAATTTGCCCAATAGTTTTTCTGCATCTTTTGAGATGATATGATTTTTATCTTTCATTTTGTTAATGTGGTGTATCATATTGACATTTTGAGAATATTGACCCATCCTACATGCCCAGAATAAATCCCACTTGATCATGGTAAATGATCCTTTTAATGAATAGCTGAATGTGGTTTACTAATATTTTGTTGACAATATTTGCATCTATGTTCATCAAGAGTAATAGCCTGTAGTTTTCTTTTGTAGTGTCTTTATCTGGCTTTGGTATTTGGGTAATGTTGGCCTCATAGAATGAGCTTGGAAGTTTTCCTGTCCCTTCTTTTTTTTTTTTTTTTTTTTTTTGAGTTTGAGGAGAATAGGTATTAACTCTCAACGTTTGGAAGAATGCATGTGTGAATCCATTTGGTCCTGGACTTTTGTTTGTGGGGAGTTTTTTGATTACTGATTTAATTTCATTGCTGGTAATTAGTCTGCACAAATTTTCTATTTCTTCCTGCTTCGGTTTTGGTAGGTTACATGTTTCTAAGAATTTATCCATTTCTTCTAGGTTGTCCAATTTGTTAGCATATATTTTTTCCTAATATTCTCTTACAATGCTTTGTAGTTCTGTGGTGTCACTTGTTATTTCTCTTTCATTTCTAGTTTTATTTGAGCCCACTTTATTTATTTACTTATTGATTGATTGATGAGTCTGGCTAGACTTACCAATTCTCTTTATCATTTCAAAGAACCAGCTCATGGTTTCATTGATCTGGTTTATTGTGGGACTTTTAAGTTTCTATATCATTTATTTCTGCTCTAATCTTTATTATTTCCTTCCTTTTGCTGGCTTTATGCTTCATTCATTCCTCCTCTAGCTCTTTAGGTATGAGGTTAGGTTGTTTGAGTTTTTTCTTACTTGTTGAGGTAGGCCTGTATTGCTATATCCTCTTAGAACCACTTTTGTTGCATCCCAAAGATTTTGGACTATTGTGTTTTCACTTTAATTTGTCTCCATGTATTTTTTAACTTCCCCTTTGATGTCTTAGCTGACCCATTCATTGTTTAGTAGAATGTGATTTAACCTCAATGTATGTGTTCTTTCCAGATTTTTTTCTTATGGTTGATTTTTAGTTTCACACTGTTGTGGTCAGAAAAGATACATGGGTATGACTGATCTTTTTAAATTTGTTGAGACTTGTTTTGTGCCTTAACATGTGATCTGTCCTGGAGAATTCTCCATTTGCACTTGAAAAGAATGTATATTCTGATGTTTAGAATGGAGTGTTCTGAATATATCTGTTAAATCCATCTGGTCCAGTGTATCATTCAAAGTCACTATTTCCTTGTTGATTTTCTGTTTGGATGATCTGTCCATTGATGTAAGTGGGGTTTTAAAAGTCCCCAACTATTACTGTATTAGCATCAATTACTTCCTTTATGTTTGTTATTGTTTTATGTGTTTGGGTGCTCCTGTGTTGGTTGCATATTTATAATTTGTAATATTTTCTTGTTGGATTGTCCCCTTGATTATTATATAGTGTCCTTCCTTGTCTCTTGTTACAGTCTATGTTTTAAAGTCTATTTGATATGAGTATTGCTACCCATGCTTTCTTTGCACATCCATTCGCATGATAAATGTTTCTCCATCCCCTCACTTTCAATCTGCATGTGTCTTTGGGTTTGAAAAGAGTCTCTTGTAGGCAGCATATAGATGGGTCTTGTTTTTTAATCCAATCGCATATGTGTCTTTCGATTGGAATGTCTAGTCCACTTCAACGTAATTACTGATAGGTATGCATTTGCCATTTTTTAAAACTTATTTTATGGTTGTATTTGTAGTTCTTCTCTGTTCCTTTCTTCCCTTGCTCTCTTCTATCAAAGCTGGCTTTCTTTGGTGAGATACTGAGATTCCTTTCTCTTTACTTTTTGCATATCTATGACTGGGTTTTGATTTGAGGTTATCATTAGGTTTGTATATAACATCTTGTTCTTTTGGTAGAAGCATGGTCCTTTGTCTCCTCCTTTAGTTTTGAATCGCTGTGTTTGTTTCTATGAATTAGAACATCCATTTCTCCTAAACTTGAAGAAACTGTCTTGTGTGTGGTCATTCGCTGTATAGATTGTGTGTGCCTGGTGACTTCTGGTTGGATCTGTGGCTGGGGTAGGTTGAGTGTCCAGGGGTGGGGGGCTCTCTGGGCAGATAGTGTCCTAGCAGGGTAGCTGGAGCTGAGGCTGGCATGGGCCAGGGTTTCCTGGGGTGCTCTATATCAGGGGGTACTCTGGCAGGGTTGCTGGAGCCAAAGCAGGAATGAGTCAGAAGGTCCTAGAGCACTCTATGCTGGAGTTGCCCTAACAAGCCATATGAAGCCAAAGTGGTGTGGACCAGAGTGTTCTGGCTACTTTGCATCTGTGTCACTTTGGCACAATGCCTGGAACTCTAGTAAGCACTGACTAGGGGTATCCCAGTATGCACTGCCCTGAGGCTGTCTTGGTAGGAATGCTTAGGCTAATGTAGTCTAGGGGCTTGGTGTTCATTGAAGCGGTAGGCCAGCTAGGATGCCTGGATCCTGTTCCCATCTATACTATTGAGGTGGGATGGAAACAAACTGTGATATTCACCAGCCCCCTGGCCCAGAGAAAGTTCCAACAGCTCCCCTGCCATTTGGCAGAGTTCAGAGCTGACTCCTTTAGATTCTAGTTGCTCTTATAAACTAACTTTTTTTTTTCCATGTCCCAGGGTGTCCTAGACTAGTGTGGGTTGGAGTCTCAGGACTCACTGAGGCAGCAGGCCAGCTATGACATCCAGATCCTTTTCCCATCAGCTCTGTCAAGGTGCAAGGAGTAGACTGTGGTGTTTGCCAGCCCATATGACCTGGAGAGAGTTCCAGCAACTTCTCTGCTGCTTGTCAGTGTTCTAGGCCTGGTTCCTTTACATTCTAGTTGTCCTTCTAAACCATGACTTTTTTTTTCTGTGCCCCTGGGTAGACAAATCTCGTATTACTATCCCTCCAATGGTGGTGTTGGCTGTAGGGATTCCCTTGTTACAGTGTCTCTGTCTTTTTTGCTCTTCTCTGTGTGGTCTCCTTATCATTTGTTATGCAGAAACTGTTCAGTCAATCCTTGGTTGTTCTTCAGAAGGAACCACTCTAAAAATACGTATTGATTTGGTGTATTTGTGGAGGAGGAGAATTCAGGGTCTTCCTATGTTGCTATCTTGGACCAGAACTGGATCATATCTTGTTTCTTCACTTCATATGGCTCTTGGGAAAATAATCACACTGTACTGAGTTTCCTCATGTATAAAATATAGGTAATATTTCCCACATCATGGAGCTTCTGTGAGAAAATACATGTAAATTCCTTAACAAAATACCAACACTTGGTAATTGCTCAATAAATGTTAAGTATTATTACTTAATACTATTATTCTTATCATTCCCTAAGGGACCTGGCTTGTAACACATAGAAGTGGGTGGGTTACTATTCATATAATTCATCAAATAAGTCATAATCCTGCCATAATTTCAATGCCCAGGAAGCCTATTCAAGCCAGAGAGGTTGAATGAGCCACTGATGTAAATATTCTGCTGGAATTTGACTTGTTTATAATGTAGTTTGAAAGGAATCATGAGCCAAGTTCTGCAGTGCAGAGGGAGGAGGACAACAGAGTATAAAGATGTCCTGATGGTGCTTATGAATTCTATAGATTATCTACTTCTTACTTACCTCTCAAAAGCCTCTTTACTAAAGATAAGTGTCATTATGTATGCAAATAAGAGAAACCACGCCATGAAAATTAATTCTTATTCTGCTCATAGTCTTAAGTCTTTTAATAAATGAATCATGTGAAGTATACACAAAGGCCTACTTAAAAGAAAAAATATAAAAACAACAAGAGTAGAAAAAGTTACATACTTAGTAATTAACGTCTTACTTTTTTAATATTCCCCTTGACTGAAATCAAAGCACTACTCAAAAATGATAAAGAGGCACTATTCTGAGTTAAATTTTTGAAAGGCAAAATTATATTTTCTGTTCATTTTTCTCATTTTGTTTTGTACTAAAGATAATACTGTTGAATGAATGTATTGCTTGTGTCCCAATACATGTCTGAAACAAGGCCTATTCTCGGTTTATATCCTATTGAGAGAATTACAGCCTCATTTTCTCTTTCACATTATTTAATATTTGGCTGCAGCCACTCTCTGGCAGTAGGTAGAGTATTTGATAATTCTTCTGTGTTGCATAAACATTTTTACTTCAAAGAGATTGCCTGTCTGTATCCCACTGGAATTATTTCAAACCAGATGTCTAATTCTGTCCAACATCTTTAATGTTTTCAAAATCATCTTGGGTGTTGTTAATGGAGTATCATTAGGTATAATCTGAAACTTTTTAATGGGTGGTACATGCATTCAGACCATTTGTGCAACATGTGCTCTTGCTTCTGAAGTCTTTGGGGGATTTTCTTTTATAGACCATTCTCCTAACATCTTATTTTCTTCTCCAGTTGACTTAATTATGTAGTCATGGTAAATATTATCTTTGAATTTGACAAATATTTATTAAAACTATAACAGGATCCAAACATTGTACAAATCACTGGGATAAGATGTGAGGCCTGCACCACAGAAGCTATGGTCCAAGTTACCAGGGAAAGGGAAATAGGGAAATTTAGAAACATATTCTAGTCTGAAAGAAACCAGATATAATGTGCCGTGAAAGTCCATATCTGCACCTCTTAATATTGTTTGATGAGAGAGGACACATTTTAATCAAGGCCTCAGTTTCCCAGAAGCATAAGGAAAATAACCCTAAAAAGAAGGCATACTTCAGAAAAAATACACATGGATGTGGTTTGTTCCCAAAACAGAAAGTAGTTCTACATCAACTGAAGGAAGTTTGGGAGAGAACAATATTTACTATGATGATATAGCTGGCTTTGTCCTATAGAACAAGTAAACTATTACAATCTTAAAAGTGGGTAGAGCATGGTCAGATTTATATTTGACGCAAAAAAATCTGAGGGTCACATGTTGGATGACAGATTGTATGGGAGATTAACTTTAGTAGCGATAGCGGTTAGAAAGTTCTTGAACCACTACCCATGAAGGATTGAACTAGTACTAGAAATGGGGAAAATAAAAATAATTCAAGAATAGAATATTTAGAAGCACTTCAGTTTGACATCTAACACATAAGCCTAAGGAGGGCGTAGTGAGGATCTCCTGAATAGAAGAACAAAAAATTAATTAAAATTTCAAATGTGAAATTGTCCGATCAGTGAAAATGAGGAAATCATTTCATACTTGTATAAATATGTTTCCACTTTTCCCCTCTGTATTGAAAGCAGGGATATTTCAAACCACATCCAGAGTATTCATATTCATAGATTTGTGACAGATTGGTATGTTTTCTGTTTTAGAATGTCTATATTTAGGGAAATGTCCCTCAGGATACCTCAGGATCATGCTGCTTGGCCTGATTACTGGTGGGCACAGGATTTAAGTCTTCCCTTTCACTGATGAGTCCAACCACTCCAATTTGGTGAAGATGCCAGAACATTTTTACATTCCAGATTCAGGTCATAATAGGAACAAGAAACTGTCTCCATTACATAGCTTCCCCGTATCACCAAACGAGTGTATCAAGGGATGGAGGCAAACCAGAAATTCTAGGAATTCTTAAAATATATATTCAAGAGTAAGAATTTACTCACTCTACCACCAATGTGGTAGCACCAGTAACGTAGAAGTGTCTACATTACCTTCCTTTTACTGTTCTCTGCAGCTCCTTACTTTCAGGGATAAAATACAACTTACTTATTTTTCAATTTCAGGAAATTTAACTTTGATACAATGCTTCTATCTAAACTACAGGTCATTTCCTTCTTATCTCAATAATATTTTTTTATTGAATTTGTCTTCTACTTCAAGACAGATCCAGGAACTCTTACTGCATTCAGTTGATGTATCTTTTTACTCTCCTGTAATTTGGAAGAGTTAGTCTGTATTTTTCATAACATTGATACATTTCAAAAATAAGGGCAGTATCTTAGAGAGTGTCCCTCAATTAAAATTGGTCTTTAAGGTATCACATTCCAAATCACAACTTATATGTTTGTACTTCATTAAGGCATTATCCAGTTTCTGCACAGTATAGTTTGCATGCATTAATATAATTTTACTATATAAATTATATAGTAATTCTAAGACTGTCAATATCCTGTCCTCATCAAACCTGATCATCCCCCAGGAGGCTAACTTTAATGAATAATTCTTGCCTGCATCAATTTTTATTATGATAGTTGTAAAAATGCAATTTTCTACATTATTTCTTTCATATTAGTTGACATTTCATCATATGAAAGCTTTCTCTCATCTCCTCTGCCTATCTATCATTTATCTTAATACCTATTGATCTAAATATCTCTCAGTGTGGATTCATGGATTCTTATTATATCTTGCCTAGATATTCATAACTGTTAACTCTTCACTGTAAATCATGACTTTTAGCAATAAAAAGCATCCTTTATCTCACTGAATTTTTTCTCTTTTTGGCTTACTTCTCCTTTATCTAGTTTCTTTACTTCTTTCAGTTACCTAGGATATTTTTAACCATCTCTTATTTTTTTTTTTTTAGCCTTTGAATCAATTGACTTCAGATGCACCACATAAACAATTAGATTTTTCTTTTTGAGATCAGTTTGAAAATCCTTTTCTTTAGTGAGTTAAGCTCATTCATAATTACTGATACAACTGATATGCTTTGTCTCAGCTTTGCTGTATTTTTTTACATCATAATTACTGTGCATATTATATTTGTTGTGTTTCCTCTCACTGTTATGTGTTTGCTTGGTATTTAGGAAAGTATACATTTTAAAATAGCAATTACTTTTGTAATCTTACCTTTAATATACCCCTTTTTAAATTAAGTCTTTTTTTTCTAAATGCACTGCCAATTTTACATGGCATTCTTTGATACTCAACTGTTACTTACATAACAATTAATGTTCATATTCTACTTTTCCCTTTCTCTCTTTTCCTCCTGTTTCTTAGTTGGATTCTTCTTATCTTTCAGAAATAGGTTTATATATTATTTTTCCACCATGTCGTTGCTCCTTTTTTAATCTTAGATCTAAAATTAAATATATTAAATATTTTTTATTGAGTTTTCCCAGGGTGGAGTGCATCCTCTAACAAACTTCTTTTCTTGAGTTTTTTGAAAATCCTTCTCTACTGCCAATTTGTTACAGCTGATGTGCTCTTCAAATTTCTGGTGCCCAACTTGCTTTCTTATTCTTTTAAATAATTTGGTCATTTTACCTGTAGGCACAAAAGTTATATTTGTCTTTAAATCCTCTAATTTTACCTTAGTATGTCATGGAGTGATTGCTCTGACTCAAGTCTTTCCAGATGCACAATGAGTTCTTTCAATTATGTTGATCTAGAGATTTAATTTTTGCTTGAAAATGTTTTGCACTATTGCTGTGAATATTAGCTTTCATTGTTTTGTTATTCGTCTTAATAGATTTGTTACATTTTGTTTGCATGTCCTACATTTTAACCACGTTTTTTCTAGCAATATTCTTTTTCTTTTTTGTAATGTTTACATTCATTTGTTTTCCTGCTTTCTTTCAATGTCCCTAATTATTAGATTTTCATTTTTATTCTCCCTTGGGCACTTTGAAATCTATCCTTCATTTTTGCTATTTAAAAATGTCTTTCTTTAATTTCCTTCCTGAATTCTATCAACTATCCCTGAACTTCACATCTTTTTGTATTTGTAGGTTTTGTTCGTAATTCTTGAATTCAGAGTCTATTTTTTTTAAACAACCTGATTATAAGACTACCTAATTTATATAAGACTGTTTTGTTCTTCTTTTGACTGGATACATAGGAAACTTTATAACAGATAAAATGCCTGTTTTCTTTTTTGAGTAGTTTGATAGGGAATTTCTCTGATTTTTTTTTTCCTATTTTGAGGCATTTGTGGACAGAGTTCCTATCTTAAGAGTGTGCTCTTTTGCTCATATAGTCACATATAGTTTCAATAATGGTTGGTACTAATGATGGAGGATGAGGGTAGATTGGCTTATTTTGTGGCTCTGTGTTGTTTTGGGAAGACTTGTAGTTTTCTCTCTTACTTCTATGT
The DNA here is from genome assembly GCF_018350195.1 of Panthera tigris. Classification (NCBI taxonomy): domain Eukaryota; kingdom Metazoa; phylum Chordata; class Mammalia; order Carnivora; family Felidae; genus Panthera; species Panthera tigris. The sequence continues at coordinate 111,403,485 of NC_056662.1, forward strand.
TTTCCCCCATTACTACCAGGTAGAGGCAGGCTACCTCTTCTCCCCGAGTAGTAATGTTATAAACTACACTATGAACAACATTTTGAACTACAGTAAATATGAACTACGTTATACATAGTGAACAACCAGTGTGATGAACTACAAGTTTCTAATTTGTGTTCAGTATTTTGGTACTTGGTTGTTGGACTTTCTGGGATTGATTTTTTTTTCCATGAGCTTTGCCTGTTCTCATCTTCCTTGTTCTCTTCACTACCTGTGCTCTATTTAGATTCTTCCTTCTTGGAACTAATCTCTGCATTCATAAACTTGCAGTCTTAAAAGGGAGTTCCATCAGTAACTATTAGAATTCTGTGTTTATTTCCCTACTTAACAAGTAACTTGAAATTCATAGTATTCTCCAACTTCAATTAATACTGATGACATTATTATTTTGAAGGTACTGTTACCACATGCATACATTTACTTATCCTTTATATATTTGTAACAGTAATGCATACTGAATATTTATTCTGCTTTTTTACTTGGCCTTATATCAATTATTGCAGGTTTCCATGGGTGTTATATTACCTATTCAAGTTTTAAACATTTTAAATACAATCTTCTATTTTTGTAAGTAATACTGATTTAGAAGTTTTACAAAGTACAAAAAGTAACAATGAAACCGGAAAAGTAATTTTACCTCCCAATTTCACCCCCCAGAGTCAAACACCAATAATATTAAAGTTTTTCCCTTCCAGGATGTTTTTCTACACATATTGATAGAGATGATACAGCACCTATAATGTAGCATCCTGCTTTTTTGTCACTTAACTGTGTTTCATAATCATTTCTCTATGTAATTTAAATTATTCACAAACATAATTCTCCATGTCTTCCTAGTATTCCACCATATGGATACCCTCCTAATGTTGACTGCAATTTTCATTATTAACAAAAAATCTACAGTGAACACTTTTGTGCATAAATTTGCATCCATATTTCAGATAAATTTCTTAGGATATATTTCTAGAAGGGGAGTATAAAACCACAACATCATCTTTACTGAATACTAAATTTTGATTCAATTTCAATTACTTGGAAGCATGACTTTAAGTGTTCTCTTTTAAAGGCAGGGTGGCAGTATAATACTTTATAGTTTGCACATATCTGGAATTGCTTATTCTTTCCTTCATGTATGATGGTAGTTTGATATACTATAAATTACTGCCTCACAACTTTTTCATTTCCATACTCTACAGATACTCCTCTATTAGATTCTGTTAATAATGCAGAGACTCTCAGACTCTTTTACTCACTTGCAGATTGTGTATTTTTCCTGATTGAACTTTCATCTATTAACACTCACAAATCTATATTTCTAGTCCAGAGAGCTCCTTTGAACACTAAGGATTGACATGCAATAGTTAATTTACTCTTTTCCACTCTGGTATCTTATAGGCATCTAAATTTTAAATGGATCCCAAACTTAACCAGTCTCAAAAACAGCACCCCTGGTCTCTTTCCCCACTGCACAGAAACATCTAACCCTATGCTGGAGCCTAGGATAACCTAGATGTGTTGACTTCTCTCCATCTCTACTAACACACATTATATCCTACCTAGAATATTTCAGTAACTTCTTTCAAAACCTCATAGATATTTCCCTATGTTCCATTCTTCCACCAAAGTTAAACTGATCTTTTGTTAAAAATTCAATCTCATTTTTGCCAATCCTGATCTTAAAAATCTTTCAGTGGTTTCCAGTAGTAATGACAATAGTACAATTAAATCCCAAGTCCTCACCCTGGCTAACAGAGTCCTAGATAATCTGCTTCTGTTTTTCTGATACTCCTTTTCTCTTACTTAGAATCATTAAAATATAGGGTCTTCTCTCAGTTCCTAGAATATACCAGCTTGTTCTGGTCTTAGGATCTTTCCAACAGCTACCATTTCTGTCGGAATGTTCCTGACTAAACCAAGGCACGAGCAATCAACAGAAAATGGTCAGAGACAGGAATAAATGCTGTCTTCTCAGACAGGTGTCCCTGGCCACCCAATATTAAGTGACCTCTGGTCACTTTGTCCTGCATCCCATCACTTGTATTGTGCTCATCACAGCACTTAATATTGATGATTTCCTTTTTAAAAAATCTTTTCATTTATTTCTGTCCTTATCATAAAAGTAAACATTCCTATATTCTTTACCTCTGTATCCCCAGGGGTAAATCCAGAACAGTATTCTATAAATAAATTTAAATACAGGAATGCATATTTTCTTTATTTTTTAGTATGAAATTTATTTTCAAATTGGTTTCCATACAACACCCAGGACTCATCCCAACAGGTGCCCTCCTCAGTGCCCATCACCTACCCTCCTCTCTCTCCCACCCCCCATCAACCCTCAGGTTATTCTCAGTTTTTAAGAGTCTCTTATGGTTTGGCTCCCTCCCTCCGTAACTTTTGTTTTTCCTCCCCCTCCCCCATGGTCTTCTGTTAAGTTTCTCAGGATCCACGTAAGAGTGAAAACATATGGTACCTGTCTTTCTCTGTATGACTTATTTCACTTAGCCTAACACTCTCCAGTTCCATCCACGTTGCTACAAAAGGCCATATTTCATTCTTTCTCTTTCCCAAGTAGTATTCCATTGTGTATATAAACCACACTTTCTTTCCATCAACTGATGAATGCATATTTTCTTTATACTGCAATGTTATTTATGTTGACAAAATTTATCTACATATGTTCCCTGACCTCCACATTTCTTAGCTGCTCCATCAACATTTCATCTTCTTGACTTTTTCTCTTCTTGCTGAGGGACAATTTTGTCTTCTAAAATGTCCCTATCCATAATGTAACTTTTAATCTTTTCCACCTCTTATGTAGATAGTAATCTTACAATTCCATTTTCAGGCTCCCATCAACCTGATAGTTCCTTCTCTCATCCCTCTCCTCTTCTTATCTTGTTGAGTTTAATTTCAGCTTGCTCTCTCAATATTTATTTCTACACCTGTTGCACCCAAGTTAGTTTTCATCCAACTACCAAAGGAGCATTATTTTTTCCATCTTTGGAATAATCTTAGCTTGTTTTGCAATATTTTTTCAGGCCTCATGGTGTATATTTCCATGAGTGTATACTTATTCTGAAATTAGGGAGCCATTTAATTACTTGCTTTTTGTGAGTTTATTAATTGGATAGCAGATTAGAATGGGTAATGCCTTGCCCACTTCTCACTCACAAACTACCCCTGGTACAGATGAGCTGAGCTCTGAAATGATGAAAAGGAAAAGTTAATTTCCCAGTATATACAGCTTTGCTCCCAGACCTCTTTCTCTTTATGTTTTCCTCCTCAGTACCTGACTGTGAGGATTGCTCTTCCCAAAATGCACTGTATCACTGACCCTACTCCTTTCCCCGCTGGCTGCCCATTCATTTGTTTTACATATATTAAAATGTAATTACACGAAGTAAAAAACTGGTCTTTGAGTATATTGTACTCTGGTTACCTCAAAGGAAAGCATACACTCCTAGCATAATGGCTGCTCATATTTCTTGTATGTAGGGACCTTTATTCTGTGTGAGGGGGGGGGATGACAGTGCTGGGCAGGGGGAAGGCAGAGGATAGAGGAGTAATAAAAATTGTCCCCAATCTTAACAATTTCACACGAGGCAATCAAAGTTCTTCCCTCAGCCCTGTAGTTAGGGGGAAATCCTCCAAATTTTGGAAATGGGTTGCTTCTTTGTCCTAATTTTAAGTGTTGTGAGTTTGAATATTTTGTTTGTTTTCACGTGTATTTTTTTTTCATCCATCCCTCCACCCACCTCCCCTCTGGCAACTACCAGTTTTTTTCTCTGTATTTAAGAGTCTTTGTTTTGCTTTTTTAATTTGCCCAGGTGTTTTGTTTCCTAAATTAATGGTTTTTGTCTCCCTCTGATCTCATTTAGCATTTATACCCTGTAGGTGCATGCATGTTGTTTCAAATGGCATGATTTTATTGTGTCTCTCTATAGGATATATATACCACATCCTCTTTATCCATTAATCTATCAGTGGACACGGGTTGCTTCCATACCTTGGCTATTAAAAATAAAGCTGCAATAAACATAGGGGTGCATATATCTTTTCGAATTAGTATTTTCATTTTCTTTGTGTAGATACCCAGGAGTGGACTTACTGGATCATATGGTATTTCTATTTTAAGTTTTTGAGAAACCTCCATACCATTTTCCACTGTGGCTGTGCCAATTCACATCCCCACCAACAGTGCATGAGAGTTCTTTTTTCTCCACATCGTCACCAACACTTGTTTCTTGTGTTTTTTATTTTTAGCCATTCTGACAGGTGTAAGGTAATATCTCATTGTCATTTTGATTTGCATTTCCATGATAATGAGTGATGTTGAGCATCTTTTCATGTGTCTGTTAGCCATCAGTCTGTCTTCTATGGGAAAATAACTGTTTAGGTGTTCTGCCCATATTCTGAATAGTTTTTTGGTTTTGAGTTGTATAAGTTCTTTATATATTTTGGGGATTAGCCCCTTATCAGATGGATGACTTGCAAATATCTTCTTCCCATAAGTAATCAGTAGGTTTTCCTTTTGTTTTGTTGATGGTTTCCTTCACTGTGCAGAAGCTTTTTATTCTGGTGCAGTCCCAATAGTTTAATTTTGCTTTAGTTTCCCTTACCAGAGGAGACTTATCTAGAAAAATGTTTAAATGTTTAAATAATTTATTAAAATAATTTAAATAAAATTAAGAATCCCGTTCCTCTAACTGGGCATATTACAAGTGCTCAATAATTAAAAGTAGTTAGCAGCTACTAGATAGGGCAATGCAGTAATAGAATATTTCTATCATTGCGGAAAGTTTTGTTAGCACTCTTCCAGAATAAAATAACAATTATAGTTTTTAAGTACACTTAATGGAACAGTGGTTTTACACACTATTGCCATTTCAATCAGAGGTCTGGAATCTCCTGAGATTATGTGCAGTAGATACCTTTGAAATAATTCCCTTTCTTGAAGAGGTTATAATTTTTCTGTCTTCTTTCTCCTGTCTACACATTGCCAGGTTTTACAGTCATTCATGATAAGGTTTGGTTTCCAGGTATAACAAAGTCACACTATGTGGAACACAAATCACTCCAGAGGTATGCTGTTCAGTACAAAGTTGTAGCTAACTTAATAAATTTGGCACTAAGACAAAGTTACTATAAATTTAGTAAAACAGCATATTAATTTAGGGAATATTCATATATTTATCTATTTATTGATTACTAGATGTCCTTTGAAGGTGTTTCTACAGGCCTGTCATTGACCTGTACTACATCACTGAAATACGAAATGTAGCTGCACAGCACTGACTCTTGATCAAGGCTTAAAACAGACTAATAGTGTTGTTTGGTAATCATGGTTACAAGAAGTTTCAGGGTGGTTTGTATCAGCCTGTCAGCATTGTTTATTGGTAACAGCGAGAATGATGATTTATACCTCATGTCATTGAGGCCCCTGAAAGGTTCTGCCCTTTTGGAATTGGTTCTATGCAAGAAATATCTCCTGCTGTTCATGTAGGCCTAAGGAACCATAGCTGAAACTCTATTTTTATCTTCTTGGTCCCAAGGTGTTCCAATGCACACATTCCTGATCCAAAATAAAAGGTTCAGTCTAGTAGAAGGAAGATAACTAAAGTCTGTCATTGCTTTCTCTAGACAGCCTGTTGGAGGTTGCCTTTGGCCATAATGGCCTTACCTTTTGATGTTGTTGCACATAGTTGTAGTTTATTGATCTTTGTTGCTAAAAAATATTTTGTATTATAATCACATCACCATTTATTTATCCATTCCATGGTTGAAAGACATTTGGGTTGTTTCTAGTTTTAAGCTATTGCGCATAATGCTGCCTAAACATTCTTAATTTGTATTGTACATATCTACACGTTTCTGTTGAGAATTGATAAGTTCTGTTGGGAATGTCCTGCTGACAGCTCAGAGCCTAGAGCCTGCTTTGGATTCTGTCTCCCTCCCTGCTCATGCTCTGTATCTCTCTCTCTCTCAAAAATAAATAAACATTAAAAAGGGGGGGATAGCCTGGGTGGCTCAGTCAGTCAAGCATCCAATTTCGGCTCAGGTCATGATGTCATGGTTCGTGACTTCAAGCCCCAGGTTGGGCTCTGTGCTGACAGCCCTCTTCGGATTCTGCGTCTCCCTCACTCTCTGCCCCTCCCCCACTCAGACACTAATTATTTTGCAAGGAGAGACAAATACTACAATTTTTTTTAAAAAACACAATAAGATAGATTAAAATAGAACCTATCACAGCATATCACAATTAGTAAGAGTAAATATCGTTTGGGGAATCATTTAGACTATACTGTTTATGTAAGTGTGCACATGTGTGTGCACATGTATGTATAGGAGTGTGTTCTCTGTGGTGATGTATGTGTTCCTAGTAATAATGTAAAATAACTTTCTTACCATAGATCACAGTTATCAATATTTGAATATAGTGCTCTAGGGACCCTGTGTTCAAGGGGTAAAGGAAGCATTCACCTACTTGCCATTTCCAGCCTACTTCAATTTACATCCTAGGCAAAATCCCCTCCTTTGTCAAAACCCACACAGCTTTCTACCAATGTTCCAATACCTTACCCAGATCCATGAGGGACTTCAAAATCTCTGTCCACACTCCAAATCCAGTCCTCATGGAGGAACATCTAACAAACTGTTCCTTAGCACCATTACCTTTCATGATTTTAACCTCCAATATTGCTTATCTATTTCCAAGGTCATGCATTTGTCGCAATTCTTGCTTTCTCGTTTTCTTTAGCTGTTTCTTTCTCTGACTCAGTCTCTTACTCTCGAATTCCTCACTCTCATTCTCATTAAACATACTCTGAGACTCTACTCTCCAGTGCTTCAATTTCCCCTCTTTTCTAAGTGTATAATCACCCTCTACATTCCTCTTCCTCCTTTAGCCAGCCAAGACTCCAATGGCATCTCTTCCATCTATCACCTGCCAATACCATCTTCACCTTTCTGTCCATATGCCTCATCTTTCTGCAAAAGCCTAAACACTTTGTACCTGAACTGGTGAGTGTTGCTAAAGAGAATTAAAAAAATTTAATTGTGCTAACTGAAATCACTAAAGTGTATCCCATCTAAGCAATGACCCCCAAATAAAACTTTAATCCTAGCACCCATCCCTAGTCAGATCCTTCACTTTGGCAAAGGATGATATAGAGACCTCTATTCTTAAAACAGCCCTGGCTTACTGATAGTGGCCATCTGGATGGGCTATGTGCAGAGAAAGACTCTAAAGATGCAGTTGGGCTCAGTTGGATAAAGTACTTTGAACAATGAGCTCTATCATGTGTGAAAGACTATTAACAGTGATTCTAAAGTTGCATTTCAAGCCTATAACCCACCCCTAGACCAATCCTCTATAGGACACAACACATCAGCTTCACACCTGTCAATACCCTACTTAATGACACAATGTGCTTAGAACCCAATGCATGTATTTCTTACTTGATGAAGCAAAGAAGTACTTTTCCCCAACCTGCAAATTTTATCTCCACCCCTTTGTCCCCTCTCTTCCTGCCTGAAGAAACTTTATTTTTGAAGTAACCTGTCATTTGCTGTGTATTTATTTTGTTCTTCTATACTGTCTATTCTGCATCATATAACCATGCTCAAGTTTACCATACCTTTTAAAAAAAAAATATATATATATATATATATATATAAGACAACTTTTGCTTCAAAGTCCAAGCTGCTTTTACCACTCAACTGATATATAACTCATTTAGATTATAAAACAATTACAAATTTGTCAAATCTAGTCAACTTCTTTTCAGTTATCTTTGACTTAGCTCATGAATCTGACAAAGGAAGCCATGCATCTTCTCCTTCTTGAGATTGGTTACTTCGCAGATTTCTATAACTCCATGGTCTTCCATGTTTTCTTCCCATACTGCTAGTCACTCAGTTTTCGAAGTGTTTTCAGGATTCCTTTCTATATATACCTAAGGATTATTTTCAGGCTTTACTTCTACCTCAACATGGTAACTATGGCTTTTTTTTTATATTACCTGAGACCATAATTTATATTCCCAGTCCAGATATATCTTCTGAGCTTCAGAATCACGAATATAGGAGATTAGTTTGAATAATATGGGATTTCTGTTGACTCTTTTGAGCTAAACAAGACAGTTTAACTTGGTTCAATCCAAAACCTAGTTATTACGTAGGCTTATCATGTTTAACTATATAACTATATATATATACACACACACACTTGTAATCTTCCTTTATTCAGAAATATTTTTTTATATCTTGGTGAACATATATTTGTTTCCCAAGCCAAAATCCAATAACGCATTTTAAAATACCCCCTCTACTGACCATACGCAATTACTTACTAAATTCTGACAGTTTTCTTCCTAAGTGATTCTTACTCTCCTCTCTCCATTTCTAAGACACTTCCTTACTTTAGGCTGTCAGTATTCTCACAAAGATTTTCCACTTCTGGTCATGTTTAATGCTTTCTGATCACAAATATCTCAGTATTTTTTTCAATCTGATTTGGTAAATGTATTATACAAAAATTGTCCAGAATTCTTCCTTTGTTTGGCATGTAAAAGTCTTCACATTTGATCCCTGCAAAGCCTCCAAACTTATCTATTACTTCCCTTGATACAAAAAAGAAAAAAAAAAGCAATGGGGGAACTACTTTTCTCATTCTATATATACCATGCTTAGTAAATGACACTATGCCCTTATATATTCTGTTCCCTCTCCCTGGAATACACTGCCTTGGATTGCAAAAGGAAAATTCACGCTTTTAAGCTTACCTCCTTTGAAAGTCATCTTTTTGACCTCTACCACCAGATTTAGGCTGCCTTTATTATATTTTAATCTTGGAGTTGTTACATCCCTCTACAGGAGCAATTATATTGCAGTCCCTGAAATCTCTCTTGGCATATAATGGATATTTAGTGAATACAGGCTAACAGAACAAACGGATGATTCTCAAGTATAACACAGAAATCATCTGGGCTAGAGTAGTCCTTATTTTCTGCCATCTCGCAATATGACATCATGTTCCCATCTTCCCCAAGTTCTAGCTATGAATATAGATTTAAAAATTTTTTTTTAATGTTTATTATTTTTTTTTGAGATCGAGAGAGACAGAGCATGAACGGGGTAGGGTCAGAGAGAGAGGGAGACACGGAATCTGTAACAGGCTCCAGGCTCTGAGGTGTCAGCACAAAGCCTGATGTGGGGCTCAAACTTGCAGACGGTGAGATCATGACCTGAGCCGAAGTCGGACGCTCAACTGACTGAGCCACCTAGGCGCCCCAAAGATTTTTAAAGTATGCTTGTATTTTTAGTAATTTTTAAAGGTCTAAGATGTTTTTTAAACTGGGGAAAGAGGAAGAATATTTACAGAGTTATTTAGTATACAGTAAAGACAGACAAATGGACAAAAATGTATACAGCAATACTTAGGAGCACTTGGGAATGAACAAGAAAACTTCTGTGAAATTATTTCTTAAGGCACGTACAGGCATAAGGTAAAATAATCTGTTCTTAATCACACAGTACACACATACAAGTTATATAATACATGTTAACAGTGATAATGTGGGGTTATAAAAGTAGGCCGACACAGCATGGAAAGATATTTGGGGAGTGAGTTTGTTTTTAAATGGGTATTTTTGAGCAAAATATAGTCAGAAATTGGAAAATAAATCAATGATTGGTTCACTAGATTTAAAGGGCAGCCGTCTGCTCCAAATGCAAGATGGCCTCAGGACTCAGAGTTTCCTTAAAGAAAGCAGCCAAGCTATAATGTGCAGTTTGAAATGTCTGGATAGTACCAAGCTTTGGCTGAAAGCAGAAGTGATTCTTTGCAAATAAACAATGTAGTTTCCTAGTATGTACCAGAGAAACATGATGTTATTACTTGTACTTCCACAGCAATTTGTTTGTTTCCCAATGCAAGAGAGATCCCTTCCCTCTTGCTTACCAAAAAGAGATAAGAGAAATAAAGATGGCTTCTGCTTTCTAGACACAGTATTGATTGTACAACTAACCAGTAAGGACGAGTAAGTACTAAATGGAAATCATAATAGCACCATGATGATCTCTGTGGACAAAAATCAATAGAAAGGGAATGGTTTTATAAGAGATATACAATGTTATTATTCTAATATCTCAGGTCATAAAGCTGAGGCATTTGAGTGTGACATGACATATTAGTTGAACGGACTGGGAAACTATGGTGACTATATAATATCAGCCATTTCTGAGTGTGCATATCTCATGTCTCCCCATCCATGTGCACACAGCAATGAGCTCCAGCTACACGTCCTTTCAATACCTGAAATTCCTTTTCACCTCAGGCCCTTTAACCTTGCTGCTGCTTCTTCCTGAAACATTCTTCAACCAGAACTATCAGTGACTGGTTATTTCTCATCATTCAGGTTTCTGCTCAAAAGCCTTTCCTAGGAGAGGACTTGCCAGACCATCGTATCCACAGAAAGCTACACTTTACCGCCTGCCATTGTCAGGACCATTGCCTTCTTTGCATTTATTCATAACTGCACCTCTCTCTGTAGTTGTTTGTCTTTATTGTCTGTCTCCTGCCTCAGTAGAATGTAAGCTCTATTTTCTAGCTTGTTCAGTATTGTCTTCCCCAGACACTAAACCTTTATTTGGAATATAGTGGGTACAAAAATCTATGTTTGTTAAATATCTTCTAATAACTGATTTTTCTAGTATATATGTCTGTGTCACCTTTTCCTCACAAGCTTGGTAACTTCTTGCTGGCAGAAATAGAACAATGTTCCCTTCTCTTGCATTTTCTCCCTACAGAAAGCTATACAGTCTAGTTCATCCCTTTAGATCTTTTCCATGTTTAATTCTTTGAATAAATATTAACACTTCATGTCAGAAGAGGCTTGCTATTTAGAAGTGTTCATTGTTTATGTTCTTGTTTGCTTGGCCATCGGTCAGCCATATTTCTCTGTTGGAATAAGACAGACGTAAGGCATTGTTACTATTTCTCTAAAATAGTAAGTTACTATTTTACTTTATCTGTGGTTCCAGAAACAGTTACCATGCGAAAGTTATCTCCCCACCCCCCCAAGCAGAAAACACTATATATGTGGAAAAGATTCTTTTCAACTGAACATAGAACCAGGAGAAAGAGAGAGTCAGCATGTTGAAGTCTTTAGAGATGCAAGATATTCAGCTAACTGGTTCTTAGGCTTTACTTACTGCCTCATTAACTATAAAAGAGAAATTATCTTGAGTTCACAGGAAAAGATAAACCATAGCTTTTATTCCATAAGGCAAAGTCTAATTATAGCTTAAAGAGTCTATGTGAGTAATATTGATATAAAATGTAGAAGAGAACTATTAAATTGCTACACTAAAGTATTAGTAATATATTTCTTCTAGGTCAGTAACATTTTCTCCCATTTTTCTGGAGTATTCATTATTTATTCATTAGGTTCCTTTGGTAACTATGAAATTATTACCTTTTAGTTCAATCTGTACATTTTCTATATTTTTCATTCTTGTCTCATTTTAGAACATTTTTCTGAAACAAAAATTTGCCCTCTAGTGCTTGAGTGTATTTGTGGCTTCAAGATTAAAATTTAGATGCTACATATATACACTTGAGAACTCAACATCTAAATTATGGCTTGCAAGAAAACTTATTAGCATTTTAAACAATTTTCCCAAGTGTAAATTCAGAGAAAAATCAATTTACTTTCTCTTTTTTTAATCTCAGGCTTAGGTTGTAATTTTGCAGTACCCAATATCTCTCTGTAGCCCATGGTATATATTCTTCTACTTCTTTTCTAACTATGCATTTCATACCTATTCTCTTGAGTTGATCTTGAACGAAAATTAATGGGCTCCTTATTCAGTATTGCAGTGTTTCAGGTAGCAAATGCATGACAGGTACTTAACCAATTCCTGAGTAGCCAACCAGTGAGTATGGCATTAATGATTTTGGAGAAAGTTAACTAAGTACATCTATCACTTTGTCATGTGTGGTAAAAGACTGCATCAATCAGAGCATAAGAGGGAACTGTCTTTGCCTCTGTCTGTGGTACTACTGAAATCTGCTACAGAAATCAATAGAATAGGTAAGGTAAGCTGCATTTATGTTGATTAAATAAAACAAATGGAAAAATGGAAGGTAGTAGACTGGTAATATAACTCTTAGAATAAAGCAGAGGTCAGTTTCTTGAGATAGGAACCATCTTCATGAATTTGACATTCCTGAGGTTTTTCCAATATCAGTGTCTTTATAAACATGATCTAAATGGTTGAGTATTAAATTTTTCCAATGTCCTATTTAACCTGATACAAGAAGAAGCAAATTGATAATCCAGTCAGGGGTGTTTTACTCCATTTTTTAATTCTAGTCTATATGGATTTATTTGGGAGGTTCCATTAAACCTAATGGCTGTCTTTACAACAGGGTCCTTCCTATACCTTTACCTTTTCACTATTGGAATATATCTCACTACATCCTGCCATCTGGAATTTCATTATCAAAAGTATGAGGAGAAAAGGACCAAAAGAGATGAGGGGGAAAAAACAAGCATTTGCTGAATTAATGATATAAATGAAAGAACTGAGGGAGTAGATAAGAGGTCCAAGATGACAGTCCTTAAGGCATGCATGGAAATTATATGAGCAAGGAAATATTATAATTTTGAAATAAAGCTGAAAGTTTAATGCTGAAGGAAGCAAGAATTGATCTTTCTTCACAGAAAGATGAAACAATGATTCAGTTATGAGAAAATGAGACTTGAGGCCTACCTTCAAACAACTCACAAATGCATACAAAATTCTAAATAAATGTTATGACATACTCTCTGAATATCTAATAAAGTGCAAGTGGATGTACTTTATTCTTGGGGGAAATTTACTAATAAATAGATTTAAAGTTGTTAATATCCTTTGACTCAGCAATTCCCACTCAACAACTGTATCTGAAGCAAATATTCTGAATTAAGGAACTGCACAAGAGACACAATAATGGCATTAATTGTAACAATCAAAATATTGAGCGAACTTTAATTTTCAATAGAATATTTTAATAAATATGATATATTCATTCAAATATTTTTGGACAATAATATATAGAAAATGATTCATTATAAAATGTTAGGGAAACTACACATAATCCCCTGTATATGATTACTACCATTTATATATATATTTACCTTCATGAGATAGAAGCTTTCATTTGCTACAGGAATCTGGAAAAGTAACTGCATTATTGACTCAAAGGGAAACTCTCCTGAAGAAAGCATAGTATGATATGAAAAGAAGTTTGGAAGTTTAATAATATGAATTCAACTTGTTTCATTACAAGGCAAAAACATTTAGTGCTTATTGAAGTTTCCGTGGACCTAACCTCCCTTTGACTTGGAGTATGAAAATAGTTCTAGCTGCCATCTTTCTCTTTCTTTGCCATGGTGTCCTTCCAGGCTCTATATTCCAGATAGTGCAGCCCTAAGATGGACAGTCCAACTTGGACTTTCCTCCATGAGTGGGAAATAGATTTACTGTTTTAAACCAGTGAGGTTTCAGGGATTGTCTATTCTTGCCTCAGAACTTAACCTATTCCAACTAATACATGTTACTTAATAGCACCTATGAATTAGAGATATAGACTCAGAAGAATTTAATTACTATTTTCTCACTTGTAAATCTAGGATTAAGGGTACTAAAACATACCTCCTAGGGCTGCTTTAAGGGATACAAAGTTTTACTCATACAACGTGAGTGAGTTCTAGAGATCTACCACACGGTGTATAAAGTTGATAATAAATTATATACTTAATAATTTGCAGTTCGGGAAAGATGGCAGACTCAGAGGATCCTGAGCTCACCTCATCCCATGGACACACTGAGATAACAGCTAACACACTGAGATATGCAACTACCTCGGAAAAGGACCTGAGCACTAGTGAGTAGACCTTCAACAGTTAATTGTAGACAGGAAGCTATATTGAAAATGGTAGGATGGGTGGAGACATAGTTGGGAACAAAATTCTTGGTAAGAATAACCACAAAGGGGAAGGACACCACAAGAGTGGAGAAGCAAAAGGATCAGACCCCCATACCAGGCACCCCCAGCATTGAGGATATGCACTGGGAAGATAAATTCCCATAACATCTGGCTTTGAAAATCAGTGGTTTAACTCTTGGAGAGCCAGAGTATGACAGGAAACAAGATCCTACCCTTGAAGAGCCAATAATAATAAATAAATCAGCATGAGATACAGGAGAAAAGCAGCAGTTTAAAAAAGCACCTGGGGTATACATAAAGATTTCTCTAAGAACCGAAGTACTGGCAGATATTCTTCTTCCCCTCCCTGAGCCGACATAGCACTGGCTCCCAGAAGCATCCAGCTAACACTCCAGGGTTCCCCTGCAGACCCACCTGCCTAAATAGCCATTCCTCCAAAGCAGCTCTGGCCCTGCCACACACTACAGGTGGCCCCAGCAGGGACCAGCAGCACTGCAAAGTGATTTCTGCCTTGGGGAAAGGGGAAGATAACCCCTTTCACAAGCATGCCCACAGATATAGCAACACAGCCATTTAGCTGGCAAGACAAGGAGAAAGCAAGGCTTGCCATTTGGTGAGCCCACAGCTGTGACAGACTAATGGCAGACAGCTAGCCTGACTGCAGGTCCTCCCCACCAACAAACCCCAAAATTGCCTCATACAGGCCTCTCAACAGCATTGGGAACAAACCCTGCCCGGTATACCCACAACAGGCAAAGTGAATCACTGTGGCTTGGTGGGCTGGAAGTGAATATATTTCAGCCACAGCAGTAAGGTGCCCTCAGCTCACAAAGGAGACACCAATGGAGCACCTGAATCTAGTGACTAGGAGGCACTGTGCCACAGAGGCACCACAGGAGCTCTTCTATATAAGGCCTCTACTTTCAAGACCAGGAGGCATAGCTAAACTCCCTAATACATGAAAACAAGTACAGAGGGTTAGACAAAATGAGGAGACAGAGAAATATGTCCCAAATTTTAAAAAAAGGCAAAATCACAGCAACAACAACAAAAAAGAACTAAATGAAATGGAGGTAAGCAATATGCCTGATAAATAATTCAAAGTAATGTCTATAAAGACATTCACTTCACTTGAGAAAAGAGTGGATGAACTTACTTAGAAAAATTCAATAACTGAAATAAAAAATACACTAGAGGGAATCAACAGCAGATTAGAGTATGCAGAAGGATGAATCAGTGATCTGGAAAACAGAGAAGTGGAAAGCAACTAACCTGAAAAGCAAAAAGAATAAAAGAGTAATATGGATTAGAATAGAAAGGATTTTTGTAGAAATAATAGCTGAAAATCTGGAGAAACAGACATCTAGGTCCAGAAATCACAGAGAACCCCTGACACAATTAACCCAAGGAAGTCTATATCAAAACACATAATAATTAAAATGGAATAAATTAATAATATAGACTTGTAAAAATAGAATAAAAGGAAACAGTTATATATAATGAAAACTTCATAAAACTGTCAGCTGATTTCCCAGAACAAACTATGCAGGCCAGTGGGAGTGGCATAATATATTCAAAATGCTAAATGGAAAACATCTATCACCGAAAATACTCTACCCAGGAAGGTAGAGTATTCAGAATTGAAGGGGCAATCGTTTTCCAGACAAGCAAAAGTTATAGGAACTCAATACCATTAAACCAGTTTAAATCAAAACTGTAGCAAAAGACATAGAAGGGTACTACATAATGATAAATCATCCAACAAGAGGATATAGCAATTCTAAATATCTATGCCCCCAACACAGCAAAGTCTCTAAATACAGAAAGCAAATATTAACAGACATAAAGGGAGAAAATAACAGTAATACAATAATAGTATGAGACTTTTTGTATTTTATGGGACTTTTAACACCCCAGTTACATCAATCAAAAGATCATCCAAACAGAAAATCAACAGGGAAATAATAGCTTCCAACAACATATTACACCAGATTAACCCAATAGATATATTCAGAAAATTCTTTTCAAACACACGTAGAAGATACTCCAGAATAAATCACATTAGGCTACAAACAGGTCTCAATAAATTTAAGAAGACTGCAATTGAATCAAGCATCTTTTCTGACCACAACACTATGAGACTAAAAATCAATTTCAAGAAAACATTTGGAAAATACACGGAGGCTAAACAATTGGTACCAAACAATGAGTGGGTCAACCAAGAAAGAAAACAGTAAATATAAATAGAAACACAATGGTCCAAAATCTTAGAGACCCAGGAAAAGCAGTTCTAAGAGGCTAGAAAAAGAACAAACAAAATCCAGAGCTAGTAGATGGAAGGAAATAATAAATCTACGTGCAAAAGAATGAAACTGGACCACTTTCTTACACCATACACAAAAATAAACTAAAAATGGATTAAAGACCCAAATGTGAGATTTGAAACCATAAACTTTTAAAAGAAAACATAGACGAGAATCTCTTGGATTTCAGCTGTAGAAACATTTTTCTAGATAGTTCTCCTGTGGCAAGGGAAAGAAAAGCAAAATTAAACTATCAGGAATACACCAAAATGAAAACTTTTGCACAGCAAAGCAAGTGAATGGGAGAAGATATTTCCAAATGTTCTGATAAGGGGTTAAGGTCAAAAATACATAGAGAATTTATAAAATTCAATGTCAAAAGTCAATCTGATTAAAAAATGGGCAGAGGGCCTGAATAGATACATTTTCAAAGAAGACATTCAGATGTCTAATAGACACATGAAAAGATGCTCAACATCACTCATTATCAGGGAAATCAAAACAATGAGGTATCACCTCACACTGAATGGGTAAAATTAAAAACACAAGAAACAAGCGTTACTGAGGATGAGAGGAAAAAGAAACCCTCCTGCACTGTTGGTAGGAAAGCAAACTGGTGCAGCTGCTACTGAAAGCAGTGTAGAGGGTCCTCAAAAAACTAAAAATAGAAATATCATATGATCCAGTAATTCCACTAATTGCTATTTATCTGACAAAAAAGGATAACACTAAAAAAGCATATGCACTCCTACGTTTATCACAGCATCATTTACAATATATAAAATATGGAAGCAACCTAAGTGTCTCTTGACAAATGAATGGATAAAGATGTGGTAGATATACATAATGGATTATAACTCAGCCATATACAAGAATGAGATCTTGTCATTTGTGACAACATGGATTGATGTAAAGGATATTATGCTAAGTGAAATAAATCAGAGAAAGACATACCATATGATTTCACTTACATGTGCAATCTAAAAAACAAAACAATTTACAAACAAAACCAGACTCTTAAACTCAGAGAACTAACCAGTGGTTGCCACCAGGGAGAGGAGTGGGGGGAAAGGCAAAATAAAGGGGATTTAGAGGTACAAACTTTCAGTTATAAAGAAGTCACAGAAATGAAAAGTAAAGCATAAAGAACATAGTCAAAAATATTGTATGATGACAGATGGTGACTACACTTATTGTGGTAAGCATTTAGTATAGAATTTTAAAATCAAAATTTTGTACACCTGAAACTAACACTGTATATTAATCATACTTCATTGCTAAGAGGTTAATATAAGATGTTCTTCTCTCTCATACACACTTGAATAATTCTAAGCATGGCAAGAGGCAACTTTGGGAATCATAGATTGTGGTGATGGTTTCATGGACATATAATTTATCTCCGACTTGTATACATTAAATATGTATAGCTTTTTGTATGTCAATCATACCTCAATAAAGTGTTTTTTAAATAAAAGAGTTTAGTGAAAAATGCATTAAAAATGATTGTACAATAGTTTTGACTGAATTTGAATTTCATTCAGGCAATATTATCAAATCTCATATTTTACCTGATTCTTACTGTATTTTATTCCCCTGTACACACGACCCCGTACAATGGATAGCATCACTATATGTTCAATAATTTGTTATTGATCAGAATATAGAAAAAGCATAAAAAAGGGAAAGTCTCAGACTTGGGAGTGGCTGAGGAAAGGGAAGATAAAGAGATTAGGATAGAAGTTAAAGTTGTGTTACCTCTGAGTGCAGAGTTTAGTAAAGCCTCATATTAATGTAAAAAATAAAATCTCACATTGTTTCAAGGTTCACCTAAAAATAATTATATACTTTAAACGAATTAAACACTGACTTCTTGTCAGAATTATTAAATGAATCACTCTAGGTACTTATCCAAAGGATATAAAAATGCTGATTCAAAGGGGCACATGCACCCCAATGTTTATAGTAGCATTATCAACAACAGCCAAACTATGGAGAGAGCCTGAACATCCATCGGACTGATAAATGGATAAAGAAGTTGTGGTATGTATTTACAATGTAATACTACTTAGCCAACAAAAAGAGTGAAATCTTGCCATTTGCAATAATGTGGAGGGAACTAGAGTGTATTATGCTAAGTGAAGTAAGTCAGAGAAAAAGAAATATCGTATGATTTCACTCATATGTGGAGTTTAAGAAATAAAACAGAAGAACACAGGGGAAGGGAAGGAAAAATAAGATAAAAACAGAGAGGGAGGCAAACCAGAAGATACTCTTAAATACAGAGAACAAACATGGTTACTGGAGGGTAAGTTGGGGGGAGATGGTCTAGATGGGTGATGGGCATTAAGGAAGGTTGTTGGTGGGGTCCTTGGTGGCTCAGTCAGTTGAACGTCTGACTTTGGCTCAGGTCATCATCTCCTGATTCATGAGTTTGAGCCCTGCGTTGGGCTCTGTGCTGACAGCTCACATCCTGGAGCCTACTTCAGATTCTGTGTCTTCCTCTCTGCCCCTCCCCTACTTCAGCACGCTCGCTAGCTCTCTCTCAAAAATAAATAAACATTATTTTTTTAAAGGAGGGTACTTGTTGGGATGAGCACTGGGTGTTATATATAAGTGATGATGAATCATTGGGTTCTACTCCTGAAACCAATGCTACCCTGCATGTTAACTAACTTAAGTTTAAATAAATTTTTAAAAATAATAAACAAGTGAATTAACTCACAACATATTATACATAAAAAATAACATAGGATGTTATCAACAAGAAAGTTTTTGTGTAGTAGCAGTGAGAATTAGCAAAATTAAAAAAGGTAGAGAAGAATTACAGGATTTAGAGAGAAGAAAAACAACTACCACCACCATAGCCACAGAACTCATTACTGCACTTTTGCAAGCTCGCCCAAACTGTTTTAATGGTACGTTTTTCTCTAGGGTTATAAGCTCCATTAACAGAAACTATGATATAACTTTCAAACTATCTGTATTAGCTCCAGTAAATTATTTCCTTTCCCCAAACTGCACTACATAAAACAGCAAGCCCCTGGTTGGTTAAGTAAGCACTAAAATTTTGGAAATGTAATAAATGCATCTGTAAGATTTCCAAGATTCCAACAATAATCCCAAAGGGAAAATACACTGATCCAATCGCTTCGGTACTGCATCACAAGGCAGTGAACAGAAAAGTCAATAAAAGCATCTGAGCACAGAGAGGCAAGCTGTAGTCAATATCTGATTTTGAAGGGAATTGTCAGATAAAAAATCATTCAGGTTTACCAAATTTTACTTCCTAATATTTGGAGTTTAGACTGCATGGAATTCAGATCGTGCATCCAATTTGATTTTAGTCTCTTTTTATTTTATGCTCTCCTCAAGCTTCTCCTTTCACAATAAACTCTCATGAGCGTTCTCTCTCTCGCCCGCTCTCTCTCTCTCTCTATATATATATATATTCCAAGAAAAACTTTGCTAGTCTTGAGTTTTCACTGGCCACTTCATAACAAAAATTTATATAAAAAAATCACCAAATTCATCCATTAACATCTAGTCATGCTTAAACAACTTTATAGAAAATAAGAATAGATTTTTTACGAAGATGGCGGCGTAGGAGGACGCGGGGCTCACAGCGCGTCCTGCCGATCACTTAGATTCCACCTACACCTGCCTAAAGAACCCAGAAAACCGCCAGAGGATTAGCAGAAGGGAGTCTCCGGAGTCAAGCGCAGACCAGAGGCCCACGGAAGAGGGTAGGAAGGGCGGTGCGCGCTCCACGGACTGGCGGGAGGGAGCCGGGGCGGAGGGGCGGCTCGCCGGCCAAGCAGAGCCCCCGAGTCGGGCTGGCAAAAGCGGAGGGGCCGGACAGACTGTGTTCCGACAGCAAGCGCGACTTAGCGTCTGGGAGGTCATAAGCTAACAGCTCTGCGCGGAAAGCGGGAAGGCTGGAGGACAAAGGGAGGGAGAGCTGCTGAGCCCCCGGACGGCAGAGCTCAGCTTGGCGGGGAACAAAGGCGCCAGCGCCATCTCCCCCGCCCATCCCCCAGCCAAAATCCCAAAGGGAACCAGTTCCTGCCAGGGAACTTGCTCGCTCCGCGCAAACACCCAACTCTGTGCTTCTGCGGAGCCAAACCTCCGGCAGCGGATCTGACTCCCTCCCGCTGCCACAGGGCCCCTCCTGAAGTGGATCACCTAAGGAGAAGCGAGCTAAGCCTGCCCCTCCAGCCCCCGTGCACCTTGCCTACCCACCCCAGCTAATACGCCAGATCCCCAGCAACACAAGCCTGGCAGTGTGCAAGTAGCCCAGACGGGACACGCCACCCCACAGTGAATCCCGCCCCTAGGAGAGGGGAAGAGGAAGGCACACACCAGTCTGACTGTGGCCCCAGCAGTGGGCTGGGGGCAGACATCGGGTCGGACTGCGGCCCCGCCCACTAACTCCAGTTATACACCACAGCACAGGGGAAGTGCACTGCAGGTCCTCACCACGCCAGGGACTCTCCAAAATGACCAAACGGAAGAATTCCCCTCAGAAGAATCTCCAGGAAATAACAACAGCTAATGAACTGATCAAAAAGGATTTAAATAATATAACAGAAAGTGAATTTAGAATAATAGTCATAAAATTAATCGCTGGGCTTGAAAACAGTATACAGGACAGCAGAGAATCTCTTGCCACAAAGATCGAGGGACTAAGGAACAGTCACGAGGAGTTGAAAAACGCTTTAAACGAATTGCAAAACAAAATGGAATCCACGATGGCTCGGCTTGAAGAGGCAGAGGAGAGAAGAGGTGAACTAGAAGATAAAGTTATGGAGAAAGAGGAAGCTGAAAGAAAGAGAGATAAAAAAATCCAGGAGTATGAGGGGAAAATTAGAGAACTAAGTGATACACTAAAAAAAAATAATATACGCATAATTGGTATCCCAGAGGAGGAAGAGAGAGGGAAGGGTGCTGAAGGGGTACTTGAACAAATTATAGCTGAGAACTTCCCTGAACTGGGGAAGGAAAAAGGCATTGAAATCCAAGAGGCACAGAGAACTCCCTTCAGATGTAACTTGAATCGATCTTCTGCACGACATATCATAGTGAAACTGGCAAAATACAAGGATAAAGAGAAAATTCTGAAAGCAGTAAGGGATAAACGTGCCCTCACATATAAAGGGAGACCTATAAGACTCGTGACTGATCTCTCCTTTGAAACTTGGCAGGCCAGAAAGGCTTGGCACGATATCTACAGTGTGCTAAACAGAAAAAATATGCAGCCGAGAATCCTTTATCCAGCAAGTCTGTCATTTAGAATAGAAGGAGAGATAAAGGTCTTCCCAAACAAACAAAAACTGAAGGAATTTGTCACCATGAAACCAGCCCTACAAGAGATCCTAAGGGGGATCCTGTGAGACAAAGTACTAGAGACATCACTACAAGCATAAAACATACAGACATCACAATGACTCTAAACCCATATCTTTCTATAATAACACTGAATGTAAATGGATTAAATGCGCCAACTAAAAGACATAGGGTATCAGAATGGATAAAAAAACAAGACCCATCTATTTGCTGTCTACAAGAGACTCATTTTAGATCTGAGGACACCTTTAGATTGAGAGTGAGGGGATGGAGAACTATTTATCATGCTCCTGGAAGCCAAAAGAAAGCTGGAGTAGCCATACTTATATCAGACAAACTAGACTTTAAATTAAAGGCTGTAACAAGAGATGAAGAAGGGCATTATATAATAATCACAGGGTCTATCCACCAGGAAGAGCTAACTATTATAAATGTCTATGCGCCAAATACCCGAGCCCCCAGATATATAAAACAATTACTCATAAACATAAGCAACCTTATTGATAAGAATGTGGTCATTGCAGGGGACTTTAACACCCCACTTACAGAAATGGATAGATCATCTAGACACACAGTCAATAAAGAAACAAGGGCCCTGAATGATACATTGGATCAGATGGACTTGACAGATATATTTAGAACTCTGCATCCCAAAGCAACAGAATATACTTTCTTCTCGAGTGCACATGGAACATTCTCCAAGATAGATCATATACTGGGTCACAAAACAGCCCTTCATAAGTTTACAAGAATTGAAATTATACCATGCATACTTTCAGACCACAATGCTATGAAGCTTGAAATCAACCACAGGAAAAAGTCTGGAAAACCTCCAAAAGCATGGAGGTTAAAGAACACCCTACTAACGAATGAGTGGGTCAACCAGGCAATTAGAGAAGAAATTAAAACATATATGGAAACAAACGAAAATGAAAATACAACAATCCAAACGCTTTGGGATGCAGCGAAGGCAGTCCTGAGAGGAAAATACATTGCAATCCAGGCCTATCTCAAGAAACAAGAAAAATCCCAAATACAAAATCTAACAGCACACCTAAAGGAAATAGAAGCAGAACAGCAAAGGCAGCCTAAACCCAGCAGCAGAAGAGAAATAATAAAGATCAGAGCAGAAATAAACAATATAGAATCTAAAAAAACTGTAGAGCAGATCAGCGAAACCAAGAGTTGGTTTTTTGAAAAAATAAACAAAATTGACAAACCTCTAGCCAGGCTTCTCAAAAAGAAAAGGGAGATGACCCAAATAGATAAAATCATGAATGAAAATGGAATGATTACAAGCAATCCCTCAGAGATACAAACAATTATCAGGGAATACTATGAAAAATTATATGCCAGCAAATTGGACAACCTGGAAGAAATGGACAAATTTCTAAACACCCACACGCTTCCAAAACTCAATCAGGAGGAAATAGAAAGCTTGAACAGACCCATAACCAGCGAAGAAATTGAATCGGTTATCAAAAATCTCCCAACAAATAAGAGTCCAGGACCAGATGGCTTCCCAGGGGAGTTCTACCAGACATTTAAAGCAGAGATAATACCTATCCTTCTCAAGCTATTCCAAGAAATAGAAAGGGAAGGAAAACTTCCAGACTCATTCTATGAAGCCAGTATTACTTTGATTCCTAAACCAGACAGAGACCCAGTAAAAAAAGAGAACTACAGGCCAATATCCCTGATGAATATGGATGCAAAAATTCTTAATAAGATACTAGCAAATCGAATTCAACAGCATATAAAAAGAATTATTCACCATGATCAAGTGGGATTCATTCCTGGGATGCAGGGCTGGTTCAACATTCGCAAATCGATCAACGTGATACATCACATTAACAAAAAAAAAGAGAAGAACCATATGATCCTGTCAATCGATGCAGAAAAGGCCTTTGACAAAATCCAGCACCCTTTCTTAATAAAAACCCTTGAGAAAGTCGGGATAGAAGGAACATACTTAAAGATCATAAAGGCCATTTATGAAAAGCCCACAGCTAACATCATCCTCAACGGGGAAAAACTGAGAGCTTTTTCCCCGAGATCAGGAACACGACAGGGATGCCCACTGTCACCGCTGCTGTTTAATATAGTGCTGGAAGTTCTAGCATCAGCAATCAGACAACAAAAGGAAATCAAAGGCATCAAAATTGGCAAAGATGAAGTCAAGCTTTCGCTTTTTGCAGATGACATGATATTATACATGGAAAATCCGATAGACTCCACCAAAAGTCTGCTAGAACTGATACATGAATTCAGCAAAGTTGCAGGATACAAAATCAATGTGCAGAAATCAGTTGCATTCTTATACACTAACAATGAAGCAACAGAAAGACAAATGAAGAAACTGATCCCATTCACAATTGCACCAAGAAGCATAAAATACCTAGGAATAAATCTAACCAAAGATGTAAAAGATCTGTATGCTGAAAACTATAGAAAGCTTATGCAGGTAATTGAAGAAGATATAAAGAAATGGAAAGACATTCCCTGCTCATGGATTGGAAGAATAAATATTGTCAAAATGTCAATACTACCCAAAGCTATCTACACATTCAATGCAATCCCAATCAAAATTGCACCAGCATTCTTCTCGAAACTAGAACAAGCAATCCTAAAATTCATATGGAACCACAAAAGGCCCCGAATAGCCAAAGTAATTTTGAAGAAGAAGACCAAAGCAGGAGGCATCACAATCCCAGACTTTAGCCTCTACTACAAAGCTGTCATCATCAAGACAGCATGGTATTGGCATAAAAACAGACACATAGACCAATGGAATAGAATAGAAACCCCAGAACTAGACCCACAAACGTATGGCCAACTCATCTTTGACAAAGCAGGAAAGAACATCCAATGGAAAAAAGACAGTCTCTTTAACAAATGGTGCTGGGAGAACTGGACAGCAACATGCAGAAGGCTGAAACTAGACCACTTTCTCACACCATTCACAAAAATAAACTCAAAATGGATAAAGGACCTGAATGTGAGACAGGAAACCATCAAAACCTTAGAGGAGAAAGCAGGAAAAGACCTCTCTGACCTCAGCCGTAGCAATCTCTTACTCGGCACATCCCCAAAGGCAAGGGAATTAAAAGCAAAAGTGAATTACTGGGACCTTATGAAGATAAAAAGCTTCTGCACAGCAAAGGAAACAACCAACAAAACTAAAAGGCAACCAACGGAATGGGAAAAGATATTTGCAAATGACACATCGGACAAAGGGCTAGTATCCAAAATCTATAAAGAGCTCATCAAACTCCACACCAGAAAAACAAATAACCCAGTGAAGAAATGGGCAGAAAACATGAATAGACACTTCTCTAAAGAAGACATCCAGATGGCCAACAGGCACATGAAAAGATGTTCAACGTCGCTCCTTATCAGGGAAATACAAATCAAAACCACACTCAGATACCACCTCACGCCAGTCAGAGTGGCCAAAATGAAGAAATCAGGAGACTATAGATGCTGGAGAGGATGTGGAGAAACAGGAACCCTCTTGCACTGTTGGTGGCAATGCAAATTGGTGCAGCCGCTCTGGAAAGCAGTGTGGAGGTTCCTCAGAAAATTAAAAATAGACCTACCCTATGACCCAGCAATAGCACTGCTAGGAATTTATCCAAGGGATACAGGAGTACTGATGCATAGGGGCACCTGTACCCCAATGTTTATAGCGGCACTCTCAACAATAGCCAAATTATGGAAAGAGCCTAAATGTCCATCAACTGATGAATGGATAAAGAAATTGTGGTTTATATACACGATGGAGTACTATGTGGCAATGAGAAAAAATGAAATATGGCCTTTTGTAGCAACATGGATGGAACTGGAGAGTGTGATGCTAAGTGAAATAAGCCATACAGAGAAAGACAGATACCATATGGTTTCACTCTTATGTGGATCCTGAGAAACATAACAGAAACCCATGGGGGAGGGGAAGGAAATAAAAAAAAAAGAGGTTAGAGTGGGAGAGAGCCAAAGCATTAGAGACTGTTAAAAACTGAGAACAAACTGAGGGTTGATGGGGGGTGGGAGGGAGGGCAGGGTGGGTGATGGGTATTGAGGAGGGCACCTTTTGGGATGAGCACTGGGTGTTGTATGGAAACCAATTTGACAGTAAATTTCATATATTAAAAAATAAAAAAAAATAAAAAATAAAAAATAAAAAATAAAAAATAAAAAAAAAGAAAATAAGAATAAGTGGAAATACCTGTTTCTTCTGCTAACTCTATATTCCTAGCTCTAATTCTTGTCTGAAAATTCTAATGCTTCCCAATATCTATCCAAAAAAGAAAGACTAGTTAACCCCATCATGTATGTACAGGTGATGTTATTTGAATAAAAGACCCTTGTCCTTAAATCATGGTAAAATGTTGATAGGCCATGGTATTTGGAATCAGGTGGAACGTCATATTCAGGTTTGAGTGAGATCCTGTAAACAAGTCCCTTTACCACTCATGATATAGGCATGATGCTGTCATTGATTGCTGTGAAACACAGCTCTTGATACAGTTAACTACAAATAACTCAGAATAACTATTATTATCAAAAAATGTACAACCTTATCTCTCAATCATTTCCCTCTCAATATAGATGTCACTTCTACAGACATGGGCTTTTCTCCCCCCCCCCAAAAATGTCAATGTTAGCTCAGCTCTACACTGTACGTCACAGACTAAGTTTGAGAAAAAACATGGATCTTTTTATTCCTTCAGATAGTCCCACATCCATTTAAAGATCACTTTTTGAAAGCACTTTGAAAGTGCTTTTGAAAGCACATTGTGGATGTGTAAACATACAACAATATTTAGAGTACACCCCCCCCACCCAACCACACACACAGTTTATAATCTTCTGAGGTGACAAGCCCAAAACACACAGAAGAACTAAGAAATTGAGTGAATCCATTTTGAAGGAAACAACTAAGGAGGAATCAGAATGAGCTGAGGTCAGGTGCTAAGACAGCCTTCCTGGGGAAGGCGAATCTTGATAAATGTGTCTCCCTCACTAGACTAATTCTTTGCATAGCTATATTGCATTTCCCATTTCTATAAATTGCGAAGAAAAAATAGTGAACTTTACCCATCCCTGAGACATCTTCTAGGTACAAAAAAAAAAAAAAAGAAAAAAATCCTGTGCCATACTATTTGAACTAACCAAATACATGCTTCCAATTGCTTCATGTTAAACACTAAATATCAAAGCAGATATTAAGCATGGAAGTTATAAAGCATATTTTTTCCAATATATAAGAAATACCAGAAATATTTGGGGAGCCTGGATGGCTCAGTTGGTTAAATGTCCTACTCTTGATTTTGTTTTCGATAATGATCTCACAGTTCATGAGTTTGAGCCCCCAGTAGGGCCCTGCACAGACTGCATAGAACCTCCTAGGGATTCTGTCTCTCCCCCCTCTCTCTGCCCCTGCTCTATGTCCCTCCCTCCCTCCCTCTCTCTCTCTCTCAGAATAAACTTTAAAAAATATATTAGAAATATTTAATAGGAATAATAAGAATGAAAATGGTGTCTATGATGAGATGCTTAGAAAAAAAGACAAAATAACCAGAAAAAATGTTCCCCCAAATTGAGCCATAAATACTGACATTACGTATAACTGATATCAAAGGAAAAAATGCAAAAACAATAGTAGCTTAAAAAATATTTTAATCCTTGAAGTCTGGAGACTTTAACAAGTAAAAAAAAACTAACAAAATGAAAGAAATTTTAAAATTTTTCTTAAAATTAGCATTTGTGAATCGTGAATCTACATTCCTAAAACCTCTAAGTGCTCCATTAAAAAAGGCTATTGTGGTCTCACAGGTTTGAGAATATGTGTTCTCTTTTATTTTTTAATGCTTATTTATTTATTTTTGAGAAAGAATGAGCATGCAGGGGAGGGGCCAAGAGAGAGGGGGAGAGAAAATCCCAATCAGGCTCTGTGCAGTCAGTGTAGAGCCCTACTGGGGGCTCAAATAGGGGATGAACTCAGGAACCATGAGATCATGACCTGAGGCAAAATCAAGGGTCAGACATTTAACCAATTGAGGCACCCTGAGAATGTGTGCTTTCATAACTGCACCACTTTTCAGAAACTTACAAATTCCTAGAAACATATAAACTACCAAAACTGAAACAGGAAGAAATAGAAAATTTGAACATACCCATAACCAATAAAGAAATTGGATTATTAATAAAAAATCTCCCAACAAGTGTCCCGGACTGGATGGCTTTCCAGGGGAATTCTACCAAATACTTAAAGAAGAGTTAACACCTATTCTTTTGAAGCTGTTCCAAAAAATACAAATGGAAGGCAAACTTCCAAACTTGTTCTACAAGGCCACCATTACCTTGATGCCAAAACCAGACAAAGACTGCACTAAAAAGGAGAACTACAGACTAATTTCCCTGATGAACATGGATGCAAAAATTCTCAACAAGATACTAGCAAACCAGATCCAACAATACATTGAAGAATTATTCACCATGATTTGGGATTTATTCCTGGGATGGAGGGCTGGTTCAATATGTGCAAATCAATCAATGTTATACATAACATTAATAAAAGAAAAGCTAAAAACCACATCCTCTCAATAGATGCAGAGAAAGCATTTGACAAAATATAGCATCCTTTCTTGATAAAAAACCCTCAAGAAAATAGGGATAGAAAAACATACCTTGGGGCACCTGGGTTAAGTGTCCAACTTCAGCTCAGGTCATGAATTCGGGACTCATGAGTTTGAGCCCCACGTCAGGCTCTGTGCTGACAGCTCAGAGCTTCTAGCCTGCTTTGAATTCTGTGTCTCCCCCCCCCTCTCTCTCTCTGCTTCTCCCAACTTGCACTCTCTCTTTTAAAAATAAACATTAAGAAAAATTTTAATAAAGGAGCATACCTCAACATCATAAAGACCATATACAAAAGGCCCACAGCTAATATCATCCTCAATGGGGAAAAAACTGAGAGCTTTCCCCCTAAGGTCAGGAACATGACAGGGCTGTCCACTCTCACCAATGTTATTCAACACAGCGTTGGAAGTTCTAGCCTCAGCAATAAGACAATAATATGAAATAAAAGGCATCCAAATCAGCAAGGTAGAAGTTAAACTTTCACTCTTCACAGATGACAGAATACTCTACATGGAAAACCCAAAAGACTCCAGCAAAACTCTGCTTGAACTGATACATAAATTCAGCAAAGTCACGGGATATAAAATCAACATGCAGAAATTTGCATTTCTATACACCAATAATAAAGCAGCAGAAAGAAATCAAGGAATTGATCCCATTTATAATTGCACCGAAAACAATAAAATACTTAGGAATAAATCCAACCAAAGAGGTAAAAGATCTATACACTAAAAACTATAGAAAGCTTATGAAAGAAATTGAAAAGGACACAAAGAAATAGAAAAACATTCCAATCTCATGGATTGAAATCTCATTCATCCTCATGAACAGGAATTGTTAAAACGTCTCTACTACCGAAAGCAATCCACATATTCAACACAATACCTATCAAAATAACATCAGTATTTTTCAGAGGTAGAAAAAACAATCCTGAAATTTGTAAGGAACCAGAAAAGACCCCAAATAACCAAAGTAATGTTGAAAAAGAAAACCAAAGCTGGAAGCATCACAATTCCAGACTTCAAGCTGTATTACAAAGCTATAATCATCTAAACAGTATGGTACTGACACAAAAACAGACACACAGGTCAATGGAACAGAATAAAGAACCCAGAAATGGACCCACAGACATATGGCCAACTAATCTTTGACAAAGTAGGAAAGAATATCCAGTGGGGGAAAAAAGTTTCTTCAGTAGATAGTGTTGGGAAAACTGGACAGCGACATCCTAAGAATGAACCTAGATCACTTTCTTACACCATACACAAAAATACTCAAAATAGATGAAAGACCTAAATGTAAGACAGGAAGTCATCAAAATCCTAGAGGAGAAAATAGGCAAACAGTTGGCTGCAGCAACTTATTTGACATGTCTCCAGAGGCAAGGGAAACAAAAGCAGAAATGAACTATGAGACCTCATCAAGATAAAAAGCTTTTTCATGGTGAAGGAAACAATCAGAAAAAATAAAAGGCACCTGATGGAATGGAAGAAGATATTTTCAAGTGACATATCAGACAAAGGGTTAGAATCCAAAATATATAAAGAACTTATCAAACCCAACATTATCAAAAACAAATAATCCAGTGAAGAAATGGGCAAAAGACATGACTAGAAACTTTTCCAAAGAAGACATCCAGATGGCTAATAGACACATGAGAAGATGCTCAACATTACTCATCATCAGGGAAAAACAAAACCAAAATGAGATACCACCCACAGCTGTCAGAATGGGTAAAATTAATAACTCAGGAAACAACAGATGTTGGCTAGGATGGAGAAAGGAGAAACCTTTTGCACTGCTGGTGGGAACGCAAACTGGTGCAGTCACTCTAGAAAACAGTATGGAGGTTCCTCAAGAAATTAAAAATAGAGCTATCCTACAACCCAGCAATTGCACTACTAGGTATTTATCCAAAGGGTATAAAAATGCTGATTCAAATATGCACATGCACCCCAATGTTTATAGTAGTACTATTGAGTATAGCCAAAGTATGGAAAGAGCCCAAAAATCCATCAACTAATAGATAAAGATGTGGTGTGTGTGTATGTATGTGTGTGTGTGTGTGTGTATAATTTAATATATACAATGTAATATTACTTGGCAATCAAAAAAGAAAATGCAATCTTGCCATTTGCAACAATGTGGAAGGAACTAGAGGATATTATGCTAAGCGAACTAAGTCAGAGAAAGACAAATATCATATGACTTCACTCATTGGTGCAATTTAAGAAACAAAACATCATCATAGGGAAAAGGAAGAAAAAATAAGATAAAAACAAACAGGGAGGCAAACCATAAGAGACTCTTAAATACAAGAACAAACCAGTGGTTGCTGGAGGTCTGTTGGGTGGGGGATGGGCTAAATGGGTGATGGGCATTAAGAAAGACACTTGTTAGGATGAGCACTGGGTATATTAATGATAAATCACTAAATTCTACAACCAAAATTTAAAAACTGAATCCAAATGTTGATCTAGTATAAAGTTTTTCCAATGGACATTTGGCCACAGAATTCTCTTCCACCCTAAAGAAAGTATTTAGGAACATTTGCTGAACAGTAGTATTCCTTGGAACATGGTTTGGGAAATACACCACTTAACACATGAGTAAGTCAAAGCCTATCATACAGCAAGTTCATATTGGCTGTGTAAACTGCTGAAAGGGGTTCTTCATTGCTAAATGGCAATCACATAACTAAATTGTTCTCTGTCCCGATAATGTGCTTTAAATTTGCTTTCTGTGAAGAATACAATTGAATTTCTCCTAAGCCCCTGTCCACTTTTTGAGGTTCCAGGTAACTTAGCACAACTGGTAAAATGACTTTTCTAGAGTCTGACAGTCAATTAATTGGTGGAAACCTTTCCTTCATCCAGTCTAATGCATGCCTTGAACAAGAGAAAATCAAAACAACGCTTTAGGGACAGAGGAAAGGGAAAGGGAAAGGGAAAGGGAAAGGGAAAGGGAAAGGGAAAGGGAAAGGGGAAGGGGAAGGGAAAGGGGAAGGGAAAGGGGAAGGGAAGGGAAGGGAAGGGAAGGGAAGGGAAGGAAAGGAAAAAGAAAAGAGGAAAGGAAAGAAAAGGAGAGAGAGAGAAAGAGGGAGGAAGGAAGAGAGAGGGAGAGAGAGAGAGAGAGAGGAAGGAATAAGGAGGAAATAAAGGGAGAAGGAAAGAAAGAAAACAATAGTGTATTTGTTTTGCATTTAAACTGGTCTTTAATAAACCTAAAGAGGAAAAATGAATGGACTGTGATCATTCTATTTTTTCTCACCTATTCCCCCCAAACCATCCTGACATCTAGCAAATTCCTTTATATCCAATGGCTTCTTATGAAATGTCTCTTAATTAAATGACTGTGAGCATCTGAATTCAGAGACCACAAAATGAATAAAGTGGTTCTTTTTAAATGATTCTGCCCATAAGACTTGCACCCTGAATCTCTTTTGCCTTCATCTTGCCTAATGTGCTGCAAAAAGAAAAACCCATGTACTGAGAGCTAATGCTTGGGGCCACAGCCAGGCCAGGGCAGTATTTCCTCTGGCCACTGCATTAAAACTTCTAGGTAGGACTTCCCATAAACTCCTACCACTGAGTAAAAGTAATTTGCACTTGAGCCTGAAAGACAGAATGCAATTGATGAGAAACATTTTACTGATCCTAAGCAATTTCTGGATTGCAAGGAACTCTTAAAAAGTAAGTTAGAAGGGGAAGAGATTTTGAGCATATACAAAACGTACACAAGCTTGACAGATAGGTTTTGTTTGGCTTTTTTTTTTTTAGTGCTAAATTTAGTGTTGTAAAACTGTCTTTAACGTTTGAAAGCTGAAGATTGAATATATGTCATGTGAACGTTGTTCAGCACTTAGAACTTTTTGAGTTAAAACTGAAAATGCCTTTTTCCACTTGGATACATTTTTCTAAATGGATTTTCTGTTCAAATGTTCTAGAAATTTCATCCACATATTGAAATATCTGCCATAACTTTACATCAAGAAGACAAAAAGCTCAAGAAAATGACAAGACAATGAAATGGAAATCTGCTTGTTAATTTGAATTTAGCATGTTTTGAGTGTAATGTGATTACATCAACTCTTTCAATGCTATAGTTATTAGAAGACTGCCCTCAAGAAAACTGGAAACTCCTGGCAATTCAACAAACATTTATTGAACCTTTTCTGTTATGTTCTGTATATACTATTTTGCTGGAAATTATGATGTAATACAAGCATGGGATGTGTTTTCTACCCCTAAGAACAATTATTACATAGCATATATACATGTATTTATGTAATTATGAAGTGATGTAAAAATTATATGCACATGAATAAGTTGAAAAAACCATGAGTGACATGGATAATACAAATTATTATGGTGTACAGATCTTGAAAGAGGGTGATCTAAATATATGGCTAGAAAGGTGGATAGAATTTCATTTGGTGAAGTGAATAAAGTAGCAGGATAAGAGTTAGAAATATTCCAGTAATATATGAGAGTAATAAAGATTGTATTTATATACAAAAATCAACTCATATCATGCACTATAGTAATAAGAACAGAAATCGCATTTCAATGTTGTAGAAAAAGTATTTGAAAAAATCTAAAACACTTTCATGATAAAAATACTCAACAAAAGAGGAATAAAGAAAATTTCCTCAATCTGATAAAATATCTACTTCTGCCACATCTCTTCCATATTGTACCTGAGGTTCCAGCTGGGATAATTTGGCAAAAAAAAAAAAAAAAAAAAAAGAAACAAGAGGAATCTAGATTGGAAAGAAAGAAGTCTATTTGTAAATGAGATGATCTTATATATAGAAAACCAAAAAGTCTTCCCCAAAACCATTAGAATTAATGATTATTAGAATAAACAATTTCAGTATGGTTGCAAGATATAAGATCAATATTCAAAAACAAATTCTATTTCTATACACTGGCAATGAAAAGAATTCTATTTACAGTAGTACCAAAAATAATAAAATACTTAGGAATAGATTTCTTAAAAGCGCTAGAATTGTACATTGGAAACTTAAAATATCATTGAAAGAGATTTAAAAAGATAAAGATGTCATGCAATCATAGGTATTATAATCACTATATTAAATTGACTTGTTAAGCTGTTAATATTCCCCATATCAATCTACAGATTGAGCACAATTCCTATCAAATACCAGCTAGCTTGTTTTGTTTTCTTTTGTTTTGTTTGTTTTCGCAGAAAATGACCAGCTCATCCAAAAATTCCTAAGAAAACGTAAAGGACTCAGAATAGCCAACAGAGTAAGTGTAAGTACAGAGTAATGTGCTCGCATGTCCTGTTTTCAAAACCTACTGCAAGGCCCAATAATCAACACAGTATATTGCTGACATAAGAACAGACACAGATCCATGGAAGAGAAAGGAGCCAAAATAATTCAATGGGGGAAAAATAGTCTTTTTAATAAATGGTTCTGGGCAATGGAGTATTCACATTAAAAAAAACAAAAAAAGAAGAAGTAAAAGAAGTTGAACCCATTCCTTGACCCATGCATAAAAATTAAAAATTTTCAAAACCTACTGCCACCTGGGTGGCTTAGTCAGTTGAGCATCTGACTTCAACTCAGGTCATGATCTCACATCCTGAGTTCAAGCCCTGCAGCAGGCTCTGTGCTGACAGCTCAGAGCCTGGATCCTGCTTCAGATTCTGTGTCTCCTCTCTCTCTGCCCCTTCCCTGCTCGTGCTCTGTCTCTTTCTCTCTCCCTCTCTCCCTCTCTGTCAAAAAAAATTTGTTTTAATTAAAATATATCATAGTTAAATATAAGAGCTAAAACTATGAAGTTCTTACCAAAAAACCACAGGAGTAAACCTTTGTGACCACAGGTTGTGTTGGGCAATGATTTCTTAGCACAAGCAATCAAGGAGAAGATTGTTATGTTGTAATTCATCAAAATTTAAAACATTTGTATTTCAAAGGACATCATCAGGAAAGTGATAAGACAACCCACAGACTGGGAGAAAATATTTGCACATCATATATCAAGTAAGGAATTTGTATTTAGAATTTATTAAAAACTCTTAAAGTTCAACAATAAAAGGATAACAATTTTAAATGACCAAAGGATTTAAATAGACATTTTTTCCAAAGATTATATACAGATGGCTAATAAGCACATTAAAATATGTTCAACATTATTAGTTATTTGGAAAATGTAACTGAAGACCACAAGTGATACCACTTTGCATTTGCAAGAATGTCTAAAATTCAAAATTTCAAATAAAAAGCAATAAAGTTAATTCCCAGTTAACTTGTAGAGAAATCGGAATTTTCATACATTGCTAGTGGGAATGTTAAGATGTTGCAGCCATTTTGGAAAACAGTTGGACTACTCCTCAAAATGTTAAATATAGAATTATCATATGATCCATCAGTTCCATTCCTAGGTAGATAGATAAGAGAAATGAAAACATATGCCCACAAAAAAACTGCACTTGAATGTTCATAGCAGTATTTAGCTATTATGAATAATAGCTACAAAGTGGAAACAATAAAATGCTGGTCAACTGATAAATGGATAAAAGAATATAATACATCTATACAATAGGATATAATTGGACCTTAAGAAAGAAGGCCCAATTGTTGTGATATGTGGCACAACATGGATAAACCTCAAAATCACTATGCTGCTAATGAAAGTCGTAAAAGAAACCAGTCACAAAAATCACATATTCTTTGATACTACCTATGTGAAATGTCCAGAGTAGGTACATCCATAGAGACAGAAAGTAGATTAGTGTTGGCCTATGACTAGAAGTTAGGGAGTGGAAGAAGAGATGGAGAATAATTACTAAAAGGTACAAGGTTTCTTCTTTGCGTTTGATAAAATGTTCTACAACTGGAATATAGTGATGGTTGCACACTTCTGTAAATTCACTAAAAACTAATTACACACTTGTAAGTGGATGAACTATATGGTATATAAATTATACCTCAGCAGAGGTTAAAGAAAAGTAGAGGTTACATTTAAAACTCACTTTCAGGGCATCTGGGTGGCTCAGTTGGCTAAGCAGCTGACTCTTGATCGCAGCTCAGGTCATGATCCTGTGGTTTGTGAGAGCAAGCCCCACTCTGGGCTCCATGCTGACAGTGCAGAGTCTGCTTGGGATTCTTTCTCTCCCTCTCTGTCTGCCCCTCCCCCAGATCATGCACATGAGCTCTCGCTCTCTCTCTCTCAAATAAACTTAAAAATAATTAAGTCTCACTTTCACCAGTTACTAGTGTGTGACCAGACAGCCTCTCTGATCTACAATTTCCTTGTGTGATAAATTGGGGTAAAAATACCTATATTACAGAACATTAAAATAAAAGCATAAAATCTTTGTAAAAACTTTAAAAAATGTAAAGTTGGGAAAGTTGGGCAATTTCCTCTAGGTAATCCACTATAGCTGGAAGATAAATGATTAAAGACACAATGCCAAAGCAATTTATTAATCTATTATGTGCTAGGGCTCTGTTAATGCTGGGCAAAAGAAAATGGTCAGCAAAGAAGATATAGTTGTTGTATTCTTACAGCTTATAATTTATTGGAAGATATAGACATTTTCCAAATAAATGGTAAGAATAGAAAATTTCATGTTAATGCTTCTGAACTGACTCAGAAAAGGCATCCCCAAAATGTGTCACTTTGGCACTGGACTATTTTGAGTTAAAGGTAATCAAGACCCAGCAGATTCAAGAAGAATTTCTACCTATTCTTAAACTACCTAACAGAATTTAGATCGGAGGCCTGGCCCAGAGCTGTTACCAAGAGATAACATTTTAAAAATCTATATGGCAGTACAAACATCTAATTATCAAATGTCTGCTCTTATCATCCTGTTCTTCTTTTCACCCACCCACCCTCTTTAGCCCCAGGCACCTATTCCATCCCTTATTATAAAACAGCATATAAGCCTCAGTTGCCCAGCTTGTCTTTGGGTCTTATATTTTCATGGGTGCCCCTATACATATGTAATTGATTTATTATTCTATTAATCTTCCCTATGTTAATTTGATTAGACAAAGAACTACAAAGGGTACAGGAAAAGTGGTTTTTTTCCTCCCCACACTTTAAAAGAAAGAGACAAGTTTATATCAAAGTATTTAATATAGGGATGTAATTTAGTTTAGGGATTGTTGCAGGAGTGTATGATTAGGGGTAGTGTTAATGAAGACCATTCTGGGGAAAGGGGCTGAGTTGAAATCTGAAGCATGAATCCACACACAACAGTTTAACAGTGGGTAAGATTCACACAAGCATACATACACAAGTATAAAGATGTCTAAGTTCTACAATTTTCTGTGTAAAAACTAACAGTTTGACAGTGTAAAGAAGACAGGCTTTGGATTCTAATGGACCTGTGCTTAAAAACTAGTTTGTCAGTGGTTATGTAACCTGGACAATATTAACTTTTTTGACCTTTGGCTTTCTTAGTGTAAAAGAAGAATAACTTCTACCTTTTAGAAATGTTGTAGTAAACTAGACAAATTACATAAAATTGTGAAAATGATTAGACACAAGATTCTCAATAAATGCTAGCTGCCATTACTACTGTTATTGTTGTTGATTTTACTGACAGTCTTCAGTGAATGCTGACTTGATTTGCTCTTAATATTTGAGCCTGTAAAACTCAGCCTGCTAAGATTCAGCCTTTAAGACCTATGTTATTAATTTATAGCACTTAGTGAAAGTAAGGAATACAAGGGCAAAAATGAAGCCTTATCAGCCCATCTGCTTACAGGATGCTCCAGATAAAGCTTCTGTCTGTGGTTATAGTTGTATTTCCTCCTTCCTTGTTAGCCCTCAGCAATCTTTGGTTGTTCCTAATAGCAAAAGATGTAACTGAGTAACAGAGCTAAACTTTAGAGGCAGAAGAAAGAACAAAGAAGATAAGGAGGAAAAAAAATCATGATTTAAAAATAGAATGGGTAGGTAAGGTAGTATGTTATGATTGTAAAGCCTTAACACTAAGATTATTTTTTGTATTATGGATGGTTGTCCCACTGTCCCACATCACCATCTCCTACTTCTACAACTTGCTAGTCAACTACTATCGTAATTCTTCTTCCTCATCATGACCAATGATAATTCTGCCTTCTTCCTGCATATTTTATTCCCCTCTCATCTTCACTGTGCTC
Organism: Panthera tigris; assembly: GCF_018350195.1. Taxonomy (NCBI): domain Eukaryota; kingdom Metazoa; phylum Chordata; class Mammalia; order Carnivora; family Felidae; genus Panthera; species Panthera tigris. Next base: position 111,440,959 of record NC_056662.1, read on the forward strand.
ACTTTGCAGTTTTGAATCTATGGTGCATCATTTATATATACCCCTTAGAAATCTAAATTCCCCTGTTACTCAATATTTTTAACACTTCCATTTTACAACATACCAAGTACATCACTTTTCTTTGCCTGCATCGCTGCAGCAGATGAACAATGCCGAAGAAATGTATTACGAAGGGGAGAATATAGCACCCCAAAATATGCCTCTGGCATGAGGATGATCTTAGGCTATTTTTAAGAAACAACTAGCACAGGAAAACTCTAAAAAATGGAGGAGACGTTACCCTTTTACAAAAGGGTATTTAACTTTTATAAAATTTTAGAAAATGAGAAAAAGAAAATTTACCTTTAGAAGGGAAATCTCCATTTGTAAGGGTGTCACCCTCTCTGTTCCAAGAAGAAAAGAATGACTCTAAATCTCTAGAAAATTTTGTCCATGGAGAAGGCAACAATTTAAATCTGCACAGCAACAGTACCCTTGTTTATGTGTTTTCCTAGTAACCTCCCATAACTGGGCTTCCCCAAACATCTTTTGTCTTTAACTGGAGATGTTATTTAAGATGGTGGCTTGGGCCATTTGGGTGGGTTACTGTTTTCCTGGGTATTTCCCATGTATAGACGTATACATGTTATTAAACTTATGTTTGTTTTTCTCTTGTTAACCTGTCTTTTATTATAGGTTGGTCTCAGCCAAACACCTAGAAGGTTAGAGGGAAAATTATTTTTCCTCCCCTACTACTATCAGGAAAGCCAGCACTATGAATTGGGAGTGACTGCACTCTAATGGGAAGTCAACATCACATAGAATGCTTACTATGTTTTCCTATAGTGACTATTTTAATTGTATGTGATTCTCCTCAAATTTCTAACCTTATCACCTCCATCCCATTCTTGATATGGGATGTTACCTTTCTCTTACCAAATTAAATAGAAGCCTTTAAATAATAAGTTACTGAAATTCCTGATGCCAAACTACACATTTCCTCTGCTCTGATTATCTTTCTCTGATCTCCTGCTTGTTTCTCCCCATTTCAGGAAGCCATACTATTGTGTATCTTCAATCTCTATTTCTCAGTTGGATCTTTTTCATTATCATTTATATATGCTCAAGGGTCTCCTATCTTTAATATATTACAAAAACAATTTCTTTAAGCTAACTTCTTTATCTTTCTTCCGTCACAACCAGAGTAATCAATACTGTATAAACTGAGCTCATTTCTCATTTCTTCAATCTATTCCATTCTGATTTGTGACCCAGAAAATTCATAGAAATAGAGGGTAGGATCAACTATGATTTGCATATTGTTAAATCTGCTTGGGTATTTTTCAGGCTTCCACCTGATAGAACTCCTAGAAGAAACAAACAATATTGAAACCATTCCTTTTACTGAACACTACTTTTCATTTCCATGACACCAAATTCTCCTTGTTATTTTTTTTCTCTCCTATTCCTTTTCATTGGCTCTTACTAAATTATTGTGGTCTATCTACACTAATCTAACTTTCTTCAGGTCTTTGATTGCTCCATGTTTTTTTTTTTTATTTTTTTGTTAATGTTTTTATTTATTTTTGAGAAGAGGCAGACAGAACATGAGCGGGGAAGGGGAGAGAGAAAGAGGGAGACACAGAATCCAAAGCAGGCTCCAGACTCTGAGCTGTCAGCACAGAGCCCGACGTGGGGCTTGAACTCACAAGACGTGAGATCATGACTTGAGCTGAAGTTGGACACTTAACCGACTGAGCCACTCAGGTGCCCCTCCATGTTTTTTTTTTTTTTCCATTTTAGGCTTTGAATAAACATAAAAAACATCACTGATAAGAAAACTAGTTATTTATTCTTTTGATATATGGAGACAGAGAGGCACAAAGGTGTTTAAGCAATATTAATTGATATTTTATTACAACTCTCCCAAAACAGGAGAGTTGGATTAAAAATGTTTATCACATAAACTGAATTACTTTATTCTAAAATTTTACGAGTAAAATCTCACTATAGTAATCTACCATTACAGATGTAAAGAAGAGAAGTAAACTGAATGCAAAAATTTATCCAGAGATGTGCATTCCAAAAATACAAAATATCATTGTGAAACTCACTGAATAAATTTCAGTCATAAGAAAATGAGGGTATGAATAGTCTTTACTCTAGATTCGTAATTATGCCAAGCCATACATTTTCTTAAACCCTCTTCAGATTTGGTTAATTTTTAAAATGTGCTCTTCTAAGAATTGCTTCAGGGAGAAATAGCTAATAAAGGCATTAAAAAGAGATTCCTCATGACATTGCAATTTATATTGCATGTTTTACAAAGTCAGCTATAAAATTTGAAGATGCCACCCGAAAATCTGAAAACCATAGGCCTCACACAAACTATTGGGAGATCAAATATTGGTTTTCCAGACAGAGACAGATAAGATCTTCCTTACATGAAGTCACAAAAATAAATGTCTAAGCTGTGACTCTCCAAAGGTGAATTATGGGTAATATCAGTATTGCCTAATCTCCCTTATTTTGAAAGAGCAGTTGGGAACAATAATTTCTAATATAATGAGAATGGCAAACGCTTAGAGGTTTTAAAGCAATGTCAGCACCTTAAATTATATTCAGGAACAAGGCAGTGGCCAGTGCAATCTGGCTTACTATGTATTATGTGATATAATTATTCATGTAAATCTTTTATGAGACACTAAAGAACAGAAAATCAATGAATAACTCTTCCAAAGTATAAGGAAAGTACTTGAGACAACTGCAGTATATCAGCTTCAAAAACTTAGAGAAATATTATTTTTAAAAATTATTAGTCAATAAAGCATTAATTGAAATATAGTAAAATTATTTAATCAACATTTCAGGCTATAATAAGTATACAGATTTTCTCTCTACAAAATTCAAGTGTTTTTGGAAGAATGTAGGATATGCATTATAAACGAACTAGTTATAAAATGTTTCTGTACCACATTTACCTGATGATCCATTCCTCTTATAAGATATGGATATAACCGTAACAAAGCAAGTTATGATATTAAAGTCGTTTTCACAGAACATTATGTCCAATGGCAAGCCTATCTGCAGACATCATCTAACACATTTTGTAGAGTAGTTGTGATATCTGGTCTACTAGCTTTGAATACAAAGCAATGTCACCCAATATTGGCACCTTAAAAACCCCAATTCTGACCTTCTATTACACAATTTAACAATAAAGTCAGTTATTCCCTTACACTGTCACTATGCCCTCCTTCCTGAGTATATAATTCTGGCTAAAATTATTCTTATCAGTGCAAGAGGAAACCTAGAATGCCATTTTATGAGAGAAACTCTCAGGAAACTAGGATTAGAAGGGAAATTCCTTTATGTGATAATCTGTTTCAAAAGAAAACACACTTTTAACTCCCATACTTAATAGTAAAAAGACTAAATATGTTTCTTCTCAAATTGAGAACAAAAGAAGGATATTCATTCTCACCACATCAATTCAATATTGTGCTGGAAGTACTAGCCAGTGCAATAAAAGAAGAAATATAATAGGCCTACAGATTGGAAAGCATGAAATGACACTGTTCATATTCACACCCATGACTATCTATGTAACAAATCCCAAGTAATTTTGAAAAAATTTCCTAGAACTAATAAGTGAGTTCACAATGTTTGCTGGATATATATCAATACATCAATATATATTTGTGCCAAAAATAATGAAAAACGTATAATTCTAACTTAATGTGTAGAAGATCTATTTGCTAAAAACACTAAAAGAAAATGGAGACCTAAATAAAGGGAAAATAAAGGGAACACATTGTGTTCCCTGAAGTGGAAGATTCTTACTACCTGGTTTTACTATAAAGCCTTATTAGTCAAGACAGAGGCACTGGTGAAGATAGAGGCACATAGATCAATGGAACAGAACTGAGTCCAGAAACAGACCTACAGAAATATGATTGCTCTTTGACAAGATTCAAATACAGGGAAGGTGTTTGGTTTTCTTCTCAGAAAGTGGAATAATTGGGCATCTTTATCTGCCATAAATAAATAAATAAATCTCATTCCAAACTACATACTTCGTAGAAAAGTTAACTCAAAATGGATCACAGCTATACATGTAAAAGGTAAAACTATAGAAAGAAATCATGGGAGAAAATTTGTGTGACCTAAGCTTTGGTAAAAAACTCTTACATATGACACAAAATAACATGATATATAAAGAAAAAGTTAATAAAATAGATTTTAAAATTAAACAAATAGGGACACCAGACTGGCTCAGTTGGTAGATCATGTGATTCTTGATCTCATGGTTGTGAGTTCAATACCTACATTGGGCATGGAGCCTACTTAAAATAAATTAATTTCTTTTTTGCTGTATGAAAGCTTAATGGAGAATTAAAAGATAAGCTACAGACTAGGGAAAGAATATTTGTAAGTAATATTCATAAGACTTTTATGTAGTGTATATAAAGAATTCTCATAACTCAATGGCAAACAACCCAATTAAAAATGAACAAAAGATTTGAATATCAGAAAATAAAAAATATGCACAGATGGAAAAGTATCAGATTAAAAGATGGTCAGTATCATTTAGAGATTAGAAACATGCAAATTAAAACTACAATAAGATTCCCCTATATAATTATTTAGAATGGGTGTGGAAAAAAAAAAACTCGACAATTCCAAGTGCTGACACCAATACAGAACGATTGGAACACCCACATAAAAATGCAAATGGTTCATTTCTTATAAAGATACACAGCTGGTCCTTGAACAACATGAGTATGAACTGTGTGTTTCCACTTATATATGGATTTTTTACAGTATAGTACTATAAATATATTTTCCTTATAATTTTCTTAATAACATTTTCTCTAGCTTTTTTGTAAGAATCTATCATATAATAATATACAAAATATGTGCTAATCAACTGTTTATGTTGTTGGTAGGTTTCAGGTCAATAGTAGGCAAGTAGTAGTTAAATTTTGGGGGAGTCAAAAGTTATATGCAGATTTCCAACTGCATGGGGTTATGTCAGTGCTCCTAATCCCCACATTGTTCAAGGATCAACTGTATATCTTAATAGATTAACTTTATAAGAAATTTACACATTATATGTAATATATAATTATATATGTAAAATATATGTATACATATTATATATAATTAAAATATTTATAAATATGTAAAAATATATTAATTTATAGATGAATATATAAATTTTGTACAAAGTTAAAGACATTATATACCCCAGCAATTTTACCACTAAATATTTTCACTAGATAACAGAAATTTATGTTTACACCAAACCTTAGTACACATGCTTACTACAGCTATTCACAGTAGCCTCAAATGAGAAATAATCCAAATAACTTTTAATAGGTAAGTGAATAAACAAAATGTGGTATATTCATACAATGGGATAGTACCCAAAAATAAAAAGGAAGGGGATATTGATACAATAACATTGATATCTCAAAAGCATTAACCTATGTCAAAGAAGCCAGCCTCAAAAGATTCCATTTATCCAACTTTCTGGAAAGGCAAAACTATAGGGATAGAGAACAGCACAGGTTATGGATGGGGGAAGAATTTGACCCCAAAGGCAGCTGAAGGAGTTTTGGGGAAGACAGATATGTTCAGCATCCTAACTGTGGTAACCACTTAACACAGTCTCTTCAGCTCTTAAACTCAGAGTACTGTATACTATATAAATAATAAGAATATTAATGATAATAACGACCTTGTTAAAAAAAAGGAGAAATATTGTACCAATATATGCTTACTACCTAAAGAAAAAATAAATTTTTTGTTTCAGCCTCTGTTTACCAAATGTTTTTTTTTTTAAACCATTAAAGAAAAAAAAAGATTTCAAGTAAAGAAAAGAAAAATTCCCTTTCAGGGCTTCATGGCAGATGCCTAGCATTCTGGTGGCAGAGGAGTAAAGAACCTTTGGCCCCAAAGTAGTGTCGCCATGTAGTGAAACAGCCCTTGCTCTGGCCATCATGACTTAATGCCTCTTACGTCCTCTAAATATGACTTACTTTGACAGTATTGCCATTGCTGAATACAGCGTTGAGATTCAGTGTGCCAGAACCCTAGCATCCCCAGGTCCAGGGCACTGTCAGCATCCCCTGGTTGAGTCACCCCCCGGGCCACTGATGCTCCTGACACTATTACTACTACAGTTACTGTTTGGAAAAGAGTGGTTCCTCTAGCTCAAATATAGGCTCCTGTCCTCAGAAACAAGTTTACTCAGTGTGGTTGCATATCAAATTAGCCATACTCCCAATGTTTGAACTCCTGGATTCACTTAGACAAGCCAATTCTACCATGAAGGGTAGGGAGGGAGAAAATCTAATCTCCAAGACCCCCAAGAATGAAAGCAAATGTTCCTTTCCTCTGTAAACCTTGATGCAGAGATCAAAGTCTATGATAAATTCTCTTTCAGGTGTCTGTTCTCTCTTGGACATCTGGTCATGGCCAAAGTTATGTGCATATGTCTATTAGTAGGTAAAAGGGCTTTGCCCAAACCCTCCTGAAAGTATCTGAAAATATGTACTAATAGATATATCAATTGAGGAATGTCTACATGCCATGTAACTAAAACGCAGATGAAAGCCTTGGTTCTGTCAAACCATATGGCTATATCAATACCATGGATTTAGTATTTGGGAAGAACCTTAGACATCATTTCACTGCCATACAGAATTTTCCAGAAAGAGGGTCATCTATGTTCTGTTTAAATAGTTGGTGTGTTGGGGTGTTCTGTTCCTGTACTATAAGGCTAATTCTTTTTTTTTAATGTTTATTTATTTTTGCTTGCATGTGTGAGCAAGTAGGGGAGGGGTAGAGAGAGGAGGGAGGGGCAGAGAGAATCCCAAGCAGGCTGCGCACTGCCACACAGTGCCCAAGGCTGGGCTTGAACTCAGACTGTGAGATCATGACCTGAGCTGAGATCAAGAGTCGGATGCTTAATCGATTGAGACATCCAGGTGCCCCAAGGCTGACTAATTCACTGTGTCTGCTTTATTTGTTAGAAAGCATTTAACACAATTTACTTTTCAGACTGAAACACAGAGTTTTTATTTACCTGTGTAAATTGTTGTTGGTTTTGCCCCATTCTTCTAGCTTATTGATATTATATGGGACCTTGGTTCCATTGTATAGAATATTAACACACCATTCATGTTCATTGCATTTCAGGAGGATAAATCTTTTTATTCAATTCAGTTGCAACAACTATTGGGACAAGAATCTACCCTTGGGTATTCTCTTTCCAAATGTATATTCCCATTTCTTCCTTACTATGAAAAAATTTCCATCGAAATCCATTCAGAGGATTGTTTTCTTTTTAAACCATTATTTGGTTATCCACTGCCTTTTAATTCTGAAGAAGTACCATTAGTAAATTAGCAGCAGATAATTTTCTTTCCCTACAACAGTGGATTCAAGTTGAAACTCATGTTGGAAACACACTGGCTATTCAGGAGTGATAAATGCAATGGTTATTTTTTCAAAGGCCAGAATATTTTCAGATGTTAAGACAATTTTCCTGCATCATGACCATTGAAAATGTCAGAATACTTATCATTGCTCCTTTAAATGGAGAAAAACTATAGAGCATGTGAGCAGAAGAATGATTAATTTATGTAAATGATGATGTTTAAAATGTTGCATTTCTAATTGTGTCTTTTTTTAAAGAGTTTTCATTTATTCTGATGCTTTGAAATTTCTTCCAAATGAGGCCAATTAAAGTGGCTTTTAAATGGCTCCCAGGAATCCAGTGCAAATACACTGGCTGTAGGGTCATAGAGCCTAGATTCAGATCCCAGCTCTACCATCTATCTGCAGTGCAACTTTGGGCTTAGTTTCTCTTCTGCAAAATGGGAATAAGAATACACCAAACCTCACAAAGTTGTAGTGAAGATTATGTTAGTTGCAGGCAACGTGCTTCCTGAGAGCCTCCCAGAAGAGCAAAGCTGTTTATAAGCTTTTGATAAGGCAAAGCTGAGTTTATGGCTTATCTGGGATAATAAAACTTCTACACTGTCTGATAGCATGCTGGAGTTCAATTTATTGAAATTTTAAAGTGTAGTTGAAAGTATGTTTTTCAGTACATCTCTTAATGAGTACTGGGTAAAGATCATGATAATTTGGTATTGGTGGAAATATCAAGAGGAGTATTTTGAGGTGAAGAATTCAAGGAGTCTTAAGTAGTACACTGTTGACACTTTCTACTGGAGAGGTAATAGGTCTTGGAAATTCCTGAAATGAGTAATGCAGTTATTCGCAAATTTTATCTTCCTGGGCAAGTCTTCTGGAATAGAAAAGCTATGCTAATGAGATTATGAGATAGTAAAATCATGTTAAGATTGTTTTAGGGCACCTGGGTGGCTGAGTCTGTTAAGCATTCAACTTCAGTTCAGGTCATGACCTCACGGTTCATGAGTTCAAGCCCCGCATCGGGCTCTGTGCTGACAGCTTGGAGCCTGGAGCCTGCTTTGGATTCTGTCTCTGTCTCTCTCTGGCCCTCCTCTGCTTGTGCTATGTCTCTCTTTGTCTCTCAACAGTAAATAAATGTTAATTTTTTTTTAAGATTGTTTTAGATCTTAGTGTCCAAGTGATGTGAAGGTATCTTAAAAGAGTACCTGAACATAATAAACACTTTACATTTGTTGTTTTTATATTCATTGACATCATTATTAAAATAGAGTATGTCGAATTTTCTATAAGCCCTTTCAAACTACTAACATGGCATATTTTCCTCCCTGTGCTGTAGGTTCTGATGAGTCTTTGTTTCAAAAAAGATAAGCCTCTGTTCTTTAGTGCTCATTTGCTGTCCACAACAATTTTCCCCCATCCAGTTTTACCCATGGTAACTGCCCAAGTACCTGTCTGTATCAAGTAAGTAAGTAAGTAAGTAAGTAACTGTCTGTACCAAGAATGGCACAAAGTGATGAGATACACATTCTACCAATGGGGAAGAACACACACAGCCATGAAAACTTATAATAAATTAAGTGTCCTAAAAGAGGTATGGTTAAAGAATTTAAAAGGCACAAAAGACAATGAGGCCAACTGTGCATGAGGGAGAGTGCTTCACACAACTAATAGCTACAAGAAGGGACCAGGTCTTAAGTCAGCTAAACAAAATGATAGGTGACAGCGTCACTAAGTTTGATTTCTCAGGGAGCACCCAAGGTACTCTTACCAATCTTTGCACGAGTTCTATCTTGGAATTTAACTGCTACAATGCACTTCCCAGAGAGTTACCTTTTTTCTTAAATCCCAAATACCTTATATACTGGGATGAGTACTTTTAACTATAATGTTCAAAATTCAACTTAAAGAAATGTGGTGAGAATCTCCCTAGACCATTCTTACTTGTACCTTATGTCCTATTGTGACAGAACAATCTTGGCTTATGCCTTTTTTCCAGTGTATTTATGAGTAGTGCCTCATTTCCCTCTTTAAAACGGCCTAGATTTTTAACAATTAATTATATGCTTACCCTATTTGTACTACCTTTTACTACTATTCCAGTGAAAAATAGACTGGGAACTAGAAGTGTTACTTATCTTGGACAAATGATATAATCTATCTGAAATTATGATGATTAAATATGATAATAGAAGTAAAAATGTAGAATGCATAAAGGGTAATCTACAAATGTTTGGTTAATCTAAATAATGTCATACACAATTAGCATCATAAGGGTTATAAGTATGAAATATTTTAAGACAAATGCAAATATGCTTTCACAAATGTTGTCTTCCTGATACAATTAGCTAGAGTTGATTGAGTTACCAATGCTTATGTGTCTTAGGGTCCAGTTGTCCTTCTATCCAACAGGAAATAAAGAATGGTAAGAACCAGAGCATCTGGGTCCAGAATTAACTCACTGTGTCAATGGGGATAAGTCTTAGCTTAGAGGTGCATTGTCTTCATCTCTAAAACAATATGAGCTAAGGGTTCTCCTCTGAGGTGTGGAACCCTTCTTCCTGAGTGACAAATGTGGGGTCACAGTTTGTGGGTTAGGTGAGATTTACTCATAGCCTGGAATCAGTTTCATCCATGCATCAACCTGTTCTGACCTTGTTCCAGTTCTTCTGGAAGATAGAAGGAATGCAACAAGTCCATGCTAGCTCTCTGAAATCTAGCAGCCTCAAGTTTTATCAACACTGGGCTGGTTTAGCCTCCAAGCTTTTAATACCTAAAATGTAGATGGAGAGGTCACATAAATGAAAATCAATGTGTTTTTTTTAATAATAATTGAAGAGGGCATCAAAATCCGTATTCATTTCCTAGAATTTAAAACAACAGAAATAGGGGCACCTGGGTGGCTCAGTCAGTTAAGCATCTGACTTGGGCTCAGGTCGTGATCTCATGGTTCATGAGTTCAAGCCCCACGTCAGGGTCTCTAAAGTCAGTGCAAAGCCTCCTTCAGATTCTCTGTCTCCCTCTATGTCTGCTACTCCCTCACCACCCCCCACCCCTGTCAGAAATAAATAAACATTAATACAACAGAAATATATTCTGAGTTGTAAAGCTTGCAAATCCCAAATCAATGTGTCCTGGTGTTATCAGGGCCAAGTTCCCTCTGAAGCCTCCAGATGAGAACACTTCCTTGTCCTTTGCAGCTTCTGGTGGCCCCAGGTGTCACCTAGTTTGTGAAATTATTTCTTTGCTTCAGCCTCAGAAATGGTAACTCATAGTTACATCATCATTATGTCTAAATCCTAGTAATTTATATAAAGAGTGGTGTCTGGTGACTATGGAAAATTCAATGTGTCTTTAATGGTGAGAAAAAGGTTATTTTTCTACTATGTTCTTGCATTCAGAAGAATAAAACAAGTAATAATTAGGAATAAAACATTTATAATTTAACAAGTTAAACAAAGAGAAGCTAGGAAATGTTCAAGATGAAATTTTAATGTTGACATCAACTGACTCATGATGAATGGTATAAACAGTAAGTGAGTAATTGCACGCTATACTAAATATATTGCTATGAAACTCTATTACATTTCCTGAATAGTTACATTTATGACAATGAACTCATTATATTTTATCATCTAATGATAAGAACTAAATGAACTACATTCAAAGGCCACAGCTTTCTTGTGCAATATATATCTTAGATCTTTTAATGTTTTCTTCTTCAAGTAAGAAGGAATCTGTGTATGTTACCAGACACTAACGGGATGATTAAGCTTGTTCTCTTTGCAACTGAGCTTTAGTAAGCATTTTGGAAATAATTTTCATGTAATATTATTTTCCACTAATTTTTTCCATATTTTTGTATATAAGGTTTTTAAGCGCACAGTGATATGCTATTGATATTTTAAAAAATCTAAGTCCTTTGTTAATGAGAAAAATAAATAATTGCCTATTGAAAGCTTTGTTATAATTATTTAGAAACAGAGCCAATCTCATTTAAAACTAAGAACTGAATATGCAGATCAATGCTATCCATTGGTTACATCACGGTAGCTGCATTTTTATATTTAATGAAGGAAAGACTAATACAACCTAGTTTTACTACCCTGGGGTGCTTATCCTATCTTCCCCTGATTCATGAGCCTGAATCCCAAATCCACTCCCTTTGAAAAACATTAGTTTGGTTCAGTAAGCAAAAGATGTAAACAAATAGTCACTGTACAAAATGTTAAATTCTATAATTAAAGTCTGAGAAGAAGGCATGAATATTTCTGGCCTAGTAGATGTCATGGGGTGCTACATGCCTATACCTCCTCAGCCCCTCCATAAAGACTGAAGTACTCATTCTATCACCTGTTAAAGAATGAGTTATCAACAGCTCTCAACAAAGTCCCACAGCTCTCAGCAAAGTCTTTCTCTAGGACTTTCCCAGGCTCTGCTCAGGTCACCCCACTTCCTGGACAATTCACATACAGTAACATGAACCCTGAGGTATGAAGGTCCAGCCCCCTTGCCTTCATTCAGGACAACTCTGAAGAGTCATGCCAGCTAGGAGTTCCCCATAACATTGAGGCCTTTGTTGTGACTGCAGCACAGTTCAGCTTCCCTCTCTGGACAATCCTATTTCCTTCCCACCCCCACAAATAACTGATTCAAAGATTATACTCTCAACAAAATTCCTCCATGCAAACCTCTGTCTTAGGGTCTGCTTCCTAAGGAAATGAACCTGATAATATCTAGTCCAGGGAGACGTCACACGTCTAGTCTAGTCACACGTCCAAAGAAGACGTGTGAGATATGTTACAATTTGAGCTTTATCCCTCGGTATCAAATATGAATTTGTCTAATGGAGAAGAAACAAGTGCATTCCCTGCAAAAGGAACAAAGCAAGAAAAAAAATAGAAATATGAAAGAATACATTATTCAGGTAAGTTGTGTGGTTTGTTGGAAAATTAAAGAGGTAGAGTAGGGTAGAGTAGGGCCCCAGACTCTAAAAGGTCTTGGTTGTCAATCTGAGAAGTTTGGATTTTTCTCCATAGGGAATAGGTTATCATTTGTGAATTGTATATATGGGATGGCATAATGAGAGTTCTTTGCAAAAGAAAACCCCAAGTAATACAGAAGGTAAATTAGAAGGGAATCAAAAGAGAAACGCAGTAGAGAAACTAAACGGAAAGCAGCCTTAATTTTAGAAGCAGAAGTTTTCAAGGGTGAAACTAAAGAAGAGATGGCAAATAGGAAAGGGATATGGTACATGCAATGGAGGCAGAAACAACTTGGTCAAGAAATAGGATGTCAGAAATAAAGATGAAGGAGGGATGGAGGTTCCTTACTTGGGTCCATGAAGATGGCTCTGGTTGTAAATGGTTGACAGCATAACAGGTGCAAGGGCTGTGGCTGAGACTGTGGCATCAGGGGAGACAGGGCATCAGAAGAGGCCACTGGGGTACACTAATGAAGAGATCTTTAGTTGCAGACACTTTGTATTGCAAAAGAAGAAACGGTATTCCCCTCCAAACAGTGATTGAGAAGCTATTAGCATATCAAGAGTTGTATTAAGTTTTGTAGCAGCGAGAAAAAGTCTTATTTCCCAACAATAACTTCATGCAGGAATCAATGTGGCATGACCTAAGAAAAGGTCAAAAGTTAGCTGGACCACTCACCAGAGAGAAACAACATGTAGCATCCGAGTGAAGCAACAGGCACCATTGAAAATGCTCTCTAGCAGCACCATGGAGAAGTTATAACTTGCTTATTTTCTCTGACAGCAGGGATCCTAGAAGCAGTTATCTGCTACAATACTTTCTTTTGTGGGACACCGAAGCCGACTACATGCTGTAATTGTGGAGGCATACTCCTTGACAATGGAGCCAACAAGCCTGTCAGACTTGACTAGACAGTGAGGGTGTTAACCCTGGCTTGCTTCCTGCCAGTAATAATAAGTCATGCTGGTGCTCTGTGAAGCTCATTTTAAGCATTTCAGATCAACAAGAATCATACACATTGGTACAAAATACTGAACGTTTTAATTGAACATTTATATGCATAATAATTTTTCATGTAATTGAATCACAGAGAAATAATTATTCAAAGACAAGTATGCTTCTTTGAGACTCCAAGAATCATCTGTATCAGATCATAGAGAGGACATGTTAAAAATGCAAAATCCGGGGATGTGAGTGGCTCAGTCCGTCATGATCATGATCATGATCTCATGATCTCATGATTTGGTTCGTAACTTCGAGCCCAGCATGGGGCTTGCTGCTGTCAGGGCACAGTCCACTTCAGATCCTCTGCCCCCCTCTCTCTCTTAAAAATAAATAAACTTTTTTTAAAAATGCAAAATCCAAGGTCCCAGTTTACCTACTAAATTAGAGTCCAAAGCAGGGTTTCTCAGTCTTGACCCTATTTACATTTAGGGCTGGAAAATTCCATGTTGTGAGGCTGTCCTACGTTTCATGGGATATTTAGCAGCATCTCTAGCCTCCACTCACTTGATGCCTACTACCACCACCACACACCCACACTGTTGTGACAGTCAAAAAGTGTCTATAGTTATCGCCAAATGTTCTTTCCCTCTGGGGCAGTATCACTCCTGGTTGACAACCACTGCTCTAGAGAGATGGGTCTGAGGATCGGCTTTTCTCCTTTATATTTGATTAAATGTGGAAAAAGCATAATCTAGGTGATTATCAGGGACACAACTCCAGCACCCTGGAGACCTACTTCTTCTAGTCTTTTGCTACTTTCTGTCTAATAAATTAATGTGTGGGAGGAAAGGCGAAAGTGTGTGTGTGTGTGTGCGTGCGTGAGTATGTGTGTGTGTAGGGGAGATTATTTTCCCTCTCCCTTGTCGATGTTGATCAGTTTGTGTAAGTCTTGAATGTTACCCAGTGCCAGCTGCACGACTTGGCTTATAAGCCATCTACGAAATATGTAGATAAGGAGAGGACAAGCTATTATCCTCTTGTGCACTGAAAAAAAGAATGAAAGAATAAATATTGCACCCAAACTATGTAAGCAAAACTACTAGGCATTGAGGATTCAGAAAGGAATAAAGCACAAATCCTGGGCTCCACAGTGTACACACTAATGGAGAAAAACAATCATTAACACAGGATGTAGAACCTTTCTTGTGACTATAAGAATCTGATTAAAAGATCTTGAATGCAGCATATACATAATGTAACGCCTCCCACCCCCATGCCCCTCCAGGTCACTGCATCTCAACTCTCACATAAGATGGGCTTTCTACTTTTGTCATGTTTTGTTCCTCAGTAAGTTTATCTTCCCTGGGTACAATCAGTTAGGAAAAGCCTTAATAATTGCTCCATTTAGAAGAAAGAGAGGGAATGGATAGAGCTTAAAGAAGGCTTTGCCTGGGACTAAAAGACAAGACACTGGAACAATAATGTTTATGTTTGTCTATCATCTATTTTAGGCTTTGATCTACTGCCAAACCAATTGAAGATGATTAATGGATTTTATTTGTTTTTGGTTTATCGAGTACCTAAAACTGTTACAAACCACCAATGAAGAATTATCACCATGCATAATCTCGTTAATGATCTTCAAAAGTACATATAGCTTATCAATATAAATAATTTGCATTAATAATTTATTTTTATATGCAACAAATCAACTGTTTATTGAGTACCTAAAATGTTCTGAATTGTTGAAACTGCAAGAAGAGATAAGACATAATCCCTGATAATAAGCACTTTATAAATTAGTTGGGAAGATGGGAAATACATGGATATAAAGGACAATAAAGCTTTAAGACATTATATGCAAAAGGCCAAATAATCTACTAAAGAAAAACGGAGACAAGGCAGAGTTTCATTCTGGATGGTCAGTGATGACTTACACAGAATATGGGAAATAAAATGAACTGAAGGATTCATGGAGTTCCTATTATGTGGTAAGAAGGAGATAACTCATCCATTGGGGAAACAGCATGGATAAAGTCATAACACCAAGACTAGGCAAAATGTTTACCTAGGAGAAACTACAAACCTGAAACTGGGATATAAGTTGAAGTTAATAAGTGTCAGAAAGGGACATCATAGGCAGACTTGTCAGCCTTTTGACACACTGAGAGATTACTGACCATTTTTTATCATGGTTGCAACTAGTAATAGCCATGTTTTAGAAAATAAATCTGACAGCAATGAAAATAGAGGACCTGATGGTGACAATGTAAATAAAAACATGTAAACAAAAGTAACTGCAATTTAAAGATAAAATTTTCAGGTCTTAGAAGCTGATTAAATATGTTATAAAAAGGAAAGGGTGATTAAGGTAACTTGAAACTTGAGTTTTACACCTAAGAGATTGAGGATAGTACCAACGGAAATAGACAGTATCTTGCTGAGTGAAATAAATTTAAGAGTAAAATGAGATATTCCATTTTTAAAATACCAAAATATCAGTTATAGTAAGAAAGATAATTTTATCTAGCAGATATTTTGGTGAATTGGGTTTGAAAGAGAATTTGAACCTTAAATGTGTAATTTAGGAAGTCATTCATAATGGATGACTGATAGAATCATGAACATAGATATACTATCAGAAGATGAGATCAGAAAAGGGATAAGAATAGAACTTCCAGGTATTGCTACATTTGAAAGCATGAGAAAAAAATAGAGACAACTGGAGATAGGAAAATAATGAGACAATGCAGGGTTACAGAATTTAAGGGATGCGAGAATTTCAAGAGAGAAAAAGTGGTCAAGTGTGTCAAATGCTACACAGAGGTTAGGAAAATACTCTGGAAAGCTGTAGCTCCTCTTTCTCCTATAAACTACTGTGGAAATGCTTCATATGTCTACTGACCTCCTCCAAAAACAGAGGAGAAAAAAAGGCTATGAAATACATGAGAATAAATTAGTGAAGGTAATTAGGTATCAAGTTTTTAAAAGAGAAGCAAGGTGATACTAATGATGAAGAGATATTCTGACTTTCCTCTGCCTTTATACTGAGCATGAGAGAGCCAGATAGAATTGTAGCATGAACCAGAAGAAGCAAAGGAGACGATTACTGTTTCTTTTATGAAATGGTTTTTATTCTACTGGTGTCTCTTTAAAAATAAAAATCAACGAATAAATGTCCATTTAAATTGATCTCCAGTTGGAATATGCTATTGGTCTGACATATAAATTAGTTTTTCTTAGATTTAACTATCCCTCTGGGATAAGACTGAGAAACAACAATAATATTTTATGGAGAGTGTCAAACAGCTTGCCTTTACAACAATTCCTTTCTCTGGTATTTATTTTTTTATAAGATGGACGAAGGAGATAGCCATAATCAGAAAGATACTAATACTAATTTTGGGCTCTGATAAAGCAAATATCTTTAGTCACATGTTGCTATGGGAATTTAAGGACTATTTTTTATAGATCAGTTTTACATGAAAATTCCTCTTACTCTCTGCCCTAAGTCTTCCCCTTATTAGCTGTGACCTTGAGAAACTCACATTACCTCTAAACCATTTTCCTTCTCTGTTAAGTGGGAATGTTAATACCCACTCTTGTTACTCTCAGAGTGCTATGAGGATCAAATGAGATGGTAAAAGTACAAGTGTTTGGTTAACTATGAAATGCCACTTAAGTGCTGTTATTACGAATTCTTTCTAGATGGTATCACCATGTTGTTCCTATGGAACCACAGTACTTACCATAGCGCCTGACATTAAGTAAAAAATCAATAAATATTTGTTGAATTTAATTAATCCTTGTGAAGAATAAGCATGGAAATAGTTGTGTATAAAAGTACCAATACAATATATAATGAACCACAAAACAGAAAATTATTATGAAAACCAAGGTGGGCTTAGCACCCACAAGAATGCTAATCTCTTTATGTGAACATGATGGGATGTGAACCAGCCCACACCTGTCCTGTACACTGAACGCTTTCCAGGAAAAGAGCATACTTTTCAATGTGCTTTTTATTTCATGTCTAGCCATATCCCAAACTAGAGATTATTCCTTAGTAAAAGTGGCAAATATAGCCAGAGGGATGGATAATAACCACAGAATAGAGTTCATAAAAATTCCACAAAAGACTGAGAATGAGGGACAGAAAACTAACTAAATGTGAAAAGAAGAAGGCAACGCCAAACAGTGTAGAGGCAAAAAACTGTAAAAGAAAATGTTCCATGGAAATGTCTCTTTTCACTGGATTTCATGGGTACACTTTAAGATACCAGAAGTATATCCCAATAGGTTTGACCTCAAAATAAAAAGCAATACTCTACAATATTATTTCACTGGGACTCTTAACATAGTAGCATTTACAAATGGGGAGAGGGAAGGTGAATAGCCAGCAGTGAAAGGGTAAAGAGACAGGCTAGCTAATAAAGGGAAAATGTAAAACACAGCAACATGATGAATCCCTGATCCCTCCCCACCCCAAACTTCTTCAAACAAGTCTCTTCGGGTTGCCATTTTCAGGGTTTATATTTCAATATTGTTCTTGACTATTAAATAATGCCTGCTTTAACATTAATAATTTATTCCCTGGTAATAGATTTTTATTTGACCCTCACTCCCACATTTCCAACAATAAAAATGGTGGCATGATGGGCAAGTGAACTGACTGGGAAGAGGGCACAGCTAAAAAAAACTTATTGGTAGGATGCCCCTTACCCAACATAAATCTTAGCTAGGCGTATTCTCACTTCTCCTATCAGTGTTCTCTTAGAAAGATACCAAAGGGAACCCTATGGTATCATTTACACTATCCAGGTGCAAGGGCCCAGTGGTAGCATGTGGCTGCAAACTGGGTCTGGGCCAATCAGAGTCAGGTCACTAAGACCAAGTCTAAAATATGAGGAGACAAGCAACAAGTCAACAGAGGAGTTTTGACAGAAGTAATTAGGCTGCATATGTGAGATGCACAGATATGTTCATTACGGCATCCCTGCTGAACACCAGAAAACCTTCCCCCAGGGCATCACTCTCTGTGTATCATGAGAGCCAGTCGCATTTATAGCTTGACACTTTGTCTAAAACATCTTCATGGGAAGATGACATCAGACACAAAAGACTTGGAGAGCTGTCCTCATGGTTGCTGAAACTCTGTCAACTCTGTGGGCCAATGGTAATCAGGCATTCTCACTGAAAAGGAAGGGCCTGGAGCACTTCTGCCTGCAGCAGCTCTCAGATGAGAGGGACAGGGACAGCATGCCTGCAGGAAGACTAGCCCCATCTTAGGTCCAAAGAGGGCTGTTTATCTACTTCTCCCAGAGGGGTAGAGGGATTGAACTGAGAAGCCTCTGGGGTCATATCCTTGCTGTTTTCCTCAGGACAAGAAACCGACTGCTCTCAGAAAACAGATGGACAAAATCAAAGGTAAATCATTGTCCACAACTGTATTACATGCGTCATTAGCTTCCTTCCTCTTATTCACACAGACTATAGACATGAAAGACAGGAGCTTATTTTTTGTTTCCCTAGCAGCATTCTGGATTATAAATAATATAATAAAAGATCATGTTTTATTGCTCCCCCAATTTCAAATGGTTTTGAAGCACACAACTTTTATTTTTCTGGATATGAGGGGGGAGCTGAATAGTGAGCTGAAGTGATGATTCCTGGGAGCCATAAAATATTTTATTAAGTAATAGTACAATGTCATTACATGCACCAGAGACCAGTGTAACATTAAACACAAGTTTTAAATGAGGGTTGGGGTGAGGTAGGGAGGAAGTGGCACACCTAAATAAACTCACAGGTCAGAGATCACAAAACACGGTATAAAAACTCTCTGTCACCTACATCCAGCATTAGCATTCAGTCCTAGAAGGCATGGAACAGATGTTTGTTCTAGTTCATGCGAAATTCAAAAACCTCTTATTTCCTACTCTTGGTTTCACTGTGAGCATTTTGGGTAACAAAACTACACATATACAATACATATTCTTTCCAGCAGTTCTTTTTCTCGCAGACATATCTCTGTTTTATTGATTTGTTGCATTTTGAATTATCTTTCAATCCCAGGAAAATTATAATTTTTCCACAAATTTCCCCTTTCCTCTCTTTGTTATTCATAAACATCCCCCTGAAGCCTGTTTCAAGAAATTGAATTTATAATAAGAAGTGCTGCAAGACTGCCTTTATTCTCATAATATGGAAGCACTAAGAAAAAGCAGCATTTCTGTCCACTTTTGAGAATGGGAAGGAGGTGGGGAAGAGAGAGACAAGGGAGAACATTCTGAACAAATATCCCCACCCACATATGTCCTGCCATGAGTTGTACATCAAATAGATAATCTCAAGAAAGATATGAATTCTTCTGGAAAAGTGTATTAATGCTTCATTGTCTGACACTTATGACTTTTCTCACAGAATTGGGCTTAAATCATTGACCTGATAGGGAACTGTAGGGCAACATCCTGTCTTTTAGAAAGGCAATGCAATAATGATGCCAAATATGTGGCAACTTGAAGTTTTAGTAAAAAATTTAAAAAATAAAGTTTTAGTAAACTCAAAAGTCCCTTTATCAGAATACCATGGCAAAATCGGCAGGGGGTAGGGGGGTGGGTGCGGAGAGGGAATGCCAATATGCTTCAAATTATCCAGGCAAAGTGCTAACACATATCCTTTTACAAAACTCCTGGTCTTGTCTCACTGCTAAAACATGGTAGGTTATTCTTGAATCAGTATTAAAACCTATGGCCAATTTTCTTCTTTTTGCACTAGAAATGGTTAAGCCAAATAATACTGATGAAAATAAAGTCCTAGAAATTATTAAGTACAATGGTTGAGTGAAGTGTTACATGATGGTGGGAAAGAATGGGGAACAGGAAGAGAGAAAATATACTGACTGTAAGCAGGTTTCATTTATTTAATATCAGTTTATCCCACTAGTACTTTTTAGACAATTGAATGAGCACACCTTCAAAAAAGAGTATCTTGGAAACTGCTTCTGGGTTTAGTAATTTAAGAATAATTAGAAATGTATGGGGGGCTATGCCAAAGACTAAGGAACAGAATCTAATTCTAAAGTTTAAAAATGTTACAATCTATCTCCTGTAACAATGATAATTGAATTCAAAATGTACTTATTGATTTTATTCATGTACTTGATGTGATGAGTAGCACAAAGATGATTAAATCAGATTTCTGTCCCTGTGAAACTTGCCAACATGGGTATAATTCAAGTGCCATCAAGTAAATGTCTTAAGTGAAGCCCATAAAGTTTTAGTTAGTTAGGTAATTCCAAGGAATGAGACATTATGTCAAATCGATAAATCAAGGAAGTTTTTCGAGGGAAAAGTTATTGACATAGATTTTGTACATGTATAAAATTTACTGAAACTGAAATAGAAAACCTGAATAACCCTCTACCAAAGAAATTAAAATTGTGATTTAAAACCTTCCTACAAAGAAAATTTCAGTCTCCAAAAGGTTCATTGGTGAACTGAATTCAAAATTTAAGGAAATAATTAAAGTAGTCCCATGGAAACTCTTGTAAAAATAGAGAATTGAGCAATGAGGTCAGCATTGGTGGTTGGTTTGAGTGATTCACGAGGCAACACAAGATGGAGGAAAATAAAGTACCAGAAATGGTTAAGCTGAACAATACTGGTGGAAATAGTACTAGAAATGCTTAAGTAGAAATTATTAAGTAGAATGGTTATTTGTGGAGTGAGAGGAGAACAAATGGACTCAGTATAGAGTGACAGAGGGTAGAGAGGTCATGGTGAGGATAAAGGAAAGTGATGGAGTGTGAGGTGAAATCATGGTGGTCAGAAAGAATAATTTCAAATTTTAAGATCTAAAACCATTGGTGGGAATGCAAACTGGCACAGTCAATCTGGAAAACAGCATGCAGTTTCCTCCAAAAGTTGAAAATAGAACTACCCTACAACCCCTCAATTGCACTATTAGGTATTTACTCAAAAGATCTTAAAACAATTGTTAATGGGATTGGAGGGGAAGATGGCGGCATCGGAGGATGCTGGGCTCACCTTGTCCTGCTGATCACTTAGATTCCACCCACACTTGCCTAAATAACCCAGAAAACCGCCAGAAGACTAGCAGAACAGAAACTCTGGAGCCAAGCATAGACAAGAGGCCCACGGAAGAGGGTAGGAAGGGCAGAGAGGCGGTGAGCCCTACACGGACTGGCGGGAGGGAGCCAGGCAGGTAGAGGGGCAGCCCACCTGGCAAGGCAGAGCCCACAAGTCTGGCTTGCAAAAGCAGAGGGGCCAGACTCCCTGAGTTCTGACAGCCAGCAGGACTTAGTATCTGGAATGTTTAAAGTCAAAAGCTCTCCTCGGAGAATGGGAGGGCGAGAAGACACCAGGAGGGAGAGTTGTTGACACCCAGGAGACAGAGCTCAGCTCCGCGGGGAACAAAGGCGCTGGCCAGCACCATCTACCCCTCCCATCCCCTAGCCAAAACCCCAAAGGGAACCAGTTCCCGTCACCGAACTTGCTTGCACCATGCAAACACCCAACACTGTGCTTCTGTGGATCCATCCCTCCTACGGGTCTGCCTCCTTTCCGGTGCTGCAGGGCCCCTCCTGCAGGGGACCACCTACAGCAAGGCGAGCTAAGCCTGCCCCTCCCACCCCTGTGCATCTTGCAGATCCACACCAGCTAATATGCCAGATCCCATCAAAGCAGCACCACAAGCCTGGCAGTGTGCAAGTAGCCTGGACAGGGGCCACACCACTCCACAGTGAGTCTTGTCCCTGGAAGAGGGGAAGGTACATACCAGTCTGACTGTGGCCCCAGCAGTGGGCTGGGGACAGACATCAGGTCTGATTTCAGCCCCGCCCACCAACACAAGTTACTCCAGACAGCACAGGGGAAGTGCCCTGCAGTTCTGCGCCACCCCAGGGACTACCCAAAATGACAAAACGGAAGAACTCTCCTCAAAAGAAACTCCAGGAAGTAGTGACAGCTAATGAATTGATCAAAAATGATTTAAGCAATGTAACAGAACAAGAATTTAGAATAACAGTCATAAAATTAATCGCTGGGCTTATAAAAAGTATAGAGGACAGCAGAGAATCTATTGCTACAGAGACCAAGGGACTAAGAAATAGTCATGAGGAGCTAAAATATGCTATAAATGAAGTGCAAAATAAAATGGAGGTGACCACAGCTCAGATTGAAGAGGCAGAAGAGAGAATAGGTGAGTTAGAAGATAAAATTATGGAAAAAGAGGAAGCTGAGAAAAAGAAAGATAAAAAAAATCCAGGAGTATGAGGGGAGAATTAGAGAACAAAGTGATGCAATCAAACGGAACAATATCTGTATCATAGGAATTCTCGAAGTGGAAGAGAGAGAGAAAGGGGCTGAGGGTGTACTAGAACAAATCACAGTTGAGAACTTCCCTGATCTAGGAAGGAAAAAGGCACTGAAATGCAAGAGGTATAAAGAACTCCCTTCAGATGTAACTTGAATCAATCTTTTGTACGACATATCATAGTGAAACTGGCAAAATACAAGGATAAAGAGAAAATTCTGAAAGCAGCTAGGGACAAACACACTTTAACTTATAAAGGGAGACCCGTAAGACTAGTGGCAGACCTATCTACTGAAACTTGGCAGGCCAGAAAGAAACGACAGGAAATCTTCAATGTGAAGAACAGAAAAAATATGCAGCCGAGAATCCTTTATCCAGCAAGCCTGTCATTCAGAATAGGAGAGATAAAGGTCTTCCCAAACAAACAAAAGCTGAAGGAATTCATCACCACTAAACCAGCACTACAAGGGATCCTAAGGGGGATCCTGTGAGTGAAATGTTACAAGGACCACAAAGTACCAGAGACATCACTATAGGCATGAAATCTACAGACACACAATGACTCTAAACCCACATCTTTCTATAACACTGGATGTAAATGGACTAAATGCACCAACCAAAAGACATAGGGTATCAGAATGGATAAAGAAAACAAGACCCATCTGTTTGCTGTCTACAAGAGACTCATTTTAGACCTGAGGACACCTTCAGATTGAAAGTGAGGGGATGGAGAACTATCTATCATGCTACTGGAAGTCAAAAGAAAGCTGGAGTAGCCATACTTATATCAGACAAACTAGACTTTAAATTAAAGGCTGTAAGAAGAGATGAAGAAGGGCATTATCTAATAATTACAGGGTCTGTCTATCAGGAAGAACTAACAATTATAAATGTCTATGTGCTGAATACGGGAGCCCCCAAATATACAAAACAATTAATCACAAACATAAGCAACCTTATTGATAAGAATGTGGTAATTGCAGGTGACTTTAATACTCCACTTACAACAATGGATAGATCATCTAGACACAAGATAAATAAAGAAACAAGGGCCTGGAATGATACATTGGATCAGATGGATTTGACAGATATATTTAGAATTCTGCATCCCAAAGCAACAGAATATACTTTCTTCTCGAGTGCACATGGAACATTCTCCAAAATAGATCATATACTGGGTCACAAAACAACCCTTCATAAGTGTAAAAGAACTGAGATCATACCATGCACACTTTTGGACCACAATGCTATGAAACTTGAAATCAACCACAGGAAAAAGTCTGGAAAACCTCCAAAAGCATGGAGGTTAAAGAACACCCTACTAAAGAATGAATGGGTCAACCAGGCAATTAGAGAAGAAATTAAAAAAAATATATGGAAACAAACGAAAATACAACAATCCAAATGCTTTGGGATGCAGCAAAGGCAGTCCTGAGAGGAAAATACATTGCAATCCAGGCCTATCTCAAGAAACAAGAAAAATCCCAAATACAAAATCTAACAGCACACCTAAAGGAAACAGAAGCAGAACAGCAAAGACACCCCAAACCCAGAAGAAGAAGAGAAATAATAAAGATCAGAGCAGAAATAAACAATATAGAATCTAAAAAAACTGTAGAGCAGATCAATGAAACAAAGAGTTGTTTTTTTTTTTTGTTTTTTTTTTTTTTAATAAACAAAATTGATAAACCTCTAGCCAGGCTTCTCAAAAAGAAAAGGGAGATGACCCAAATAGATAAAATCATGAATGAAAATGGAATTATTACAACCAATCCCTCAGAAATACAAGCAATTATCACAATACTATGAAAAATTATATGCCAACAAACTGGACAACCTGGAAGAAATGGACAAATTCCTAAGCACCCACACACTTCCAAAACTCAAACAGGAGGAAATAGAAAGCTTGAACAGACCCATAACCAGTGAAGAAATTGAATCAGTTATCAAAAATCTCCCAATAAATAAGAGTCCAGGACCAGATGGCTTCCCTGGGGAATTCTACCAGAAATTTAAAGCAGAGATAATACCTATTCTCAAGTTGTTCCAAAAAATACAAAGGGAAGGAAAACTTCCAGACTCATTCTATGAAGCCAGTATTACTTTGATTCCTAAACCAGACAAGAGCCAGCAAAAAAAGAGAACTACAGGCCAATATCCCTGATGAATATGGATGCAAAAATTCTTAATAAGATACTAGCAAATCGAATTCAACAGCATATAAAAAGAATTATTCACCATGATCAAGTGGGATTCATTCCTGGGCTGCAGGGCTGGTTCAACATTCACAAATCAATCAATGTCATACATCACATTAATAAAAGGAAAGATAAGAAACATGTGATCCTGTCAATGGATGCAGAAAAAGCATTTGACAACATTCAGCATCCTTTCTTAATAAAAACCCTAGAGAAAGTTGGGATAGAAGGAACATACTTAAACATCATAAAAGCCATTTATGAAAAGTCCACAGCTAATATCATCCTCAATGGGGAAAAACTGAGAGCTTTCCCCCTGAGATCAGGAACACGACAGGGATGTCCACTCTCACCGCTGTTCTTTAACATAGTGTTGGAAGTTCTAGCACCAGCAATCAGACAACACAAGGAAATCAAAGGCATCAAAATTGGCAAAGATGAAGTCAAGCTTTCACTTTTTGCAGATGACATGATATTATACATGGAAAACCCGACAGACTCCACCAAAAGTCTGCTAGAACTGATACATGAATTCAGCAAAGTCGCAGGATACAAAATTAATGTACAGAAATCAGTTGCATTCTTATACACTAACAATGAAGCAACAGAAAGACAAATAAAGAAACTGATCCCATTCACAATTGCACCAAGAAGCATAAAATACCTAGGAATAAACCTAACCAAAGATGTAAAAGATCTGTATGCTGAAAACTATAGAAACCTGATGAAGGAAATTGAAGAAGATATAAAGAAATGGAAAAACATTCCATGCTCATGGATTGGAAGAATAAATATTGTTAAAATGTCAATACTACCCAAAGCTATCTACACATTCAATGCAATCCCAATCAAAATTGCACCAGCATTCTTCTTGAAGCTAGAACAAGCAATCCTAACATTTGTATGGAACCACAAAAGGCCCCGAATAGCCAAAGTAATTTTGAAGAAGACCAAAGCAGGAGGCATCACAATCCCAGACTTTAGCCACTATTACAAAGCTGTAATCATCAAGACAGCATGGTATTGGCACAAAAACAGACACATAGACCAATGGAATAGAATAGAAACCCCAGAACTAGACCCACACAAGTATGGCCAACTAATCTTTGACAAAGCAGGAAAGAATATCCAATGGAAAAAAGTCAGTCTCTTTAACAAATAGTGCTAGGAGAGCTGGACAGCAACATGCAGAAGAATGAAACTAAACTAATTTCTTACACCATTCACAAAAATAAATTCAAAATGGATGAAGGACCTGAATGTAAGACAGGACACCATCAAAACCCTAGAGGGGAAAGCAGGAAAAAACCTCTCTGACCTCAGCTGCAGCAATTTCTTACTTGACACATCTCCAAAGGCAAGGTAATTAAAAGCAAAAATGAACTATTGGGACCTCATGAAGATAAAAAGCTTCTGCACAGCAAAGGAAACAATCAACAAAACTAAAAGGCAACCAACGGAATGGGAAAAGATATTTGCAAATGACATATCGGACAAAGGGCTAGTATCCAAAATCTATAAAGAACTCCCCAAACTCCACACCTGAAAAACAAATAATCCAGTGAAGAAATGGGCCGAAGACATGAATAGACACTTCTCTAAAGAAGACATTCAGATGGCCAGCAGGTACATGAAAAGATGCTCAATGTTGCTCATCAGGGAAATACAAACCAAAACCACATTCAGATACCACCTCACGCCAGTCAGAGTGGCTAAAATGAACAAATTAGGAGACTATAGATGCTGGAGAGGATGTGGAGAAACACGAACCCTCTTGCACTGTTGGTGGGAATGCAAACTAGTGTAGCCGCTCTGGAAAACAGTGTGGAGGTTCCTCAAAAAATTAAAAATTGATCTACCCTATGACCCAGCAACAGCACTGCTAGGAATTTACCCAAGGGATACAGGAGTGTTGATGCGTAAGGGCATTTGTATACCAATGTTACAGCAGCACTTTCAACAATAGCCAAATTATTGGAAGAGCCTAAATGTCCATCAACTGATGAATGGATAAAGGAATTGTGGTTTATATACACAATGGAATACTACGTGGCAATGAGAAAGAATGAAATATGGCCTTTTGTAGCAACGTGGATGGAACTGGAGAGTGTTATGGTAAGTGAAATAAGTCATAGAAAGATACATACCATATGTTTTCACTCCTATGTGGATCCTGAGAAACTTAACAGAAGACCATGGGGGAGGGGAAGGAAAAAGAAAGGTTAGAGAGGGAGGGAGGCAAACCATAAGAGACTCTTAAAAACTGAGAATAAGCTGAGGGTTGATTGGGGGGGGGTTGAAGGCAGGGGAGGGTAGGTGAGGGGTACTGAGGAGGGCACCTGTTGGGATGAGCACTGGGTGTTGAATGGAAACCAATTTGACAATAAATTTCATATAAAAAAACAATTGTTAATGGTAAAATCCTGGTTCCATGGGATAGATATCACAAGGAATGTCAGGGTAATTTTGAAATTATCTAAAATGATGATGGAACAAAGAGAAAAGGGGAATTAGTGGGTTGCTATGGCATAGAGAAGGCTATCCGCAGGTTTGTCCTAAGACAACAAAAATTTGAGGAGAATTCTGTTTCTAGGCCATGTTTATCATTTGACAAAAAATTACTAATATGTCAGCCATTATTTTTGTCACATACCTTCATTATGACATTTTATCCTCCCAGTGGAGTTCAAGTAGGTAGTCATAACTTCAGTTTATAGATGATCATACCGAAACACCAAGATTAATAGATTATCCAAGCTCTCTCATCCACACAGTAGTAGAGGCTCATATCCTTTCTACTAAACCATCAGCCTCACCACACAAAAAATATCCAAAAGCACAGCAGGGTGACAAAAAATGTATGGTAACGATTACTGAGTTCTTACTATATGCCATAAGCAGTGCTAATGATTTTACGGAATATCACTTAACATTCACGGGAACCAAAACAAGCCAAGGTTATACATTTCCATTTTAGGGGAGAAAGGAATTTATACTTAAAGAAATTTTTCAAATTTTCAAGGTCATCAGGCTAGTGAGGTAGGATTCATAATAAGGTTTGCCTGACTCCTCAAAGCCACTATGTTTACACTCCTTCCGGGTGCCTGAGTTTCAATAAACAATGTGTTATGGAGCCAAGGTAAAAATATACTCATCTGGAGATAGAAGCAGAAATTAAGAATAATGTTTACCCTTTTGAAATGATACATGAAGAGAATCCAGGTATTAATGAAGGCAAAAAACAAGAACGGAAAGATGAAGGGAAAAGGCTGGTGTAAAAAATAAGGGAACAAAGGGAACACAGATCGTGGGTCAGTTGTGGAACAGACTGAGAAAAATCAGCATTGGAGAGCTGTTTGAGAGGCTTATCAAGGAACTGCCTCTAGGTAGAAGGTGAGCATTTGCCTAAGAGCTGGATAAGACTTTAGGACAAAGAACATCCTACAGGATTGCCAGCTCCCTGAATGCCTTGAGACAACTGAAAATGTGTCACTATTCCTAGTGTACAGCCTTCCTGTTGAAAGTTGAGGAGTGTTCTGATATTCACCCAAGGCGTTCTTGCCTTTTTTTTTTCAATCTATTACAAGCAGAGGAGCACATGTTTATGGAGGCTGGAGCAAAGTAATTCAGAAGCAGTGGCTCCACTGACTATGTTGATGTGACTAGATGCAAACATTCCTGATGGAGAAGAAAGGAATAAAAAGAATAAAAGAAATAAAAGGAAAGAAGGAAGGAAGGAGGCAGGGTGGGGGGGGGGGAAGGAGGTAGGTAAAGGGGAGGAGGGTGGGAGGGCAGCCCAGTAATCGCTTTGTTCTTGCTGACACAGAATGTGTTAAACTGTACTTCTATTTGTTACAGAAACAGAACTATTTGTTTCTATCCAGAAAGACAGTCATAAAATCAGCTGTGGGATCCAAATGTAAAATTCTGGCACAAACGTTGATTTCTACTGCTTTAAGTTAAGAGTAATTATTTACCTGTCAACCCATAAGCTCAACATGTATAGTGCCGTAGTCCGTCTGGGTTGCAGCTACAACAAATCAAATATTTTAAGGCACCGTAGAAATCATTACCATTGTGTATTCACATTAAACTGAAAAAATGATATGACAAATGAAAAAATATGGTATCTGATTTAGCTAGAAAAGTTTTTGTGTAACTTTTTTATAGCATTCAAAATATGTGCAGATACAGTATTCCTTTAAGTGTTTGTTTATTTTTGCGAGACAGAGAGACAGGACGAGCAAGGGAGGGGCAGAGAGAGAGGGAGACACAGGCTCCAGGCTCTGCGCTGTCAGTACAGAGCCACGATGCAAGGTTCAAACTCATGAACCATGAGATCATGACCTGAACCAAAGTCAGAGCCTTAACCAACTGGGCCACCCAGGTGTCTCCCTCCTCCCCTTTTTTAGATAAAGCATTCCTAAGATGATCAGTAGCAATTGGACATGTGATGTTGACAAATGTGATAATATTAGTGAACATGAATCTTTATTTTCCATTAATGAGTAGCCACCAGTTTATTAGGTTATTGGAATGGTAAAGGATATACAAGCCAAATAATGTGCGTTAGAATTTTGAGTAATTTCATTAAAAGTATTCTAATAAACACTGTTTTGGGGGGCCGAAGGTGGCACATCTCCTTCCAGATGAAACAAGCTGAACCCTGAAGATAATGTTCCTACAGTTTGCCATTCTAGTCACACAAAGAATTAACAGATGAAGCTAAAAGACGTTTTCCCAGGCTTATGGGCTCAAGGCCAGCGTATAAAGGGCTCGGAATTGCACTACCCAGTATCACTTAGTTCAGGCTAGAAGTTTCAGGCAGGGGTCAGGAGACACGTGAATCCCCCTATTTCCCGACATCCTTTAAAAAGAGACTTGCTCCAGCCACAGCACACCTGGATACATGCAGGCCTAGTCTCCAGGAGGGGCACCTAGCCCCTGATGTTCTCCATTTTTTTTAGGTCAAAAGTGAAAACAGACTTTTAAGTGGAAGATAATCATCCTGAACTTCCTTTCCATTCTGTTCAGGAAGTGCTGAAAATGCACTTTTATTTTTTTCCCCTACTCAGAGGCTGCAGGTAAAAAGAAAAAAAAAAAAAGCCAGTGTTTGAAGATTCCTCCCATACTGACTTCCTCTTAAGGTTCACCCTTTGTTTTCTTTCTTTTTCCTTTTTCCTTTCAGATTCCTTCAGGCCAGTTCTTCTTAATCCCCACAGAGAGTCATCAGCACACCTTTGCATACAGGCTACTGCTTCCTCACCATCTCTTCTGCAATTTCCTTCTGACCCTTTCTGGAATGTCCTCACCTCCTCTTTCATAATCCACAATGCTGCCTCTTCTTAAAACCCATCCTTAAAATTCCAGATGAAATTAACCCCTGTTCCTCTAACTTGTAAAGTGGGGACTTCGAAAGGGTTCTTAAAGTGTAAATGTAGTTTGGTTCATTCTTGCCCTGGAAGAGTCCTTTTGTGCGAATCTCAGGAGGGCAAGGGCATTCCTTCTGAGAAGGAAGTTGAAAGAGAGTCTGAGCTGAGAGAGAGCTGAAAAGCATGCCCATGGTTATTCTTTGCAAAGCCTGCAGAACTCAAGAGTCTAAAATTATTAATGGAGAAAAACAAATGGCAAATATTTTATTTCCCCAGCGTTGTATCAAGCCAAACATTATTGTAAGGAGTGCTTTCGACATATGATGCTGTCAGTGCTACTATCTCGCAAAGATGGCAGCTCTATAACTCACTTTTGTATGAAGTGGATTAATTCGTTCAGCATGCATTTTGTGAGCATTCATTCTGCTCTCAGCACAGGACAATCCCAGAAGGTGAGAGAGCAGGAAGGGACCTCAGGGATGATCTCACAGCCCCTGCCCCAGCCCCTGCCCCCATAACTTTTCTCTAAAAATTACTGTACATGTGTGACCAGTAAAATAGTTGTCCAACTTTTCATTCACTGCCATGTAATACGTGAAGACATAAACATGTCATTACTTATATTGAGCCTACACCACAACCTGCAGTCATTTTAAAAGTGGGGGGCTGGGGCACCCGAGTGACTTGTCCATTAAACATTGACTCTCAAGCTCAGCTCAGGTCTTAATCTCAGGGTTGTTCAAGCTTATGTTGGACTCCACACTGGGCATGGAGCTTAAAGAAAAAGTGTGGGGGCCAATTGGAGTTGAGGATTTTTCGAAAATCAGTGAAAGACACTGAACATATCCTCTCCCTAACCCAGTTCATTCTTCTTAGGAGAAATTGCAATGGCTTATGAGGCAGAAGGCCTGAGCACACCTGGCCACATCTGGCTATGTATGGAAACTTGGTAATTCATTATGCAGTACTGAGCTCAGATTTTTCCAGCTGTAAATCAGAGAAAATGGTACTTGTCCCCACAGAGCTAAGAGATCAAAAGAGATGCACTTTGTAAATTCCAATGTGATTTACAAATACAATAACATTAGTTCACTGTTCCTGCTCTTAGGTGCTTCCTGGGGTAAATATAGCAATAACTGCATTTTTCCATGGATAAATTGAAAAATCTTCACTTGCATGAATAGCACATTTCAACACTGAGGATGAAAATATTGGTTATTCTTTTCCACTGAGCTTGTATTAGACACTTGCATATGAAACTCTGCTACTGCCCACTGTCAATTCTGTTTTTATATTATTTTTTGAATGTTTGTTTATTTTTGAGAGTGAGAAAGAGCATGAGCAGGGGAGGGTCAGAGATAGAGGGAAACACATAATCCGAAACAGGCTCCAGGCTCTGAGCTGTCAGCACAGAGCCTGAAGTAGGACTCAAACCCACGGACCAGGAGATCTGAAGTCAGATGCTTAACCAACTAAGCCACCCAGGTGTTCCCCCTGACCAACTGTAATTTTTAAACATAGTTCTGCTTAAAAATGTAAATCAAGGTTGTGATGGAGAAAAAGATTTCTTAATAGAAACCAAAGTGATGTGTCTTATATTAAATTGTTTACTAACAACATTCAATAGTAATGATACCTATATATTAAGACATACTCTTAAATTTTGATATCTTTCCTGTTGAAAAAGTCTCAAAAGAGGGTTAAAATTTCTTTCAAAAAGCTCCATGACTATGACCAAGACCTGCTTAATTATGGATTTAATCATTTCTTTCCTTGATTGTATTACTTATAGGTTATTTAAGTCTTTTGATAAAGTAAAAAAGTATTTTATATGTATTTATTAATGTATAATATATAATATATAATAAATTTAATATCTAAGTGTATTTTTAAAAGAACTCTGAAGGTTACCAGAAACAAAATTTGGTACTAAAAACATGTTTAAATGGTTCTGTGCACCATAGCAGAAATGAGCACCATAAAATGATGAATACATTATCAAAATATAAAATCAAAGGTACATAGCTTTGACATTTTCCCCCTCAGTCAACCCAACTGTAAATTATTTGCAAGTTTATCTTTTTGTTTTAAATAAAATCCTGAATATTTCTAAATAAATAGTTTCTATTCTCTTTACTGAACAGATCTCTCTTTTGGTCACCCTCTACTTAATTATAGATTAATCACTGTTTTATTTATATGACACAAGTTTAATTATGCCTTACTGTATACAATGTCTAAGTGAAAGGATGAACTGAAAAAACATCAGAATACATCTTTGCCCTTGTAAATGCTAATTGATTGCTATAGTGAAATTCGTGTCACAATTTAAATTTAAATTGCCTTCTGAGAAAATCCTTTCTTATTTCTTTATAGTGTCTCCTTGGGTTTTGACAATAGATTGAGGGGACTTTATGTGAAAAGAAAGATTTTTAAAAAAACATTTAAACCACTCTAATTTTTATTTTTATCTGGAAAAATTAAATTTCTTTTATTCCTGGGAATGTAGTTAATTGACCAGATAAAAAGGCCTCCCCTGAAACTGATGGCCATGCCTTGAGAGAACCAAAAATGTCTGAGGCAAAGAGGATACAATTTGTTAAATTAGGGAATGGAAAAAAGAAATGACCAAGATAGGATATTAAAGGAACAAGCAAGAAACAATAAGAAAAGGGACATTTTTTATAAGGAAGAAACAATAAGAAAAGGGACAGTACTTTTTTTTATTAATAAAAGAACTGTAACTTTTACTGTCATTTAGCAAACTGAAGGATGTAGCAGTTAGCTGTGGTTTCTTAATCCATCTGACTATAACATGCTGATGACATTTTCAAAGAGACTTTGGAAATAGCCTGCATGATCAACGATTTCAGTTTTCATTTCCCTAACTACTATTTATAATGCTAAGAAAGTAATTTCTAAAAAAAATCCATCCCCCACCCCCCAACTTTGGTCTATACCTAACCATGTAATATCTCCAGACAGGAGTTGGGCTTTGAGCACTAAAACCTAATTCCAAAGTATCAGACCTACGTAGCTGCCAACAGCACAGAGCCTGGCCCAAAACAGTGGAACTGCAGGCCTTCTCTGGGGCAATTCTATTCAAACACACAACTTAGAGCTATTGATTTAATTTAAAAAAATGTTTGGGAAATGCATTATTTTGTCAGAAAGTTGTTATATTCTGAGATAGATGGGGAGGAATGGCTTGGCTTTGTACTAGTTGTTGATCTTAAAGAGGCATTTTCCTTCCTGGTTTAGTTTTCTATTCTGTAAACTAGGTCTGGTGAATAGCATCCAGTAGATTACAGAAATGCCAAGGCAAGACAATGAAAAAACCCACAGGGAAGTACAGTAAAGGGGGATTCAGGACACTGTTAGAGGGTGCCCCCTATAAGGACAGCTTATGTCTTAACGTGCGATTCCACTGGAGTCTCAAATACAGGTGTTCTCATTTTATCTCCAACTCTTACAGAAAGTGGGTAACACATCTGATTCCTCCCTAAATACAGGAAAAGCAAAAACTTGGGAGTCCATTGCCCATCCTACCCTCAGGCTGCTCCTCAGATATAAAGATCACGCTTTAAACACAAGGTCTAAGTACTAACCCGTTTGATTCTTAGAGCTAATACAAAGTGGCAAAGAAATGTAAATGCTCTGCTGGTGTGTCCCTGTAGGAAATGAATTCCTGAGTCAGGGTTGGGGGCACTATCCTTGATCTTAGAAGTAATCACACTAGAAACATTGTGCTCTTGTCTTTGTAGAGCTCTTGCATCATGAGAACCCTGAGAGTCCAGTGTTAAATACTATTAAACAGAGATCCCAAATCAGCTGATGGCTACAGACTGGCTCATGGCTTTCTAGTGAGGCAAAGGTTTTGCCTAGTTGCCTTATGCTCTGCTGCTGTCTCCCTAGGAAAAAAACTCCATTCTCCCCATATATTCCTCTATCCCCTTCAACATACTTCTCTACTGCTCCAAAGCCTCATAAGGATATAGCTAGTTCCTATCAAACTTCCTAGTTGGTGACTCTTAACTTCAACAATGACCACACACTGTGGAAAGAAGGTGAATGTCTCCTTATCGAGTACATCACAATTTTCTAGAAGTATTTCTGCAGTTGACATTATATATTGAGCATTTAATTACTTAATTACATTTCTACATATGAATTGTATTGAGGACTTTAACAATTTGACTAAATGTATTCTATATAATAACAGCATCACAGAAAAACCAATCTTTCTACTATAAGTATATTTTGATCTTTATTCTCAATCTCTTTAAAATATTTTTAAAAGCATTTTTTGCTTGAATGGCACTTTTGTAATTGTCCATTACCTGAAGAGTCAAAAAAGAAAGATTGCAGTCTTGGGAATATATAAAGAAGGAATTAAATTTGTGCAATTAGAAAGCATATTGTAGCTTTCCCATCAGAATGTATCAAAACCCTCATTTTCCTGTCATTTTTGCCAATGCAGCACACAGTTACTTTGCCTAACTATCGTTACCAGTCTAAGGCTTGTGCTGTTATCTACACCATCAATGAGAAGTCAACTGCCAATGTTGATGAAGCATGCCATTCCTTGTGCTTTTATGCCGCACGTTCACAGTGACATATTTAACTCTGATACCACAGGTATGTTTGTCAAAAAGCCCTCTAGCAACAATAATGTTAGCTTAAGGAAGATGAATACAAAGACTAGGAAGACTCAGCCATTTAGCAAACTCTTAGGTATATTTACCTAAAAGAAGAGTCAATCCAAGAGGTCGATACCATGAATACAGCACATTCACATATGAGGTGATAAAAGATATGAATGCTCGGTGACAACATAGGGATCAGTATTAAGATACTTCAGAGTTGTAGGAAAGTTGTAGACATGTTAAAATTTAAAGCCCACATGGCAGTATTTCTCTAACGAAGCAATGATAAATGCCAGATATTAGAAGACACTGTATTCCACCACAAAGGGCAGCTCAAAATGGTTCAAACTGGAAAACAATCCCTGAAGAGAAAGGCTGTCAGGTGGTCTTCATCTTCCTGAATATTGTGTATACAACATGTATTTCAAGAAAACCAACCAACAAAATAAGTAATGAAAATGAGAGGTAGAGAAGGTGCTTAGTGGAGGAAAGCAACTGAGATTGGATGAAAAAGACATCACAGAGTAACAGAATGCAAAAAGCCTCCTCAGCTGCCTTGTGCCCCCATAAACGTAGCCATTTCCAAAACACCTCATCTGCATTCTATCCAACATCAATACCTCTGGTCAATATGCCCTTCTAGTTTACAGACGCTTTGTTGTCTACTTTTTCTCCTTGAGACATCAACCATGCATAGCAGGCACTGGGCCTCATTTTCTTTCAGAGGAACAAAACCTGATTAAATTATTAAACTTCTCTGTGCCTACGTCAAAATGTCTCTGAGCTAGGTGATGTCCCTTATCTCTATACATTCCAGTATGGATACACCTTGACCTTTGGTCTTAATTGCTAATCAGAGGCAAAGCACTACTGAAAATAAGACAATACAATTTAAAACTTTCTATTCCCTATAGTTTCAGACATATGCATTTCAAATTAGTGGACTTTAGAAAATAAACTGTTTCCTTTGATATATAATTCACAGGAACAGCCACACAAAGCTCTATATGTATTGTGTACATGAGAGGTTTTCTCTAGAATTTATCAGTGCAGAACCAGCTCACCGTGGCTAGCTCATTCCTCTCTCTATATATAAAGAAATGTTCAGGAATAATAATAGGAATCATCACAGTTATGATTGACCAAATACCTCCATGTCCTATGTATTGTATTCTGTAATCACTTTTACCTCAGTGGGATTTTCTTATTTTTTGTTCCCACAGAAGTCAGTTAGTGATTATACCCAATTTCCACTAATCCATTCCTTACAGGTTGTGGCTTTTGATCCTCACACAATTGGGCTTCTTTCCCCTATTTATTATTATTCTCTCTTATGAATGAAGGACAAAGGTAGTCTATTCCAGGGAAAGATTTTGCTGATGCCTGGTGGTTCCTTTTTCTCACTGCACACCCTCACATTCTCTTTAACGTTCTAGTGAGAGTTTTCTGTTTAAAAGAAATTATTATACATGGGGTGAATGGCTATCGGGCATTTATTGTTTGCAATGGTTTGGAATCCTTCAACTGGTGTCACATATGTGGGTTTTCATCATTATTTAAGAAGAAACAGGAAGGACATGGTGTGTTTTGCTGACTCTGTTTGTGGGGGATTCTGTGCCTCAAATTCCAGACAGAAAACCATTGGTCTCAGAGGGTAAATAGACCAATTCCTCTAAACATCTTCCCCTGGAATAAGAGAAAGTTTAGGAGCACACACTGCCCTTTCTTGTTTCCTACATTTTTCACTGCTCCCAGGTGTCCCTAG
Organism: Panthera tigris; assembly: GCF_018350195.1. NCBI lineage: Eukaryota > Metazoa > Chordata > Mammalia > Carnivora > Felidae > Panthera > Panthera tigris. The sequence continues at coordinate 111,477,628 of NC_056662.1, forward strand.
AAATGATGCTTGGGGCTTATAAATTAGAAACTCTGTTTTCCTCTCCTGTGTAGGGAAAACCCTAGTTCTTCCCTAGTGTGTCTTTCTTTTACCCAAGTGTCTACTTTACTACTCACAGAACACTTCATTTCTGACACTCTGGTTACTTAATGTGTGGAGGTTTTTCTTCACACCATGTAATTCTCAGACACCTGCAAGGTGTCCAAGAATTCAACTCAATTCTGACATTATCTACCTGGAGACAGCATCAGATCACACAGGTAAGGACTCAGTCCCACAACACTGCCCCCATTCACACACACAAATTTCAGAGGCCAGGCCCACCCTCTGCTTATCACTTGTGCTCCTGACCAAGCAGCTTAGACTGGAGATTCCAATGACCCCTCCTTGTGTTCAGTTAATTTCCGAGAGCAGCTCACAGAATACAGGGAAACACTTACTTACATTTACCAGTTTATTAAAGGATATAACAAAGGATTGAGATGAGCAACCAGATGAAGAGATATCACAGAGCAAGGTGTGGGAGGGTCCCAAGCTCAGAGGCTTCTGTCCCTGTGGTGTTGGGGTACGTCACCTTCTTGGTATGGATGTGTTCGACCAACTTGGAAGCTCTGTGAACCCTGTATTATGGTGATTTTATGGAAGCTTCCTCATGTAAGCATGACTAATTATTAATTCCTTTCCAGCCCCTCTTACCTCTATGGAAGACAAGGGGTGAGGATGAAAATTCCAAGGTTCTAATCATGGCTTGTTCCTTCTGGTGACCAGGCCCCATCCAGCAGCCATTCAGGAGCCCACCCATTAGAACAAAATATATTCCTGGTTCTCTTATCACTTAGAAACTCACAAGGGTTTTTGAGCCCTGTGTCAGGGACAGGGTCAAAGACAAATATTAGAACAAAAGATGTCCCTACTGTTCTTATCACTTAGGAAATTACAAGGGCTTTATAGGAGCTCTGTGCCAGAAACTTGGGCCAGAGACCCATGTATATGTTTTCATTATCTCACAGGGCTATTCAAACGATTTACTAATTTCAGGAGGCAACATGGCAGGTGGAAAAATATGATTTATAGGACACAGACTTAGGCTTACATCATGTTGTCAATCCCTACCAGTTTTGTGACATTGACAGTTTATTAACCTAAGCACCTGACCTCTCTCATCTATAAAATGGAGATTTTAATACATACCCTGCAAGGTAATTATAAAAATACAATGAAACGGCGTAAGTACTTAATACAGTTCTTGGAACATAAATGACTTTCAAAACCTATTTAGTCCCCTATTCCCAATCATTTTATACATGATACTTAACAGTTTTTATACTTCATTATCATGCAATACAAGAATATCACAGAATACCTTCAATACTCTCATTGGGCTAAGTTAGATTATTTTGTTAATAATACACCTGGAATTCTTTTCACATATGGAAAGATTTTAGAGTTGGTTGATGACACACTGTTAATGCTAGATCATAACTTTAAACTACTTAAAGAGAGTTGATGGACATAAAAGGTGAACTCACGGAAGGGCAGTGGCAGTGGCAAAAGTTATTTGGAGGCTCAGACTCTGTGGCAGTCCCCACCCCAACCCCCACCAACCTGGTTAAGGCCTAATTCATCGATGCTTAAGGTAAGCTCTGACAATGAGCATCAGTGAAAGGAATAGATACCACTGAGAAAAACTATCTACTGAATGTGAAGTCTTGTGTTTCAGGACATGGGCTGTTTTTAAACCTTCCCTAAAGAGATGCTTCCTTTTTATGGAAGCATAAATGTTACCATTTATGAAATGGTAGGAGAATGTGCTGCTTTTTAGCCTAGGAGAAGTACCCAAATTTCTCTCCCTTAAACAACTCTGAAGAGTTTGCTGTTCTACTCTGCAGGTATGAGAATTAGTAGCAAGCTGAGTGATTCAGATTCTAATGTAGAAAATTTGAGATTCAACTGTCAATCACAGTATTTGTTTAAATGCCAGCTGTTGCTAAATGGAGCTGGTTAGTACTCTAAGTGCTTGTGACAGAGAAGGCACATCTTAACATCACCAATACTTCCTCTATCCTTCTCCCTCCTTCCCATACCTCTTCACTCCCTCTCCTTTCCCTCTTTCTCCCAGACATGAAGAAAAACCATTGAATGGATTCTGGAACTAGGCAAGAATTCACCACCACCACTCTCCTCCTTCCACTTCAGTGGCATTGCAAGAGTCTCAGTTCTTGCCACTTTCCCTTTTGTGCCTTCATATTTTTTCTGATATGGAGGGATAAGAGTTTGCTTGGCTCAAGAGAGAAATTCCCCAATTCCTACTCTACAAGGAGACTCCCAGATATGTCCAGAAGAGGATAGCTAGGTGCTTGATGCTTCTAGATAGACAAAGACAAAGATAATCTCAGAGATGCCAGACTGTGGTGAAGAGACTTTAGGCAGGTCCTGTGGTCCCCACCTCCTGTGTTCATGCCTCCTGATCTTCTCCCACTGAGTGAGGGCAGGAAGTGTGACTTGCTTCTGACCAATGAATACAGCAAAGGTGATGGAATATCACTTTCACAATAACTTAAGATTAAAACACATCTCACTAAGAGACTCTTTACTGGCTTTGAAGAAGGGGTCATGTCGAGAAGACCTACTTTAAGTTGCTTAAAATGACCTCCAGATGACAGTGGACAAAACTGTCCAACAGCCATAAGGACATAGATGCTGTCAACAACCAAGTGACCTTGGAAGTGGCTCCTTTCCCAGCTGAGCCTTGGCTCAGGTTGCAGCCCTAACTGACACCTTGATTGTAACATTGTGAGACTTTCAATCAGAGGGTCCAACTAAGCTGGGAAAGACTCCTGATTTATGGAAAACTTGAGATAATAAACACATGTTGTTTTAAGCTACTAAGTTTGTAGACACTGTTATGCAGCCATATGATACATTATGAACACAAACAGAAGTTGGAAGCAAACCTCAGAGAGCACGGGGACAGGGAGGAGGGACAGACCTATTGGCTACAACTGGTTACTGAGAAGGAAGTAGGGCCAAAGATATTTTTGCAAGTAGTGATCCCTTGGAATCAGGCTCTGAAATGGAGTTGAGTGTGCAGGAAGTTTATTAGGAAGTGCCCTCGAGATCAACACCTGTAGAAGGGAGGCAGGAGAACTAGTCAACACAGAGGGAGAACTGGGACAGAGGGCCAAGAAGGCATCAGCCAACTCAAGCGATGCTACAACTAGAAAGGCCTCTCAGTTGTCATGCACTGGAGGAGGTGTCTGAGTCTTTGTATCACCATAGTGAACTGTCAGTGGAGAAGTGCAGCCCCAGGAAGGTCATAACCTTGAGTACCATGGCATCACGTGAAGGCTGTCTTCTGTAATCTCAGCAACTGAGACTACATGCCCTTCATTGAGGAGGGATCTGGGTCTGGCCTCACCATTCCCATTACAGACATGCAACTAGCTGGACTAGACTGATAACTAACACACAGGTTGCTCTGTCACTTTACCAGGCTAAAGAGGACACTTCTAAAACTAACAGTTTTGAGAGTGGGATGATCTCAAATGGATGATTAACTTCCTGTCACAAAGCTGGAATACAAAAATAAAAATAAAAACAAAGCTGAGTTATAGAAAAATTGTTGTATTATCTGTTGGAAGACCTATTATAATTACACCAAGAGCATAAGAATAAAGATATATTGCAAACAGAAAGCTAAGAAAGATTTCATGTATGAGAAGGAACTGATGGTACTCTCAAAAAAGAAAGATTGAAAAACATCTAATGAACAGACTTGTGCAAATGTGCAGGGCAGGGTTAGGGGTACAAGTGAGGGGTGGTATAGCATTCTGGGGCCAACAAGAGCATGATGTCCTCACCTATTTTAGGGTGTTAGAGTCAAGGTGTGGGAGCCATAACTGTAACTCAAACAAAGGATGATTACAATACAGAACCTGTGGTTTTAGAAAGAGGATCATAGCCACTGCCAAAACACAACAAAACTCTTTATCTTCCCCTTCCCACTCTCCGATCTCCTGCCATTACCTCTCATTGGCCAACTCAATGGGAAGCCAGCAGGCAATATGTCCAGGAGATGTAGCCCAAAGTGGCTAGCCACCCAGCTTACTGAGGGAGAAGGAGAAGAAGATGATCTGGGAAGGGTAAAGAATGCCCATCATGGGTGGGAAGTGAAGAAGAAAACCATAAGCTAAGGAAATTAGGATGAATAAAGTCAGAGAGATAGAAAATTCCAGAACCTGTTTAAATAATACTCAGTCATCTGATGTGTTCGGAGTATAAGCACCTTGAGGTGGTAGTTTGAGATGGAACAGACTTAGTTCAGGAAGGAAGGAGGGAGAAGGGATTGAAAGGATCCTGTCCAGAGGCTCCCATCAGGAAATCCAGCATACCCTGGTAAAATAGGACAGGACTGATTTATGTGTCTTATCCCATATATTTACTCTAGGGAGTCAGATGGAGAATGTGACTGGGCTGGGGATTTTCTGACTATGTAATAGTGAGTCCAGTTATAACAAGCTTGTATTGATTTGCATCTGGTTATCCACATCAAGTTCTAGATACACTGTTGCTTCATTTTTTTCATTACAGAATTGCCTACCAAGACCCTTAATCATTGCTCTTGATCACTTTGATTTTCCTCCAGTGTTGAGGGACTGAAGAGGCCCTGTTAAATGTGATATGCCAGGTGCATTCACATCATTGTCACGTGGGACAAATCTCTTGTGTGGTGTAAAACCACACAGGCATGTGTTGCAGCTAATTAATTGGATGACAACCAATCTCTCAAGTCTTTTCCAACATTATTACTTTCCCTGCTTTTCACACCCATCATGTCAACACATGTTTCCTCAGTCTGTTAGCTCATCCTTTTGCTAGCAGTCTAACTTAATTTACCAACAGATTGTTTAACCTTTCTCCATTCTTTTTGGTTGTTTTGCCTCCATTGATATTTGTAACATCTCCTGGGGCAGTATCTCCTTGGAATTCTATTGACATACAACTTCCTCCATCTTCTGGAAGAATTTGCCAGTACACAACGAGTTACACTTCTAAATGGTTACATTTTTCTCCCGAAATACGCCATGTCATTTTTTGCATTTTCCTCTCTCTTCAAGTTGGAAAACTACTTATACTGAGCAAGTATTTGGTGCCAAGCGCTCTCCAAAGCATAATGCTATCTGCCTTTCATTTGTTCAATTGTTCCTCATAAAAACAGTGTCTTATCACTTCTCTTCAAGCAATGTATGGTTCCAAGTGACCATGTAATTTGTACAGCATCACATAACCAAAATGTTTCAGAGCCAGGATTTAAACTCAGGTCTCAATGACACCAGAAACCATAAACTTTACCCCTAAGCCACACTTTTTAGAGCCATCTACCATTCTCCTTTGTTCTCCACAGGTAGCCAATATGGTTATTCTTAGAAAAATATAAAATCAAATGAGCCATTAACTTTTTAGAGGGACTGAATTAGTGTTAACTCTTCGAAAAGTATTCACATTTTATAAGAAGTCTTAAGAAGAGAACTCCAAAAAAGGCCTCTAAGAATGTTTTTTAGGATCACAATTGGTTGTGGCAGTTACTTTTGGATAAAGAAGTCTTTGGCCACATTCACAATTTAGTAGGCAGCTCTCTCAATCTTCCCTATGAGGCTAATTTGTCTCATCAGTAAGAATTGACAAAGACTGAACATTTTGTTTTGTACAGCAAGGTACATTTTTACTTTCCTGAACAGGATGCTACTCAGCCCTCAATTTTTCACTATAGCATTGATTCAGTGCTACAGTGGAGTGCCGTGACCTACCACCACCAGCAGTGATGCTCCCATCTCCTTATACACACAGTGACATGTGACTTGAGAGGTTCCAGATTCTAGAAATGTTAGGTTGCCTTCCAGGAACCTTAATAGGCGTGAGACTAAGACCGTGATTCTTAATCACTTTGGCCTGGAAGAAACTTCGTTCACTGTAAAGATTTCTTTTCATATCATGCCTCCAGCCAGAAACATTTCTAAATTGGATAATGGTGCCTCATAGACCATGTAGGTAATGCTATCCATCTCTAGATGTCCTTGGAGGAGATCTATATACTAGGAATCTCTTGGGAATTTTTTTGCTTTTAAGCTTCATAATTTTAGTGATGCATGATTAAACAAGAAAAAAAATGGTCTCTGGGAGAGTAGCTATCTTTAATCAATCCATGAGATCAGCAGCTTATTCTATCCTGATCATTGATTGGAATGTCAAAATATAAGAGTAAATAGTAGGTGATGAAAAAATATGAGGTAAATGAATGGATTCTCAACATTTGTTGAGTATACTAGGATATGTGAGACACTATGTAAAATTAAGGATACAAATATTAAATAAGACATCTTAGCTGCTGAAATGGAGTTCATGGTTTCAAAAAGAAATACAAAACTGAGTTTAACTACAAGGTTTATGTCCATTAAGCATTCTAACCAAGTCCATATTCTAAGCACAACATGCATATTGTAAAGTATACAAGGTCAGACTCTATCCATTAGTTGGTGACTGCTTTATGAAAGCATAAGCTTCATTTTCTATGAAAAATAAAAACAGAAAAGTAGAAAATCATGATGAAGAGAGCTTGACAAAACAATGAATGTACTTATTTATTGTAAAAAAAAATCTGTATTCTCTTTGGTGTGCTATATTAAAAACAAACTTGTTTGGTGGCACTTGGGTGGCTCAGTCAAACATCCAACTCTTGATTTCTGTTCAGGTCAAGATCTCATGGTTTGTGGAACTGAGCCCGGGTCAGGCTCTATGCTGACAACATGCAGCCTGCTTGGGATTCTCTCTGTGCCCCTCCCACACACACTGGAGCTAAAAGTTTTATCTGGAATTCTCTCTTTGCCCCTCCTCCCATGCATGTGGGAGCTAAAATTTTAGCTGAGAAAAGAATGCTAAGACTTAGACCAAAGACTCCATACTGAATTCTGAAATGAGGGGGAAAAAAGGATAATAAGCTAAATAATTGACATTAGAATGGACAGTCAGGGCACCTAGGTGGCTCAGGTGGTTGAGCATTTGACTCGATTTCAGCTCAGGTCATGATCCCAGGGTTGTGAGATAAAGCCTCACATTGGATTCCATGCTGAGAATGGATCCTGCTTAAGATTAAGATTCTCCCTTTCTCTCTTTCTCTCTCTCTCTCTCTCTCTCTCTCCCCCCCCCTTTCCCCCACTTGCACTCTCTCTAAAATAAAATTAAAAAAAAAAAGAATAAACTGTCATTCACGGTAGCAGTGGAAACTGTTCAGAACTAGAAGCGTGATCAAAAATATAATGTACATGTTTGTTTATTTGGCTCCAGGGATGGGATGAGGACAAGGGACAATGTAGGGCTGAAAGCCTCTAAAAAACATAGTAAAGACCTTTGTGCTGAGATTGGGTAAGCAGTGTTAAGTACCACCCCTTACTGAGTGCTATGAAATAGTTTTTATCCTTTTATAAATACATATGTCATCAGTATGATTCTCTTTCCAAATTCAATGGTACCTTCCCTGTGAGATAACCACCACCTATATACTTTCCTGAATATCAGAAATTATGTGAATAGTTCCCAGTTTGGAATAAGTAATCTGAATTTTAAATGTCTTATTTTTAAAATAAGCTAGGAACTTAATTAAGATAAATATTCTCTTTTAAAAGGCTCCTAGGATATAAGCTGAAATGTTTTTGGCATGTTCCCCTGACTTTCTCCCTGTAAAACAGAACATACTAAACCTCAGGATTAATTCCCTATGCCTTCTCCAACAGTTTTGGCACCAGGGAGAGTTGTGTATTTCAGTAACTATAGGTCATGTTACTTGGGCATTTTATTTTTTAGAAGCATGCTTTAGCCAGGGATGTAAACCCAACTGATATTGTCTTAACCCAGTTAGGTTTATTTATAATACATGTGGCTTAATAACCATCCATCAATAAGAGGAATCTAAAATAAGCAACATTTCCAATAACAACAACAAAACTATATTAAATTGTCTAAACATTCTGTGTATTTTCTTAAGAATTCATTACTAATGACAGCTTTCTGTAGGATAGATCTTTTAAGTCATCCCTTTGTCTGGCATCTCTACTTCTACTCACTAATGATATTTTGTGTTCCACAGTTTTCTTTAGGGGCCTTAGCTAACATTTTAGTTTTAGCTACTCTTTATACTGGACTTTTCTCAGCCAATCTGGTTTGGAGAAGGTAAGATATTCATGGTTTCCTGAACCTGTGTCCGTTCCTCTGCAAACACTTATCTGTATAAGCAATTGCTATGCTCCTTATTGGTCTATTTGACTTTTTGTTCCAATTAAGAGAATTGTGAAGTAGATCCAGTTGTAGTTCTAACCCTAGTAAATATTCATGGTCTAGGCAAAATGCAGGCAATGTTTGGTATTCCATTCATAATATAATGGGTCACTTCTTTGGATGCTTTAGCTTTGCTATAATCTGACAGGAAAAAGTAATCGTTGTCAGGCAAGAATGATTTCTCATAACCAATACATATAATAAAAAATGACATAAACAGATATAATGTAATCTATCTTGTATTTACCTTTTTTTTCTTATTGCTGTAAACCCTCTATAATGAATGCCTGAACATGTAATATGTGTAATTTCCATTATAATGTATTGGCACCATATTACGGGTGACAGTTTTTAAAAATTGCTTCTCTGCCTTTACTTTGTGTTCAGTTTGAACAGTAAAAAGTTATTCCTTGATGTTTACTGCCATGGAGAGTTAAAGCAAGTGAAACATGTCATAAAAGATGTGTGCAATGTAAGCTCAGCTGTATATCATCACTGTGTCACTTGGTTTTCATGTTTAAGCCATTTACATGCATTACTAGGAACACATTTTAAAATGATGGAAGCACTAAGAATATGGTGCATGATTCACAATACATATTTTGTGGCCTAAACAAAACTTTTCTAATAGAAAAAAAGGTTGACTTATGATATTAAGAAATAGTGTATGCGTTTATTTCTAGAGTAATATATTTTATTTTTTTTTAATCTAACATATATTGACTTACTCTTGTGTGAATGTCAACGCTGGGGTTCTATTTTTCATTTGCCAGACTGCAGGCTTACATTTTGAGATGTTGTATGTATTTAATATATTTTAGTTCATAAAAGTTGCTCTTTTTATTAATTATCTGGAATAGCCACCAGGATGTGGTTTCTATGAGGTGATTGTGCAACACTGTATAACAAGGGGGGGATGCAATGCTATTCATGAGTTCTCATCTGGTCCTTAGTCCTTTTTATTGCAAAACCAGCAGCCTTCAACATGGTTCGTCTCTGGCAATTTCCCAAGAGATCTCTCCCTATACCTCTCACTTCCCATTTTGGACTTGCTGCTCTGGGCTGTCTTCCTAATTCTCATTATCTCTGACCTCTGGTTCTCCTATTAGGCCCTTGATTTGGGATTTTATAACCTTCTTTGTCTTTGATGCCATCATATTCTTATGACTCTGTATGTTCCCTAGCAAATGATATTTCCTAAATGTCGAACAAGACTTCTAGTGTCAGCCATGGGTTTCCAGGATCTTACTTGTTTGGACTAACTTCTGGCTAGGGAAAAAAAATGACTTAGATATTTGACACTCAAAAGTGATGCTATACAAAATAAATGAATTTGTAAGCTAAAGTCACCTAGATATCCTTGAGCAATGTTTTCATATTCATTACATGGGGCAGGCTGGTTGTCCACGCCTACCTGTAGGGTCAGAATGTGCCCATATGGGCTCCCTCTGAGAGAAGAAAGATAAGCAGAAAGGGCAGGATTCCCAGTAACTAATAAATGAAAGGGTCATTACTAATAAATTTATGTTCACAATTAATGCTCCATGTGGGAAGACTTAAGATTTAGAAATAAGGGTTGCTTAGCAGGACCTACTAAAATAGGATTCAACACCGGAAGCTTAGAATCAGGAACACAGCAAGTGCTGGCCAAGGAGTGGGTGAACCAAGTGTGGATGGAATGAGCTATGGAGAGGAAAGCAGATTCAGCCACATATCTACAAATGGGGGAGCCCCTTTGGGAAATTTATTTACAAGTCTCCGAAAGGCCTGGGTAGGCTTTATTTTTCTAGAAGCAAAGATAAGTCAGATTTTTGTTAAGACTTTTCACTAGCTATACATCAGAACCATCAGGTACAAGTCTCATGCTAGCTACTTGACAGTATACACAAGCCTGTCACTTAACTTCCTAGAGTGTTCGTTTCCTTCTGGGTAAGTGGAAACAACAAAACCGTTCCTTTGCTCCTCACAGAACCATTGTGAGGATCAAATAAAACAAAAGAAGTGTAGTGCTTTGAGAAGGATCAAGAGATTTTGTAAGCAGGAGCCACTATCATTACACAAGCAAAATTATGTCATCAAGAATTCCTTTTTGAGTTTATCCACCTTTGGAAGGTATTGAGAGGCTGATACCTGACTGTTTGCAGAATACAGCAATATCCTCTGAGAAACACAAGGACCAACATCAGGAAATGCAATCATTACTGTCCATTTACCTTTGCAGAACAGAAAATCAATAAAGCTATGCATATAAAAGCCAAGTTTCCTGCTAAAACTCTCAAGCAGTGAGGAAATTGTGTTGAACAAATGATTATGTATATCATGTCTTTTTCTTGTTCACAGTCCCATAATCAAGTTTTAATTTTATATTACGTAGTAGAGGTATATATAGATGTATTTATAAGTTATATATAAAATATGTTGAATATATTTTTAATATTTTTATTTTTAAAAGTATTATTTGTAATATTTATATGTATAGTCTGGGTGTTATTTCATAAAATGTAGTACCTTTGAAAAACAATACATTTGCACTAACATTTATATATATATCTACAGAGTTTGAAAATTTTCTCAAACCCCTGGTTAATATTTTCAAGTGCATTTAAGATCCAACTATCATTTATGGTGTAGATGTGTAACATATGTCCAGTTGACATCAGTGTGTGGAGATATGCATATGTATAGAGAAATTTTAATTTAAGAGTGCTTTAACGCTTTCTCTCTAGAGAGAAAGCAACTTAGATTAACAGTACCATAAACAAGGTATGTCAGCCCTTTTTCTCTTGGTTTCCTCATCTAAAAATCAAAGATAATAATTACTTACTTTAAAAGAGTTCCTTTGGATTAAATGCATTAACCCGCATAAGCAATTAGAAGTGTGGCAAGACCATTACTTGAGCAGTTTAAGACTTTCTGAGATCTTAACAATGCAGTATTGATGTGGGGACTGTAGCTATGAGTAGTAACCAAATGGAGGTTTTAAAAAAATGTATCATTTTAGGGGTGCCTAAGGTGGCTCAGCCGGCTAAGTGTCTGACTCTTGACTTTGGCTGAGGTCATGATCTCATCGTTTGTGCGATTGAGCCCTACATCGGCCTCTGCAATGACAGAGCCTGCTTGGAATTCTTTCTCTCTCTCTCTCCCTGCCCCTCCCCTACGTGTATGCACACACACTCACTCTCTCTCAAAATAAACATTAAAATTTTTTTAAATGTATCTTTTTAAGAGGCATCCATTATTCATGGATATGAGCAATTATGATACTGAGTTTGGTAAATGCTGCAACCTTAAGATATAATGGCAGGCAGTGGGAAGAGTCATGAAGTCAAATTGCTCAAGGTCTAGGATTTATGAGAAGCACCATGAAAATCTGAATGAAGTTTTGGGTTAGAATTACTCTTATCTTAGAAGACCTAACACAGCTAAAATCATGCCTCACTAGGTCTCTTCTGTCAAAGAAGTTCCTAATTGATGTAAAGGAGATTTCATTCTCTTCTGCTGGAGAGGCTTCAATGTGGAAAAGAAGGGATAACTTAAATTTTGGCCATATCTGAAATACCGGCGGGGGGGGGGTGGGGGGAGTGGGTCCTGATGATAATCTAGTAGAGTCATAGCAGGTGTGATTTGGAGCCTCTTCTGAGCAGGGCAGCAGGTGAAGCCGACTGTGGGTCAGCAGACACGGCCAAGTTGCAGATACAGACGATATGATATAAGAACTAAAGACATGAGGCAGATAAATGACATATCATATGTGTTAGAAAAACTCCTCTGGCAGCCATGTGAATAACAGAACGATGAGAGGCATCTGGGTGGCTCAGTTGATTAAGTGTCCAACTTTGGCTGAGGTCATGATCTCATGGTTCATGGGTTTCAGCCCATGTCCAACTCTGTGCTGACAGCTCAGAGCCTGGAACCTGCTTCAATTCTGTCTCCCTTGCTTTCTACTTCCCCTGCTTGTGTGTGTGTGTGTGTGTGTGTGTGTGTGTGTGTGTGTGTGTGTGTGTGTAAAGAAACAATGAGAACTCAACTAGAGACACTGAAGACAAGGGACTAGGTAGGAGCCTGTGTAAGACACTGAGGACCAGAACCAGGACAGCAGCAATGCTTTTCCAGTTCAGAGGTCAGCAAACTATGGCTCACAGGCCAAATTCAGCACATCACGTTTTTAAAAATCAAGTTTTACTGGAATGCAACCACACCTGCTTATGCTTTGTCTCTGGCTGCTTTCATGCTGCAAGGGCAGACTTCAGTAGTTAGGAACAAAACCGTATAGCCAGCAAAGCCTAAAAATGTATATCTGGACTGTATGGAAAAGGTTTGCTGATCCCTGCTCAAGATGGATGCCCCAGAAGGGAGGTCACCTGCTTCACCTCAGGCCACTTTCTGGACAGTCTACAAGAATTAATGCCTCAGTAAAATATCTCAAAGTTCTGAACAGCTCTGGTGTTGTAGCTGGTGAGTACCACAAAACACTCACCATGGAAGGGTAGACTGTAACATGAACTCTTTTATGTAAGAGAAAAAAGAGAGAAAGGACACAGACACAGATCACCAAATGGAACCAAAAGCAAAGCAATGGAGATGTGTTTCATGTGCTTTTGCTCATGTTGAGGGACCAAGGGCTACGGGTACAGTATGGTTTCTTGTCCAGGACTTGTTTCTACCTGCTCTAAAGATTATCACATTTTTCACGTTATTAAAAGAAGTTTCTCTCCAGTAGAGTTCCCTCTGAGCACCCTAACATATAACTACACATGAACTATTCCCACACTTTCCTCAAAGAGCAGGGGTTAATACACACTTAGCAAGGCTTTCTAGCACTACCAAACAAACAAATCCTGTTCCTATGAAGGGGAGGGGAGGTATCATATTATATTTCATCAATGCATTATATTTTTTATCCCAAATATCCTATATTTGTACCTTGCATTTTTATTTTGTACATACGTATGTACATGTGTGTTTATATATGTATTTTGGTGGTATTTCAAAGCGTTCAAGCAGGGACAAGATCCCTCCAGCGGATGCATCCGGGCTTCTTGGCCTTTCAATGTATCTTGAATCTGAGTTGGAAAACATCCATGACCAGCAAGTGTAAAGGCCTTCCTTAAGTAACTTCTTTCTTTTTATACTCTCTCTCTTTCCTGACCACCATCCTTAAAATAGCAAATCTCACCTGCACCAACATTCCCTACGAGCATCCACATCTGCACCCTCCCTCATTGCTTTTATTCCAAAGCATTTACTACAACCTAACATGTTTTATTTATTTGTTATAAATAAACAAGTCTACCTTTATTTATTTGTTATAAATAAACAAGTCTACCTCAACACTACACATACTCCATAAAAACAAAGGTTTCTCTTCATTGTATCTCCCATTCGTTTTTAGGTGTTTGCCCATGTAAGAAGTGTGCAATAGACATTTGTTGAATGAATGAACTACTGCAGTATCTGTCAATTCTCATATGATATCCATCACTCTGGAAGTTTCTTTTTCAATTATTTATCTACATGTCTTTTCTGATATCAGAAAGTAAGCACTTTGAAGACAAGAATCAGATGATTTTCATCTTTATGCCCCCATTATCCAAAAAATCTCATGCAACTCATAGATGCTCAGTTAATCTTTTAATAAATGAATCAATAAAATTTTCTAAGTTAATCTGAGTATGTTCTTAGTTGTTTCTTTATTGGAAAATAGGTTATAGAAGAATTTTTTTTTGAGAGAGAGAGAGGGCACAAGTGAGCAAGGGGCAAAGAGAGAGAATCCTATGAGAGGCAGAGAGAGCAGGAGGAGCGAGAAAGAAGTGGGTGGGTCTCACTCGAAGTGGGGGACAAGCTTACCCAATGCAGGGCTTGAGCTCACCCAAAGTGATGCTCGAACTCACAAGCCATGAGATCATGACCTGACCCAAATTCAGATGCTTAACCGATTGAGCCACCCAGGCACCCCTGTAGAAGAATAAATGTAATTGGAAATGGATCACCTGCAGTATATTTCATCCTTGATATGTATTTTTTTTTCCATTCAGAAGTTTGCATTCTGATCCTCTTCCATTGAGAGCCTACCAAATTAACAGGCCAAGACGATGCTTCCCAAACCCCATCTTGAAAGGAACAGCTGGTCTGAGCTGCACCATCCTTGCCATATCAGGTGCCCTTAAGCACGAAGGATGAGACGGTCCTGTCTTGTGGGAAAGCAGGTCTAATGTCTTCTCATCTGCCTGCCTCTGAGGTTCTGCTGCTCCTGTATCTAAATATTTATTCTCAGCACTTTTCTGCCCTTCACTTTTTTTTTTTACTTTTACTGTCAACAGTATTACACTTTCTTTCTTACTTGTTAATTTTCCACTTATGTATTACCAAAACTTTGCCTTTAACTATACACTGGTGAAAGATTATTCCTCTAAAAAGCTCTGTGTTGGTCGGGAAAATACACTCCCTGTGCCCAACTATATTTGTGAATACTGACTAATAAGGGCCACTTGGAAGTGATGAATATGACATTTCTTTAAACCACTGCTCCTTTAGCAGGTTTTACCATAAATGCCTTAAACCATTTGGCCACTTTTCAGACAACAGAAATGAGCCTAATATGTATTACCTAACAGCTGATTCTTCTTATGCAAAACTGAATAATTAGCCCTATAAACATGCCACAAGATTCATTTTTGTGAATATTATTATGCACAAAAATCAATAAAATTATTGACTTTTCATCATTTTGTCTTTTTCATCTTTTTTGAAAATTTGGCTCCTAATAGCTAGCAGGGAAATAAGATAGAAGTAATAAGCATATTTACTCACTGAAAATATTTTGGGTTTTTATTTTTTACATTAAATCTTGAGTCAGTGACAGAGGTAATGATTAAAGATGTGTGTGTGGGGGGGGGTGTGGGTGTGATATTCCTGGATTTCAATCTAACTAGAGATTATAAAAATAATGAGAAATTAAAGGAGGGATTGTTAGCATTATGTTTTTGCAGCAAATAGCTCTTTTCCAATATAGGTTTTATTCATCAAGCAATTTTGTTAGAGAGACTGTCCTATAGAGGTTAAATGCCCTTTTAAGTGAGAAAGAACTATCAGATAATCAAAATTAGCTGCTTCTCACTAAAATCACCTTGAAATTGCCTTGATTTCTGCCCAAATTGGTTCCTTTTTCCACTTCCAAACTGTCTTATTTGAGGCATGTCATTTAACCTCTCTGGCTTACATTGTCCTAAAAATAGGATATCAGGATTATCTAGGAGGACTAGATACTCTGTAATAACCTCCCTAGCTCTAAAATGTTACCCTTCTTTTACTGTTAGCCAATTTTTTTACCTTGTTGTTTATGTGTGTTATAGACACCCACATGCACTCACACACATAGGAAGAAGGGGGCAGTGAACTTGAGAAGACTCATTTCAATGAGGTAGGCATCAATGAGAGTCACTTCCTACTGAGCTTCTATCAGTTCCTCCTAACTATTTTAATCTTTTGTTAACTTCAACTTGCTTTTCTCTTCATTTATCTTTCTCTAGTGACTATATAAAACTTGTATAGAATTCTAAGGTTTTCAGTTTTTATTCCTCATACTTTATTAAAACAGCAAACATGAATAGTATGAACTGTAAAAGACACTCAGGGCACTGTGGTGTTTCCCCTCAAATATTTAGCATATAAAATAGTAATTGAATTTATTATTATCAAAATTAATTCATTCCTATGATTTTGTTTGGCAGGATAAAACATTATTATTTTGCACACTCTTATTTTACATTGGATGGTGAGCCATAACCTAGGTCAGAGGCGAAAGAAAGAAAGAAAGAAAGAAAGAAAGAAAGAAAGAAAGAAAGAAAGAAAGAAAGAAAGAAAGAAAAGGCAAAGAAGAAATTATATCACCAATGCTGTCAGCACTTGATTTTTAGAAACAAGTGAGAAAACACAGAGCAGGGGGAAGGTGGTACCCGGAAGGCAATAATCTGTCATTTCCTAGCTGAAAGGTGACCCTTTTAATGATGTATTTGTTAACTTAAGTGACAGAGGCCACAGAGCAAAGACTGGTTGTAATGACATATTAAGCTGACTAATGGTCCACCTGGCTCCTTACCCCTTGCTCCTTTTAAACCTAGCAGATGTGGCCACTAAACCACTCTTTTTATGTTCAACCTCTACCCCATGCACTGAATAAAATCTATTTGGGAAGTAGAGAATATTAAAAGCTTTACTGAAATATTTATCCAGTTTAGTGTCAAGTCAAACTTGCTTTTTTCTTGGTCATCCATTGTTAGATTCCTACTTTCTTGCCGTAGCATCCCATCCTTGTATCCTACCTCTTGCTGTCCTACCATTTCTAAGATTTTGACATATTAGTGAATTTCCTTGATAAGACCTCTGATGCCCATTTATTTTGGTATGTGCCTCTTTCCTCTTTAGAAATATGTTCACATATCTCCACTGATTCTTTCCCTTTAATCCACACGTTAAATCTGTCAACTCAGAACTTATCACATCCTCAGCCCATGCCTGGAGACAAGCCTATGCTGGCTTTAGCTTATGATATTTCATTTATCCATGTTGCCCCAAGTCTCTAAAAAGCTTTGGCTGTATTTATACCCTAGGATTCCAAATGACCCAACATCCGTGATAGGAAGCCTGGTTATTTTTCCTGATTCCTGATTGGCTGATTCTGCCAAAACTAAATGAAATCAGCTATGGTACCAAAAATGGGCACATGTGGTTGGACGCTTGCGAGAGATTAAAGCTGGGTAAGAAGACAGTAATCACTCTTGAACCCTAGAAGTTTCTGAGGGCTGGTATTTTCAGGATCTCCCTTCTTTTCTCCACTCTTTCCCCTTTTACGATCTCTATCAACAGTCAAGTTCTAGCTGATTTTCTCTCTTGATTTCAATGACTCCAACTCTTCTACTTACTCACGATATGAATTTAGGCATGTTATTCAAACTCTCTGTGCCCCATAATCTATAAAATACAATAAAATTCATACCATCATAAGGTTTCTGTGAGAACTCAATAAATGGATTCAGGTAAAGTATTTAGAAAGGTGCCTAGAACATAGCATCACCTGGTGAGTGTTAACTGTTGTTAATATGGGAGAGAGGCACATTTGTTTTTGCCACAGTAAAATATTTGGGTTTCAAACTCATTGAAACTCTTAGACACTTACATTATCTCTAATTATCTCATTGTTTAAGACGAATCCCCCATTTCAATCTATCATAATGTGTAAACTCATAAAGACTAGATGTACATAGTTCAGTTTCAGACTGGTATCACAATTAAAGAAATAGAATAGATTAACCTCCCAAAGAGGTGGACAAGCCAATGGAGAATACCTAAAACAATATGTCAAATACACATTTAAAATATATTATGCTGGAGTACAAGGAAAACAAAATAAATAAATAAATAAATAAAACACTTTGGACTCTAGAAGTGACTAGAAAGCCTGAATTCAGAGAAGTAGGCCTCGAATACCATATTTCTCAATTTGAATGTGCTGACGCCTAGTGTTTCGAAGGTTGGGTTTTGACTGATGTCACAGGAGACAGGAGGTAAAACTAGTGTCCTTGAAATGTGGGAATCACAAAAAGGGACATAAATGTATAAATTATTTTTAAAAAATCCTCACCAGGAGTCTACCCCTGCTACAAATTTTCATGAAAAAATGAAAATTACAGAAGAATATTAATTGCTATAATGCTATTTAAAGTAACTAGGCTTTATGTTTTTAAGGATACATAAATATGCAGTATAACTATAAAGTAATCAAGGAAATGATTAATCATTCAGCGCAGTGGTTTCCTGCAAGGTGTATGTGTGTAGAAGGTGATGTAGGCAGAGCAGGGCATACGATTCTCCCTGGTCGAACAGATCAGTCAAATGTTCTAGTTCTTAAACTGAGTAATCAGTACACAGTTGTTTGCTTCAGTATCACTGTTCAAAATTTTTAATATATGTTACACTTGTTATTTTTATAAAATAATAATAAAGCAGCAAAATAAAGGCCTATGCTCTAACAACACAAGAAATTTCAATATTGCTCAAAGCCTTTCAGTGTTTTTCAAAAATCCTAAAAGTCATAGACCACACTCATGTGAACCCCTTGTCCTTGAATGTATAGAACTTATTGTGTTAGCTTATAGGGGTTGTGATAAGACCATGAACATTGCCAGATTGAATGACTATTTCTCACATCCAAATGTGGTCATTAATTCATGTATTTAATAAATGTTTACTAACCACTTACCACATGTCAGATACTGTTATATATGCTAGGGATAGAGTGGTAAACAAGATACAGTTCTGTCTCTTGTATTTTGTAATCTAGTAGCTAAGATGGATAAGAAGTAAAGGGAAAACAACACCCCATGACTACATATGTGTTTTTGAATGAAAACTAGCCACAGTAAGGGGATGAAGACCAATGGGGGCAGCTACTGTAAATATCCTGGTAAGGAAATTATTTTCTTTTCTGGGGAGGAGACTTTTAGACCAAAACCTGAATAAAATGAGGGGGCAATTTAAGTGTTCTAGACTCAGAGAATACAAACTGTATATGCCCTAGGAGAGGAACTTGCTCAGCCTATTCAGGAAGTAGTAAGAAAACCAGTATTGCTGCAAGTGTGAAAGCAAAGGGCAGAAAGCCAGGAGAAGAAGCCATCGTGCTCCCAGGGCCTAGACTTTGCAGGGCATTGTAGCACATGGCAAGGACCCCAAAGTTTATAATGCATGTGATGAGAAGCCACTGAATAATTTTGAGAAAAGAAGTTACAGATCATGTTTTATATTTCAGAGGCTGATGTGTGGGGAATAAAATGAAGTCTTGGAGAAGCAGCAGGGAGATGATGTTAGCAGTGATAGCAGAAATCCAGACAAGAAAGAATAGCACCTTGGGCAATCATGTAGCAGTGGACTTGTTAGACTTGGTCTGGTTTGGGATCTATTTTGAAGGTGGCACATATAAGATGTGTTGGTATGGGATACCAACCAACCAAAAAGAGGAAGCAAGGAAAAAGGTGAGATTCTGTCATGAGTATCAGGGTTACTTGTGGTACAATTTGCTGAAAAAAGGAACACTCAGGGAGAAACACGCTGAAGGACAGGGCCAGGAGATCAGTTGTGACATGTGAAGTTTGAGCCCAGTGGGGCTCTCATGACACAAGCCTGAAGCTCGGGGTAGAATTTGGGCTAGAGACAGAATTTGGGGCATACTGAGAACTGAACTATACGAGCAGCCAGATTCAGACCTGGATGAGATCATCTAAGGAGGGAATACAAATGCATAAGGACACGACAACATGCACAGGTCTGGAGAACAAGAGTGATACCACAAAAGATATTAGGAACAAGTGGACAGTAGGTCAGACTTAAATCAAAACGGGGCAGAGGCTGAAGCCAAGTGAAGAAGTTTCCAGATGGTTCCATGATGTCAAATACATCTTAAAGCTTAAGGGAGATAAAGGCTGATAACTGACCCCCAACTGTGACGAGGATAAAATTACTGGGGACACTGACAGATGGGTTTCTGTTGTATGTACGGACAAGTGTCTGAGGGGACAAGGTCTCTCGCAGTGAGCTCAGTCCCTGCTGCTGCTGCTGCTGCTGACCCTGTGGAGGATTTGGGGCTGATGACCCAGTAGAGGAAAGGAAGTACTCCAGGAGCAACAGCTTTAGTTAAGAGAAAGGGGATGGGTACCATGGCACAAGTGGAAGGCTTGGCCTCACACAGGAGTAGAATGTTCATGCACTGTGAAAGGAAGATGGAGTCTGTGGGAATAGACATGCACACAGGGGTGAGGGAGTGATGCAGAAATGAAAAAGGGCTTGTCTGATTGCTGCTATGTTCTCAGTCAAAGAAAAATGAAGGCTGTCAGCTGGAAGGGAAACTAGGTGGATGGGATGATGGGATTTGAAAGGGGAGAATAAGACAAAATACATAGAGGGAGAAACATTAAATAGAGAAATGCAGTAGGATGGCCAGACAGCGTAAGAGTCCCCATTTCAGAATCATGGCCATAAATTTAGGGTGAGACCAGTCAGCATATCTCTGTGTTGTTCTCTGACAAGTAGTTAAAGGGCCAATGAGGGAAGAGCTGAAACGACTTAACTAGAGCAGCATTTGACAGGCAAGTGTGATGGGAAAGAGAAAGGCAAGAAAGCTGAGTGTGGAAACAAAGGAGGGAAATGGAAAATGGGGCTTAATCTGGGAAAGGAAAGAAGTAAAGACGCTAAAAGAGCCACAGATACTCAAAGGAGGGCCAAAAAGTTAGAGAGCCCACTTCTCGCTAACTCATGTTTGTAATTTTGATTTTACATCTTTTGGAAACTTTTCACTCAGGTAAGTGTCTTTTCTCTTCTGTGAAAAAGAAAAAAATGCCTTTAATTGCTTCACTTCATGTTTCCATATTCATTCCATCTGTCTGCGCCCAAACTGAAAAGTAGCATAGTCTTAAGCCTGTCAAGGAGTTTGGTGAAATCAACCATGGCATTTGGGATAATACAAAGATTAAAATGGGGTATGTGTGTGAGGTAAAATGTGAAACTAAATGAGATTCTGACAATCCCGAATATGCATGAAAACTAATGGTTAAGATCACTCAAAAGGTAATTTGCACGAAGCTTTCAAGACCCTCTGGAAAATGATTTTCCTCAGGGAAGAAGAAGCCAGGCAATGATGACTAGACTTAAGCCTTGGAGTGGACAAAAAATAAATTAAGTATAGCATGGCATCTATATTTACTTATTTGGATTGGTCATTCAATCCGACCCTTTTGGACTCTTATTTGAGTCTGACAGTGAGGCAGTGTAGACATATATCAAACCAAGAAATAAACAAAAGGGAAAAATATCTGATAGAACAGAACTACTTAGGATACCTCCAACACTGTATTGCCACAGAGCCACAGTGAATACCAGGAAATAAACAACACCTGGAAGAGTGAGTGCATACAAGAATTCTCTATGGGACTGTTAGACATAATCGTGTGGGTGTTAACTCGAAGGGAGCCTGAGGTTGAGGCATGAACTGGTACAAGTGGAAATAATAACTGCAAGTCCTTGAGAAATCAAGGTTATGTTAGAACTATAAATGAAAATCTGGATTGAATAATGTTTGTGGTAAGTTACAGAAAGAGGTAAGTTAAAGCAAACAGAAACATTACAGGTGTTAGATGTGGAGGACAAGATGTGCTAGGTTGGTGGAATGTGGCATAGGGAAGAAGTTCAAGGACATATACTATGTATGAGTTATTGAACTGTGTTGGAGACATGAGCTGGGTAGGCTGTTTTAAGAGGTAAGTTATGTAAATTATATATTTAGAAATGGTTCAGGTATATCAGAAGGACACTGGCTCAAAGCAAGATAAATGGGCTATTTGAATGGAAATTACCAAACCTGGACTTGAGTTCACATCTTAGCTATAGAGAAGTATCTGTATATGTCCTGTTGACATATCAGTATTTTCTATATATCCTGTTGACATACCAGGAATACATGTGGATTTCTAATATTGACCATAAATGGTTTTTGAGTAAATATGTTTGTGAATATTCAAATCTATAGATATATTTTTTTTCTAAGGTATTCAGATATCCAAGTATATTGCTGCAGAACATTAATATTATACATTTACTGCTAAAGTTTTTGCTTATAAAAATACACAAACAAAAATGATTGTTTAATCCCCATGACAAATCTATGAAATAAATAGCAATGATGTTGTTATGACTGTTTTTATAGTTTAGATGACTTGGATCATCTAAAGTCTAACACAACTGACCCAAGCATTATGCCAGTCCCATTACCCTGCATGGTTTTCTGCTTACAATTCTAAAATTACAGCTGGATTTTTAAGGTTTATATGCTCTAAAATTTCAACCATGTTATAAGCTTAGAGAGCCTCAGCAGCGTTAATCCTAATAAAGGAGATGTGTTAGTTAAAAATTAAATCAGAGTTCAAAAATTCTTGTCTTCAGGATGCACCAAAAGAAATGTGGGATATTCATCAAAACACATGCAAAATAATTTTCATAGCATCATTATCCAAATGCCTGATCAAGTGTCAGAGGAATAAATAAATTGTGATGTATTCACGAAATGCAACATTATACAGCAATGAGAATGAGTAAAAACTACAACCCATGCAACAATGTGGAATCATTCACACATAAAATGTTGAGATGATGCTAGATACAAGAGAGTGAATTCATTTGTATAAAATTCAAATTTAGTCAAAACTCATCCATGCTATTAAAAGTAAAAACAGTTGTTATCTTTCGTGGGGGAGAGAGACTTGAAAGGATCCATGGGAGTGGGGAACCTGTGAGGTGCTGGTAAGGCATATTCTGTGAAAATTCATTCAGTGTGTGTGTGTGTATGAGAGAGAGGGAGGGGGGGAGGGAGGGAGGGAGGGAGGGAGGGAGGAAGGAAGAGAGGAAGGAAGGGAGGGAGGGAGGGAGGGAGGGAGAAGAAAGTGGTAAAGTTACAACTGTATACTTTTTTTTGTATGTATATTAGGCTTCAGTAAAGAGTTAAAAAAAAAAAGAGTTCTGATGAATTGGTAAATAGTGGCCTGTCCTGCAGAAAAGTCAGGACATGTTCTGATGTAGGCCCGCAGACTGCTCCAGAGACACCCATGGACAAAGGGAGCAGGGAAGCTACATCTTCCAAACCAAACCAAACCAAAAGTAAGATCTTACCACCCAGTTATAAATGCAAAGGTTGTTTAATCAAACATTTTTAAAATATGCTGAATCAGAACTGGGGTAAACGATTCTCCAGAAATGAAAACACTGAAACAAACTAACTTGAACCACTGGTAGTCCTGCAGTGATGTTATCCAAATGAAACAAGAATCTGCTGAAGAAAGGCTGACCCAACTACAGTGAGGGTATGGGTGGAGTGAGAGTTTACTGAGAAGAAGATATATCCGTCAGTTTGTGTGATGTGTGCTTTTTCACATACTTGATAAGACGACTCATTTATGAAGGAACAAGCACAAGAGAAGGCCCCTCAGAGGCTAATAAGAGACGGCTAAACTGTGAGATGGGCACTGATCCAAGAGTGTCCTTAGTAAATGCCTCTGGTTTACTGATTCCATTCTAGAGAATGTCTGGTGAACTAAAGAACCTTTACAGAAAGACTAAAGTGAATTACAAGATTAGAATAAATTTCTAAGTGCCCACTGTATTGATGCCATTTTTAATCAATTGAGGCCAATAAATATTCTTTTAATAATCTCTGTGGTAGGGGGGCGCCTGGGTGGCTCAGTCGGTTAAGCGTCTGACTTCGGCTCAGGTCATGATCTCGCAGTTTGTGAGTTCGAGCTCCGCGTCAGGCTCTGGGCTGACAGCTCGGAGCCTGGAGCCTGGAGCCTGGAGCCTGCTTTGGATTCTGTATCTCCCTCTCTCTATGCCCCTCCCCCGCTTGTCCTCTATCTCTATCAAAAATAAATAAAATGTAAAAAAATAATAATAATAATCTCTGTGGTAGGATTTCCTTTATACAGGACAGCCATGTTATAGCAAAACAAGACTTCTTAGGGAAGAAGTCACTGTCCTTTATGGTTTCCATGGACTATAAAGAGTGCACATAAGCAAAACATATATTCTGGAGTTCAGTTTTAGTACACTGATACATCACACATACACACACATGTATACACACCTCAAGCAAAACACACTGAGTAAATAGGTGAACAAAAACTTCATGTTGCAATACCTTATAAATGATGACTCAGAAATAGTGGTAATTCTTTACTCATGTTTATGATGAGCATCTCATCGCATGATGAGACCACAGTTCCTCGAAGGCCAAAGAAACTAATCTTGTGCCAGCATGTGATCCTCCCCATGTTACATAAGATGCCATAACATGAATGGCCTTTCTCAGTGTGATGGAACCAGGCAAACGCTTCCAACTCGACTGTGTTGAAGAGAAGAGTTGCCAGAGAAATACAGAATGCCCAGTTAAATTCAAAGTGCAGATAAATAATTGTTAGAAGTGTATCCTGTACAATATTTGGGATATAGTGATAATTTTAAAAATTCAAGTCAAATTTAGCTGTGCAACCTGTATTTTTATTTGCTGTATCTGTCAACTCTACTGAGAAAGAGTTTAGGCAAATTCATACCTAAGAAACAACCAACCACATCAGGGACATAAGGGAGGAAAACAGGAGATCTAGCCCACACTTAGGTCCATTCCCTACCAGCTACAGGTGGAAATGGCATTTAAAGCTAAGCTCCTGTTAAGCACATGTCATTTGGTAAAACATCTTTCTCATGTGCATTCATTATTTATTGGCAAATTAAAGGGAAAGAATAGATGAACTGTCCTCTGAGCCACCCAGGTGTCCCTGCCATCTTTCCTCAGATATAAATTTTCAAAACGGGGGCACCTGGGTGGCTCAGTCAAGTGAGCATCCAACTCTTGACCCTGGCTCAGGTCATGAACTCACGGTTGGTTCATAAGTTCAAGCCCCGTGTCAGGCTCCACGCTGACAGTGTGGTGCCTGCTTGGGATTCTCTCTCTCCCTCTTTCTCTGCCCTTCCTGCACTCTCTCTCTCAAAATAAATACATTAAAAAGAATTTTTTTTTCCAAAACAGATCAAAAATTGTCACCAATACTGGTGAAAATTTTGGAGAGAAATTTCCTATACTGCTAAATAACTGATAATTTTTTAAATTAATGAAAAAATTGATGGAGGTTAGGTGGAATTTGTATATTTCGGTCTTCAGAAATAAACCAAAGTAGGGGGAGGCACTAGGAAACACCTGAATAGTATAGGTGTGTTAACATCAATGTCTCTTTAAGTTTTTAAACATTAAAATTTGTGCTTTATTTTAAACATTTTATTATTATTTCTAGCATCATTTTTATCACGTGAAAAAAAAAAACTAGCTGGAGAAAAACACTTTTCCCCCCTAGGAGTTCTTGATTTTTATAACTTTTTATTATGATAGGAATAGAAAGAAAAGAGCATGATTTTAACAAGCCAACCCAGTAACATACAAATGATTGTCATTTCCTTCAAATAAAGGAAAATGAAGTGCATTTTAATAGTGCTCCCATTATTCAAAGCAGTTTGGAATGTTTCATGTAGAATCACCAGAGGACCCCATCTGAAGTTCTTTTGATTAGTCTCAGAATTTTCTCCATTTAAGACTACAGTTCATTTAAGGAATGACTATATTATTTAGAATTATGCCTGGAAAATGAAGTGTTTAATCTAGCTATGTTTGGGAAAAAATATTTAGTTAAAAAGAAATGATACTGACTAGGAACCTGACTCAAAACACCAAGGCTAAGATATGGGTGTATGATATCATGATACTTGTGATACTAGTTCATGACGAACTTTGAAGAAATGTGCATATATGGTTTTCCAGGTATCTCATATACATGTTAGTCTATAACTGTACGAACATTTATTTTGGCTATCACTGAAACAAGCAGAAATCACCTGAGAATCTTGAAAATCATCTGTGGAGGGCCACAGTGAGAGGCAGTCAATAAGGTAGTTGACATAAGACCCAGGTAGAAGTAGCTCTTTATAAAAGAAATGTCACCTTCTCCCTGGGCTAGTTTCCTCAGTCTTGGGAGGTAAATGGTACTGGAGGCCACGGTAATATCTAGAAGTGCATACTATGTATGATAGGCAGAACAAATATTTGCAGGATTTTGACAAAAGAGCTTCAGGGCCTGAAGAGGAAAGATCTAAATACAGTTTTGCAAAATCTAAAGAATTCATCAATCAGGACTAAAATCCTGCAGAGACAAATACTAATTTATTAGCTGAACTCTTCTGTGGAATATTATTCTCGATCTGATGAGAAATATTGGACTTAACTATGAGGCTCACAAGAGTTTTTGATCCATGTTAAAAAAAAAAGGCAAAAGGAAAGTTGGGAGATCTTCTGTTTAAGTATAGTTTGTGTGTCAAAGAGCCTGTGACCAAAGACTTTCCTATCTTGAATAAAAGCGAATATTGTTCTGACTTGATTTCTTTGGAGGAGAGGGTTGTTTCCTAATAAACTACAGTTTTTAGGGAAGTTTTGATTTACAGAAAATTGCACAGGAAGAACAGAGTTCCATATTCCCCCACATGTCCCCCTGCATAAAGTTTCCCCTACCATTATTATCTTTTTATTATCTTATTATCCCCTACCACTATTATCTCCCCTACCATTAATATCTATTATATTTTATCTTATTATCTTTTTTTCCCCCTACTATTATTATACCACAGAGAGCAAGTAGGGGAGGAGCAGAGAGAGAAGGAGAAAAAAAATCCCAAGCAGGCACTACACTGTCAGTGCAGAGCCAGACACAGGGCTCGAACACACGAACCTTGAGATCATGACCTGAGCCAAAACCAAAAGTTGAGTGGTTAACCGACTGAGCCACTCTGGCACCCGTATCATTAACACCTTTCATTAGTGTGGTATATTTGGTATAAGTGAGGAACCAATAGTGATACGTTATTATCAACTGAAAAGTCCATAGTTTGTACAAAGGTTTACTTTTTGTGTCGTGCAGTTCTATGGATTTTTACAAATGCATAATGCCACATATCCATCATTACAGTATCTAACAGAATATTTTCACTGTCCCCAAAACACACTGTTCCATTTGTTTATCTCTCTCCTTTTCCCTCTGAACCCCTCACAAACACTCATCTTGTTACTGTCTCTATCATTTTAACCTTTTCCAGAATGTCATATAGTTGGAGTCATGCAGTATATGGGCTTTGCAAACTGGTTTCTTTCACTTAGCAATATGCATTTAAGTCTCCATTGTATCTTTTCATAGCCTGCCAGGTCACTCACTTTTATTGGTGAGTAAACGATGTACTACACTTCCTTTATCAATTTACCTATTGGAGGACATCGTGGTTGCTTGAGAGTTCTTTTTTAACTACAAAATTATGGTGATTTCTTTTAAAACATCATCTCAATAATTCATCTCCCGTCCTTTAACTTCTAATGTATTTCTTTCCTTGAATATCATTTCTGTCTGGCTCTGCTTTATAAGGAATTTTAATGGTCCAGAACAGAAGCCAGAAACTTCTAGTATTGAGAGATTTTATTACATTCAGTTTCTGCCACACTCTCAGCATCTACCAAACTCTCACAAATGTATTAGTTGGCAATGAAATCTTTCCTTGTTTTCTTCTTTATTTCTTGATTCTGTCCGGCTTCCCCATCTCAGATGGTTCTGAGTACACCATCTCTCAGGTTACTATTGTTATTGCATTCTAATTGCTTTTCTCACTCTGGCTTTGCCTTCTTCAAACTATTCACCACACCTCTGCCAGTGACCTAACATGCCAATCACTACACTTCTGGTGTAAAATTCTACAGAGAAATCCCACTGCCCTCAGGATAAAATCTTGAGTGTAAACAATATCAAAGCCCTTTCTAATCTGAAAAAGCCAATGCCTCCTCACCATCTTATTATCCTCTGCTTCTGAAATTCTGAACTACATTTGGTTCTTCAACTGAGCTTCTGGTTTTTTTTTTTTTTATTATTATTTTACTTAACTGCTTCTGCTCCCTGAATATTCCCCCTCTCCCTCATCTCTTTACTTTCTAGCACTTATTACCAACACAGGAGTCTCCACCAGGAATCACACTCTTTGGAGCCAACACAGTGTTTACACTGTATTGTAAAATTTTATTTATCTTTAGCCCTAATAAACCTAATTCCTTGAGAGAAGAAACTATGAAATGTTTACATTCCCAGTGCCTCGCCAATAAATGTGACCCCTATGCATCGTCTTTTAAACAAATTTTCATGCTTCGGAAATTCTGTGCAGGAGTGTACTATTCACCAAAACAACGACGAAAACAATAACTAGATACCTAATCGATGCAAACTATTTTGTGGCATTCATGCATAATTGCAATTTATATTTTCATTCAGTTCTCATAACACCACCAGCAACGTATGCACCAGCTGCCTGGCTCACAAATCTGCTTGTACCATCTTCAGCAAATAGTTTTACCTTTTGTCCCATGACAAGAAGCCCAGATGTCAGTTGTCTTACAATACCACAGTGACTCAAGTCATTAAAAAAGCTATTGCTAAAATTTTTGGAACAGAAGAATTTATTTTTAGTCATTTCAGTACCCTCCTTCCAATCAGGAAAGTCTTTTTCAACTCGTTTTTCAACTTAATACACCGATCTCAAGATCATATAATGAAAAGAGCTGAAATGCCTGAAAGTTAATGAAGAATACAGTAAGCATACCGCAGAATGAACATTTTTACGGCTCCTGTGCAGAAAGCACTTGAGGCTAATTATTTTCAGACCAGCCAGTGAATGAAAAGTTGTCCTGAGAGAATACTTACTTCTATGACCTATGGTGATCCCTCCTTATTCAGAATCTGTGGAACCACCTCAGAGCTACTCTCATAGGCTTTTCAACCTTTGTGGCTCAGCGAGGAATCTAATGAATTAATTTTAAGTTTTCACTGAACCGTGTCCTTTCACTACCTGATCTTACAACATCCAAGGCCAGGACAGGGATGACATGAAAGTTAATTTTCCAGAACTGCCTGGCATGGTTATTCATAGAACTAAGGGCAGTCCCAGGCCTGAACACTTTGGACTAACCAAAGAAAGCTAAGGGATTTCAGATTCAGTTTCGATCCAAAATCTCATTGTGGGGCCAAGAGAAGACAAGAGAGGTGGATGAGTGACTTAATACCTTCTACAAGTGATGCCTGATTTCCCCTAACACATTCACATACCTATACAGAGTTTTGTCTTTTTTTTTTCCCCCTCAAAGCTTGTTATGCACTGGCTGGCATTTTTTGTAAAGAGATAGTAAATTTACAGGGCTAGCCTTTTCTTGACATTTAATCACATTAATTTTCCAAGGAAAAAATAAATGTGAGTTTGAGTTTATAGCCTTATGTAATGATGGTACAAATTCATTTGTATCTTAATTTTATAGAGGTCATTAGGAGTTAAAAACACCCATTTTCATTCTGTGTGACAATTCTGTTGGTAAAAAAAGCCTTGGATATTTTAAGGTTTGATTCCTGATTTAGGAATACAGATAGGATCTGATGGTAATGTTTATTAGTCATTACTGGATGTCTCATTTGTCTGAGATTAGAGTCCTTTCACTTCTATGAGCCCACTGAGGGCATGTTTTGTTCTAACTTGTATCTACAGAAATCAATATGCTCGGCCTACAGTATATCAGTAGCTTATTAAATGTCATCAAATAAAATGCAGCTAAATTCTTTCTGTGAAATAGTATATATGAAAAGTGGAAAGTAGTGGCATCACAGACAAATGTTGTTCCAACTCTTTGTGTGACTCGGAGTATTTAATCAATCTGAGCCTGGTTTCCTTATGTGCAGGATGGGATTAGTAATAGCTAGGTCACAGGGCTATCCTGAGTATTAAATGAGATAATGTACATACTCTCACTTTTCAGTAACTCACTGCAGTTTTATTTGTAAAATTTCATTATAATGTTTATTTTTATGTTTTATGATTACAATTTACTACTCAGTAAGTCAAATTCTGTGTGTGTAAAAATTTAATGAAAGGTTTTCCCTACAAAATAAATAAAAGTAAATAAAATAAATCAAACACAGTTTAACCCACATGTTGCAATAATCTGAACTGGACATTTTATTGGTGGACAACTTTGATCAAATTATCCTCTTTAGAAAAAATTATCCTCTTTATATCTTCAAGTCTCTCCTGTATCTCATATGACTTTTCCTCTCCCTTGAGAAAAACTGCATTTCATAAAATTAGTCCCAGTAAAATATATATGTAATCTTTTGAAGAAATAAATTTCACATATTAGCACAAGTAGAATTTAATGCATACAAAACTTTGTTATGATAACTCTCTCTTCACAGTTGTGCCTCCTGGCTATTAACGCTGCTATTAAGAGTTAGAGACGGGGCGCCTGGGTAGCACAGTCGGTTGAGTGACCGACTTCGGCTCAGGTCATGATCTCAGTTCGTGGGTTCGAGCCCCGTGTCAGGCTCTGTGCTGACAGTTCAGAGCCTGGAGCCTGCTGCAGATTCTGTGTCTCCCTCTCTCTCTACCCCTCCCCCGCTCATGCTCCGTCTCAGAAATAAATAAACATTAAAAAAAAGAGTTAGAGACATATCTGATTATTAACCCTCTTCAAATAAGATACAAAATCTATAGTTGGAGGTTAGCCCCACCTATCATTTCTACCATAAGAGATCTTAAAAAAGACTTTAACATCTCCCTCCTTGAAGCTTATGCCAAATTATAGGCAAAACACTCTGTCCAATCTTAATATGGTATCAGCCCCAGGTCTTCTTGACCACTTGAATAACACACACACACACACACACACACACACAGAGTTATAAGAACAAAGTTGTAGTACATGAATGGTTGGTAATGCTGTCTTGAGAGTAACAGCAGTTAAAAAAACTTTTGAAACATATCAAAATTTGAGTGGTATTATTAGAGTAGTAAACAGGAGGGAATTTAAAGTATCAAATGCTTATGTTAGAAAAAGGGGAGGTCTTAGTGACCTTAGCATCTAATGAAGAAATTTGAGAGAAAAGAGCAAATAAAATTCAAAGTGGAAGAAAGAAAATAATGAAGACCTTAATGCGTAAGGAATATAAATTAATGAAAGAGAAAACAGAAAAAATAATTAAAATTAAAAAAAACTAGGGTTTTGATAAGATCAGTACAACTGATAAGCTTCTAGTCAGACTAATTAGATAAAGATATAAGACACAAATTACCAGTATTAGAACTGAGAGATAGACATCACTATAAATTATATAAATGTTAAAATATAAGGAACTCTTATGAATGACTTTTGTCAATAAATGTGACAAATGGACAAATTCCTTGAAAGATACAAATTAACAAAACCTACTCATGAAGATATTGATACCCTAAGGCTCCTACGTCTACTAAAGTCATTGCATTTATAGTTACAAACCTTTCCACAAAGAAAACTCAAGGCCTAGATGGCTTCACTAGTGAACTCTAGTAAACATTTAAGAAGTAGAACCAATTCTACAAAAACTTTCCCAGAAAATAGAAGCAAAGAGAATACTTCTAAAACTTCCTAACCTCTTCAACTGTTACCCTGAACACAAAACCTGATATGTGGAAAGACAGTTGGATACTAACGTACTTCCAATACAGGTAAATAAAATAACAGACCGACATCCCTGATAAGGATAAATGCAATAATATTAAACAAAGTTTAACAAACAAAATCCAAAAATATATAATATGAATAATCCATCATGACTCAATGAAATTTATCCCTGAAACGTAAATTTGGTTTACTATGTAAAAATCAATCACTGGGTGGGGGGGGTCGCCTGGGTGGCTCAGTCGGTTAAGCGTCTGACTTTGGCTCAGGTCATGATCTCACGGTTCGTGAGTTTGAGCCCCGTGTCAGACTCTCTGCTGACAGCTCAGAGCCTGGAGCCTGCTTTGGATTCTGTGTCTCTCTCTTTCTCTGCCTCTACCCTGCACGCACTCTGTATCTGTCTACCAAAAATAAATAAACATCAAAATTTTTTTAAATCAATCACTGGGGGCACCGGAGAGGCTCAGTTGGTTAGGTGTCCAACTTAATCTCAGCTCAGATCGTGATCTCACAGTTATGAGTTCAAGCCTCACAATGGGCATGAAGCCTACTGGAAAAAAAAAAGTCAATCATTGAACTTTACCGTATTCACAAATGAAAATTATAAAAACTATACAAACATTTCAATAAATGAATAAAAAGCACTTCAAAAAATCCAACATCTTTGTTTGAAAAAAGTCTGTGAATATTTATCGTATCAAACAAAAACCTATGCAGATAGAACTTGGATAGAGAAAGAGGAAATACAGCATACAAGCTAGGGAAGAGAATCTGCTAAGTGGAGTGCGCCGCATGTGGAAAAGGAAAGAAGGTTGGCTGGGTAGACTAAACCTGGAATATGGAGGGTCTAGCTCCTTAACCAGACAGCTTTCTGTAATGTAAGAGGCATCTACTGAAGCATCTGAGCTCTAGTTTAATGAGGAAAAGACTGCATCAAAAGGTCCAGTCACCCTAAGACTCACCCCTTTCCTGGATTAGTTAACAGTTGGTTTTATAACATTTTGTATTTTCTCTAGCCCTCCAGCCTGACACAACCTAAAAGAAACTGGCTTCCAATGTGAGGCAACAGATTTTGCTCAACAGAATCCCTAAACCCATCTGTCTGGCCTTCTCCTTAGCTAACTTTCCCTCAGACTTTGGGTTTTAGGCAATCTTTCACTAAGATGCAAGCTCACATCTCTCTTTTTTCTCTTTTGAGAAACAATCCTGGCCAATTCTAGTCATCTAGTTAGTGATTACACTAACACAATGAGGAAAACAACAACTCAGCTGATCATACATTCTGGTTTGCCCAAGACAGTCCTAGTTTGTTCTTGCTGTTCTGGCATTTGGTGCAGTCAAATTTTTGTCCTGGATTTTTGCATTGTTTAAATAAGTATTACTGTTAATTGCTTTATAATAAGCCAGGATGGGTTTGGGGTGATGTCAGCTAGTCGTGTTTGAGATAGAACTTTTATTTTCATGTATGGTTAAATTTGAAATACAAACAATGTCCCTCTTTTTCTGACCCTGTCAGACGCAATGTAACTTATATACCACTTCTAAATGGCGCATGCAGAGAAATCACCGATAAAATTGAGTGCACTGGGACGTAAGAGTTCTAGGCTCCTTCCGTCTCAATAGCAGTGGGAGAGGTATTCATCTCTGGTATGTCTGTTACCTCCTTGGTTCACCAGCCAGTGATGCCATGGGCTGTGCCATGGCCTGTGAAGTGCACAAAGCCGATAGGCCACCGAGGGGCAAGATCAGGAGGAACCATGGGAAGTGGGAGATCAGGTACACATCAAATATGTGTGGAAAGTAGAGGCAGAGTAGTTTTGCAGTGGAGCTCAGTGAGAATGGCCTAAATGTTCTTACTACTATATGGGATTGTGCGCATAATCGATAACCATTAATTGTATTGTTGGGAGATGCTATTTATTTTGCAACAAACCCTTCCACAGTAAGGGATTGCTTCAAAAAATACATAGTAAAAATTAGGTACTAAATTCCATTTCTCATGAAAATTAATGATCGTGTCATGTGCACATGATGTTTCTAGACATTTACTTTCCACTATAGACTCCTATAGGGATCGTAGCAGCATTAATGACCACATAAAAGTCAGAAAATATTCATCTGCTTAAGGAGCAACACCTACTTCAAGAGTTAGTGGATATTTTCAGAGGACTATGCTCAAGTTAACAACTGACCACATGTGGCTACAGAAGGTGTGTTTACATACCAGTCTGTGAAGTAGGATTTTCACTTATACCAAATGACCGCTCTTCCAAATTAATGTTGCTCATTTCAAGTTATTCGGTGGATATGCAAAAAGTGACTTTTTTTTTCTATGTAGGCCCTATTAGCAAAAAAACAATTTCACAAATTTTGCCAGTTTTGTATCACTGTCATTAGATACATGACAGAAAATTGATGAAAATATTTTTATCCAACTTATGAATTAAAGAAAGATTTTGTGTTAAGTTCATTCTCTTGAAGGTCAAACATCTGCAATTATTAGGGATGCTACACTTCAGTTTAAAAGTTCAACATGAGGGGCACCTGGGTGGCTCAAGTGGTTAAGTGTCTGACTTCAGCTCAGGTCATGATCTCACAGTCTGTGAGTTTGAGCCCCACATCAGGCTCTGTGCTGACAGCTCAGAGCCTGGAGCCTGCTTCAGATTCTGTACCTCCCTCTCTCTCTGCCACTCCCCCACTCACGCTCTGTCCCTCTCTTCTTCTTCCTCAAAAAAAAAAAAAAAAAGCACACACACAAAAACAAGAACAAAAGTTCAACATGAAAGATGAATCAATTCTCTTATGATACTAAAAATAAATATTTTGGTCAATCAAACATGGTTAAACAATGTTTTAAGCAGTTTGTAATGCAGAAAATTAATTAGGATTTGTTATGGTATGCATAATTATAATCATGTGCACACAATTTGTCTTATTCTCATCAGTGAAAAAAGAATCTGAAGGTGTGAAGATATATATCCACCTTTAAAGTAATGAAACGGCAAGTTTTTTTGGACAAAGCAGATGCTGAATAAAAAAATCTGGAGCAGAGAGGTACACACTTTCTCTCTGCTTCCTGTCATCCACAGAATCTTAGAATATGGGAAAGTTTGAGCATTTGAGGAACTAATTTGCAAATTAACAAAACTATCTTACACTACTATGGGAAGTTTTCTGAAAAGAGTGTTCTGTACTTTAACTGAAAATTACTTTAAAATATTTAGTGAAAGTACTCATGACTAGAGCACCAAAAATCTTCAGTGTTTAAAGTTTTAGTTAATTGCAGTTACTGAATTTTAAAAAGCTTCTAAACAGAGGAACGTTGAAATCTATTGTTATGAGGGAGGAACTAGCTCAAATTGCATGTAAGGTATAATTTTGAAATTCTCTAATTTTCCACTGCAATATTTTGACTCTTGGAGCAACCTATTTTAAATCAAATAAACTTATATTCTGCAGTGAAAATGAATAAAATTAACTTGACTATGATTTAGGAACATCTAATTTTGGCATTCAAAGAATTATAGATTAGATAATTTATTTGACAAGTTTTGTTTTGTTGAAATATTACAAAAGAAAAAATGAATAGAGGCAAAAGAGAGTAAACTATGAAAGTAACTGTTGAAATACCTATACATTTCAATATAACAATTAGGGGCACCTGGGTGGCTCAGTTGGTTAGGCGTCCAACTGGATTTCGGCTCAGGTCATGATCTCAAGGTTGTGGGATTGAGCCCTGCATTGGGCTCTGCATTAGACTGGAACCTACTTGGGATTCTCTTTCTCCCTTCCTCTGCCTCTCCACTATGTGCATGTGTGCTCTCTCTCAAAAAAAAGAAAAACAATATATATGCACACACATACACACATACACACACACACACATATATATATGTATTTATATAACAACTATATATATATATATATATATATATATATATATATATATATATATATATATATATGACAATTAGACTTGAGTCTCTGCTCCATTTAGCAGAATTTGCTGTGCACTTACTGGGAATCTTAGTATCACCAATGAATGCATTCTCAAAAGTTAAGAATATCAAAAAAGTTAATTAAAATTATAAACAACTTAAGTGTATTCAACATAAAATGTGACTTTGAAGAAGACTTCAGCAATTACAAAAATCATGTTTTCTTCAGAAAACGTTTTCTTCAGAAAACTGTTTTCTTCAGAAACATTTTTTTCTTTCAGAAAAAATGTTTTCTTCAGGAAAATATAAGTGACATAGTGTTAGAGACCTATAAAGCTAAAGAACTGATTAAAGTATATGACTATGCACCAAGAATACCTTTTTGTTTATACAAATTTTTAAAATGTTGCTTTAATGTGTGTGTGTGTGTGTGTGTGTGTGTGCATACATATATGTTTTATATTTTGGAAGCAATTTAATTTTGAAAGCTGTTTTTGAATGGGTCCACCTGGACCTATGAATTAATTTGTCTATGAATTAATATTTCAAAAATTGTATAATTAAAATGTGTTAGCACTTCCTTTATTCTCAAAAATATCCCAGTTTAACTGATATGATCACCTCATAATCACAGATAATATTAGTTGCTCTACACTTTCTACATATGTCCCTGTATCATTGGCTTGTTATCTCTGTGAGCAGCATATTATCATTACTATTTTATAATGAGGATACAGGAGAGCAGGGAGGTTAGGACCTGAGATCACACATCTAGTTAGTGGTCCCATCTATCTTATTTCAAAGCTTTGGCTTTTAGACATTTGTTAAGAATAGAATTCTCACCATTTTACTAAGATCATCTTTCAAAGACCCTCTGATACCATAATAATGAACGGATATCCAAAAATTAAAATACTTTCTTAAACAATTCAACTTAAATGTATTATGATTCATAGGAAAGTGTTCCTGAAACTTCCATAAATTTTTAGTTGACTTACAAAATAATCACTAAGTCATTAATGATAATAATTATATATATGAGCTCTAAGATAAGCAACTGTTGAATAAAATGACAGTAAAAAAACCGTAACTGCAAAGTTTTATTAAAGAACAAACCCCAGAATGCGTAAGACCTTCCCAAATGCTATTTTGCTTTATTCACTTCTAATCAATAGTTTTAATTTTGTGTAGTCATTGTGCTGTTTTAATTAGAGTTTTAAATACTGTAGAAGAAATCTTCAACACTTGTCTCACCATATTCAAGTAATTATTATAACAAACTTTGATATTTTCCCTGAGGAAGTTAAAGCAATGTAGGAGTTTAATACTATCCATGAAGAAATATGTGTCTAACTAAAATGTCTGGAATATATTAGTTTGGGTCTGAGATCAAAATGGTAAAACAAGAATGGCCCAGGAACTCACAGTGTTCCCAATTCAGTGTGTATAATGTGCTGCTAAAACTTCTTTAAAATGAGGATATTAAGGTTAATTAACCTACAAAATGTTGAACACAGGATGTGGTACTAATGTAAGAGACTTTGTGCTTTATGTTATACATGGTTCTGACTTTTAATCTAAAAATCCTAATCTGATCTTTTTTTTTAAGATGCATAGAACTGGATCTACGTATAGAACATAGAACTGGATGGATCTTTGATCCATCACTTACTAGTTACACACATAAGAACATTTTACTCACCTTAGATTCCTAACCTATATGAGTATAATATCAACTCTACAGGGTTATTGTAAAGATTAATACTCAGCATTTGGCACCTGCTCATCACTAACAAAAGAGTTGTTATTTTCATTATTGTACATGCAGGGTTTTATTATGACACCTGCTTTATGAAATAGAATTGTAGCAGTCCCCAGACCAATCTCTAGACTGATGTAGAATTTTTTCCGCAGCATGTTTTGAAGGAAAAACGTATTTTACAAGAAGTTGTCATGTGGAAGGAGAATGTTTGTTATACTTTACTTGAGAGAAAACTAGGAAGTACTAGGTAAAATTTCACAAACTATAATTCCACTTTAAACAAATAAAGAATAAGCAGACAACCATAGCTGGCTAAGAGTGAATGGAGTATTTTTGGAAAATAGTGAGTTCCCTATCGCAGTATATATTCAAGTAGAAGCTATCTGGTATTAGGGCAGGACTGTAGAAGGGGATTTAAAGTTCTGTCATCAAAAGTGATATAAGATGACAAAGACATTATTCTACTTAGTTTTGGTTTTCTTTTCCTTGCTGAAATACATGGGCAAACTCACTAAGATTGAGTCTCCTGACTTAATCTCTTATGAAATAAAGTCTACACAGCTTTGTAATAATGTAACCTCTACTTCCTTCTCCACACTTTTATCCTTGTAATATCACTCCTTGAATATGCTGCTCCAGTCACAATGACCTGTTTAAAATTCCCCAAATAAATCAGACTATTTGACCCCTCTGTGTGTTTACAGGGATTTCTCCTACCTATATCTGCTTTGCCCTTTCTTCCCTGTTTGCCTGACAATATCCACCAGTGCAACTCCACTGAAAGTTCATCCTAAATATGAAGCCTTTCTTGACTCCTGACCAAGGAGAAATGAGCTTTCAGGAAAGGCGCAGCAATTGAAGAAAACAAACAGCTTTGGAAAGGCAGTCAGAGGCATAATCCGGAGAAATGTCCCAAGTTAATCGCTACATAACAGCAACTTGTCCTATAGAGTCTAAGGACTTGAGCGACCTATATACTTTGTACCTATAGAATCTAGCACAGTGTTTAACACATTAATAAAGACTAACAAATCACTTTCAAGGTATCTCACCTTTCAAATAGGGGTGAGACACTTCAAAAAATTTTTTACAAGTTTTTTTTTATTATCATTATCATTTTTTGGGGAGATTAATTTTAATTAGCGTGACTAAAAGAGAGAGCTGAAGCAACACAGTAGTTGACATCCCTTTTGTCTCAGAAATAAATGTTTTGTTCTCATGAACATGAATTTTTTATTTAGTAGAGGAATATTTCCTAAGAAATATTATTTTTTACTTTATCCTATGTCTACCTGAATATACACACTAAGTTTTATTGAAGCAAGTGTTGGCCTGCACAAAAGAATCGGGGTTCCTTGGGTGTCCAGGACCAGTTCTAAGAACACCATTACCATCAAGTCCATTGAGAAAAGGGCTCCTTTTAGAAGAAGTCACACAGGCTCAGAATCCAGGCTCCTTTAACTTCAGGGCATGAGAAAGGTGCCAGGAACTCATTAGTCAAGTGTGTTTTGTACTAGGCATGGGTGTGTGTGTTCTTGGAGGCTGCTGGGATGGGGAAACTATCTCCGGGGGAAAGGCAGTATTAGGGAAGAAAAATAATTTTCCCTCTACCCTTCTTGGTTATGGGATAGGCCCCTGTAATAAAAGACAGGAGCACATGAGAAAGAGAGAATTTTAACGATATGTATACCTCCTGGATACAGAAGAGATATCCAGAAAAACCAAGTAACTACAAAAATGGCCAAGCCATCACCTTAAATACCATCTCCAGCTAAAAACAAAAGATGCCGGGCAGGAGGGAAGCCAGTTATGGATTGTCATCAAGAAAATCACAGCAAACAAGGGTATGGTTGTTATGAAGATTTAAGTCTGTTGCCTTTTGCACTGATAAGCCTTTACAGAGATTTCACCATCCTCTTCTTGGGGCTGTAGAGGAGACACCCTTAGAAACGGAGATTTCCATTATAAATGTACATGTTCTTTCAAAAGGGTAATTCTATCCAGTTTACAGAGCTTTTTCCATGTCTGCTGTTTTTTCTAAATGATTATTATAAAATAACCCTATGCCAAAGAGACATATTTTGGAAGGACTTTCTGTTCTCCTTCAGGATGCTTTACTCTTTACAATTTCTGTTTTAGGTTCCAAGTCGTCATATGGGAAAATTATTTATTTTTTAAGTTAATGTATATTTTTATTTTCTTTATAAGGTTAATTTATTTGCAAGGGAAAAAGAAATCAAACATTATTTTGAGGGATGAGCAGAGTCATTAGTGTTTACTCACTTCCTCGCTCATTCATACAAATCCTGAGTGCCTTCCATAGACCAGGCACCACCTGAGTCACTGGAAACACAGTGGAGAACAAAACAGGACTCTTCCTTTCTGAGGTGACAAACATAATGAGAGGGAGACAGGTCAATCAACTAATCTTTGTTCACTTCACTCTTGTATTTATTCAAAAAGAATTCACTAGGTGGTCGCTAATATTTTCTACATACTAAACTCTATGGCCTACTCCTACCGTTCTTGGGTTATGCTGAGAGAGAACTGAGAGACACAGTCAGCCTTAGATGAGAAGAATGGTTTCCTCTCATTTAATATTCTGTAGTTGAAGTATTTGTGTCAATTTTGTTAGCCTGGATGCTAAGGGAAGTTAGATCAGAGGGTTGAAGGCTATCAGAAGAAGGAAGGAAGAGGGAGGGACAAAAGCAGGGAAAGAATATGTTTTTGTTTCACAGAACCAGCAGTTCTAGCCAAGGAGATGCCCAGCTAGGTATTTCACCTGAGAACCCCTTACATGAGCCAGTCTGAGCCAGAATGGAGCTGAAGACCTGTGCACAAGTCCCACTTAGTTGTCCTGAGGTCGTTTTTAGCTCATTGTAATACTAATATCTCCTCCTACGGGTGAGGTTTTCTGCCATTTTTTGAACATTCAGTGTACACATTAGCTGTTGAAATGTTGAGCAAGCACACTTGAACCAAAATGCCTAAGAGAGTATGTATAAGTTCTTAATGTATAAGCAAGCTCCCAGCCCACTAATACCCAGCATAAAAGCCTCCTGTACTAAACCCACAGGGAGACAGTGCTTTGGGAGCTGTCTCCTGGAAAGAAGACTTTACCTCTATTTTGACCTCACTCTGTACTTTTTAACTGATCAAGTTCTTTACAGTTTATCATTTTTTTAAATGTTTTAATGTATTTATTTTGAGAGAGCACATGAACACTTGCCTGCTTTCCAGAGGGGGGAGGGGCAGAGAGAGAGAGCGAGAGACAGAATCCCAAGCAGGCTCCATGCTGCCAGTGCAGAGCCAGATGCAGAGCTCGAATTCACAACCATGAGATCATGACCTAAGCCTACATCAAGAGTCCTACACTTAACCCACTGAGCCACCCAAGCGTCCCTCCAGTTTATCTTTTAACTCAGGGAAAAGACCCTGTGAGCAAAATATCCTGTGATGAAAACAGTATTACCTCCTCTGGCAATAATAACTGCCCTGATACCAGCAAGACCTCACACGACTGGCCCCAAGAGAGTGATCGCCTGACCTTTACTGTCCCACTGCATGTACCCACTGACTTGGGTCCCACATTCTCCTTATATAAATCTAGAAGCATTTTCAGCACTTTGGAGACAACTGTCTTCCCAGTGTCAGCCTCACTGAAATAAATTCCTTTCTTGTTTCACCACTGCTCCTCTCTCTGCCTTTGAATTTGTCAGTGGCAAGTAGCTGAACCTGTTGTTTGGGACCCCAGGAGGCAGGTGCTCTCACACCCTTGGGCCGCAGGTACATCTTTACTTGTAGCAGGTAATAAAAAGTTCTTTGTTTCTAACATTGCCTTGAATTGTGTTCAATTTAACGCACCAGAAGGAGACTGGGAAGCCAGTGGAATAGGAGGACTCCACTAGGAGGAAGTAAGCAGATAGCACTCACATCACGGCAAAGAACCCAGAATATGATCCTAAGACTGGCAGAACTAACTCCACAACTAACGGTAGAGAAGAGGCCACATCAAAGAAGGCAGGAAGGGCAAAGATGTGGTTTAGGAGGGAAACAGCCCATGGCCTTCCATGTGGGGAGGGAGCTGGTGGTGCAGATAAGGGTGAAAAACAGACTATCACACTGGGGAGGTCACTTGCTTGGGAAGAGGAATCCCCACAACATTTGGCTTTGAAAGCAAGAGGGGCCAAATTTCCTGATTTCTTACAACCAGTGGGACTTAAAGCCAGGAAATGTAAAAATCAGCAAGCTCAGCTCTGAGAAACCCCAGAGTGCATTAGGAAGCAGAGTTCAAACCCCTAAAGAGACAGCATGACAAACAGCCTGTGGAGATCCAGTTTGGAAGAAGTTTGCAAAATGACTGGGGCACAGAAGAGGGAGAGTGATTTATTCATTTCAGAGCTTGTTCTGGAGAGGCAGGGATCATAGGGAGATGCCTCCAGGAACAAAGGAGCTGGCAGGTGCCATTTTCTTCCCCTACCCCTCAGCATAAGCACATGGCCACCTACTAGCACCCACCCAGGTGTAGACACTGGCTATCAAACTTGCTTACAGCAAGCCCCAGCCCATGCTTGGGGAAGATCTGCCCTTTCTAGTCATGTTCCCCTCAGATCTGGTGCTGCAGGGCCCTTCCCCCAGAAGACCAGTGCAAACCTCACCAGCACCGCATCTCCAACCCTTACCTTTAGTGGGGGCTTTGGTTCCCACGGTGGTGGGGGCAGGTCTAGTTTCACAAGGAGACCAGCTCACACCTTGTTAAAATGTACCTCACCCAGCCAGGGACCAACACTGCCCCCAAGCAGCACAGAGAGCCTCTACAGACAACAGGACTGAAGGAAAAAGAGGCCAAGACTCAAGAGCAGGGCATGGGCAGCACACATAGGAGACACTCCCTCAAATCCCAGGTCCCAAAGAATAGGGGACACTGCACTGCAGGGTATAAAGAACCTCTTCTTTATAAAGCCATCATCTAGAAGACCAAGAGACTGACCTGACTTACCTAACACAGAAACAGCCACAGAAAGTCAGACAAAATGAAGAGACAGAGGAATATATCCCAAATAAAAGAGCAGGACCAAACCATAGCAAGAAACCAACATGAAACAGATTTAAGTAATATGCCTGATAGAGGATTTAAAGTAATGATCACAAAGATATGCAATTTCATGTTCCCCAACAGTAAACCCTTGAATTCATTACAATATTAGGCAGGCCTCGTTTTTAATTCTACTCATGCTGCTTCAGGCTTGTTCCATATCCAACCTTTCATACTCCACCAACCTCGTTTCATACCACTCTCCTCCTCACTATGCTTCTGTCACACAGCACTAACCATTTTTCAGTTCCCAGTGAAGCCTTCAAACACTCAGGAGCCTTGAGATATTCTGTCCCTGTGTAGTGTGCCACCGAAATAAACATCCTCCAACACACAACAGTAATGGAAAAACAGCTTAAGAGCTTATTGAATTTACAAGAACACCAGAGGATTGGTCCCTTGATAACTCACGGCAAAACTTAGATATAACTCTCTCCATCTCTTCATATACATATGCACACCTGCACCAACAAACCCCAAGGTTATTGGCCTACAAGTTTCTCTTTTCTATTAACCACAACTCTGTTCCAGGTCCTCCTCAGCCAGCCTGTTCGTGACGTGTCCTCGTTTACTGTCCACACACGCTGATAAATTATTATTCTCCTCTTTGCTGAGGACTTGACTTTAATAGTAGAAAACACACCAGGAGACTCTGGGTTTCATCCCCAACCATTCACTGTTGCTGCCTGACAGTAGCCAT
Organism: Panthera tigris; assembly: GCF_018350195.1. NCBI lineage: Eukaryota > Metazoa > Chordata > Mammalia > Carnivora > Felidae > Panthera > Panthera tigris. The sequence continues at coordinate 111,520,594 of NC_056662.1, forward strand.
GAAACTCAGCTTGAACTAGGGTGGGCTGGTGGAAAAATACTGGAAAACATGAGGGGAGGAGGGAGGTTGGTTAAGGTCATTGGGCCTTCTGTGTTTGCTAATTGGCACCCATGGAAGTTAGGCTCCTACCTTGCAACAGAGACTGGAAGGCAGAGGATTTAGCCTTCCTGATGATTAGATTTCAAGGGATGGCTCCTGTATAACACGATGTCTGAACCTAATAGTCAGTAAATGTTGAATTCATGAGTGGGTCCATTTACATTAAGGATGGCAATAATAACTACCACCTAATATTGCTGAGTCCTATTTGGATACTGCATGTAAAGAAGTCAGCATAAAGCCCTGACAATTTCAAGACAACCCTCCCCCCTGCCCCCATCCCCTTGAATGAGCCACTGTAGCATCTGGATTATTTTGAACTGAAGACACTTGAGACCACAGGGGCTTAAGAGAAACTTTTGCCGCTCCCTTAACTACCAAGAAGAATCTAAATTAGGGGCCCTTCCCAAATTTTATCTGAGTGACCCATCTATGTGACAAGGCAAATATCTAATTACCAAACACATGCTCTTATCACCCTGTGAAGTACATTCCTTTCCTCTGAATTACCAGACCCCTCCCCACTGCTCCTTATTTCAGAATGGCACATATACCTCATTTTGCCTGTCTTCAGAATTTCCATGTCTGTGTGGATTCCCTGCGGGTACGCCTATTCAATTTGATTTTCTCCAGCTAGATAGGATTCTTAGCCCACCTATAAGGACCTTTGAGGGGACAGGATTCTTGCTCCTCAACAGGCCTAGAAAGTTCTCAGTAAAAGTTACAGCAAAATAACCTTAAAAAGATGAAGTTGTGGGGCGCCTGGGTGGCTCAGTAGGTTGAGTGTCTGACTTCAGCTCAGGTCATGATCTCACAGTCCGTGAGTTCGAGCCCCACGTCAGGCTCTGTGATGACAGCTCGGAGCCTGGAGCCTGCTTTGGATTCTCTGTCTCCCTCTCTCTCTGACCCTAATCCACTCGCATTCTGTCTCCATCTCTCTCAAAAATAAACAATTTTTTTTAAATGAAGTTGATGGGTGCCTTGGTGGCTCATTTGATTAAGCTTCTGACTCTTGATTTTGGTTCTCAAGCTGGAGCCCCACACTGGGCTCTGTGTTGACAGTTCAGAGCCTACTTGTGTTTCTCTGTCTCCTCTCTCTGAGTCTCCCCCGTGGGCGCTCACTCCCTCTCAAATGGATATATTAATATTTAAAAAAAAATGAAGTTGATGCGGTTTATGAGTTCAAGCCCTGTGTTGGACTCTGTGCTGATAGCTCAGAGCCTGGAGCCTGCTTTGGATTCTCTGTCTCCCTCTCTCTCTGACCCTCCCCAACTCGCACTCTCTCTCAAGAAGAAACATTAAAAAAGAAATTTAAATTAAAAAAATGAAGCTGAAAAACTGAAATTTCCTAGCCTAGACTCCACCCACTTTCCTTTCCCCTCCCTTTCAAACAAGGAGTTTAATATAGATCGCATTTTAAATTATCTTGAGAAGATCGTTAAAACATATTTCATTCACTGAAAGAAATCAAAAAACAAAATGTGTTATTACAGCAAGTATGTATTAAGGGGAGGGGGGTGGATGGTGGGAATCTAGATATTTCCAGAGGAAAAAACACAATAGTGTTTTTCAAGCAAAGGCCAAAGGGCTTGTTTTTAATTGAATTATAGGATTCGTAGCTGAGATTGAGGGCTGAGCTACAGACATGATATGTCTTCCATTTAGCCAAATGTCTGATTCATTAGCTCATGAAATGTTAATTACTCATTTATTTTAAATTAGTTTAAATATGAGCTCCCCATGGGCTGACAGTTGTCTAAATTCTACAGCAAGTACTAAAATATGCCATGTGTACCCTGCAACATTCCCACCACGCTGCTTAGTGAAGGCATTTAAAGATTCCTTTTACTAATTACCATTGGTCCTAAAGGAGTTTCCCTGATGCAGTAGGAAGTGGTTTGTGCAGCTACAACCTTATTTTGACAAATATGATTAAAGGCACATGATCATACTGAAGCAGTTTCCAGGTCCAGGCTAATGGTCACTGTACCACACACTGCCTTGTAACGTGTCCACTGTTAAAGTGACAGTCAGCATCGTGGGTCTGTACCTAGGTTCCAATTCCAGTTCTATCCTTCACAAGCAATGTGACACCAAGCAAGTACTAGCCTGCCTGTGACTCCATTTCCTCCACCCTAAATAACAGATAATAACAGTGCCAACCTCACAGAAGTGTTGGAGGGGTTAAGAAGATACTTCCAGTGTTGCCTGGAATATAGAGATTTCCCAGAAAGTGTTCACTATTTTCTTTTTCTTTTTTAATGTTTGTTTATTTTTGAGAGAGGGAGAGAGAGAATAGAAGGGGCAGAGAGAGGGGAAGAGAGAGAATCCCAAGCAGATTTCATCCTATCTGTCCAGAGCACAGGGCTTAAATCCACAAACCATGAGATCATGACCTGAGCCAAGACCAAGAGTCAGAAGCTTAACTGAAGGAGCCACCCAGGCACCCCGAGTATTTCCGGCTCAAGGAATTCTAGCATTGCATAGACCTGTTCTCCCACCTCATACACTAAGGAATTGGATATAGGATTGTTTACCATAGAGTTATCCTTTGGGAGATAGGCATTCTCATGAAAACTTAATGCTCTGATTCTTTGATCAAATGATGGGCTGCTATGTTTTCTTTGTGGTGTCCCTTCATTCCTTCCTAGGAAGAGTTTGGTTTCTTTTTAAGAAGACGTGCCTATGTAGAATGTTTTAGCAGCAAAACAGCCTGTGTAACCACAGGTATCAAGAGCCAAGTCCTTGTGCTAATAGCCTCACTGAATTCTCTGATTACTCCAACCCATGGTAAATTCTCCCTCTTATCAACTCTAGTACGTGGCCCATTATGTTTTTTTAATGTTTTATTTTTGAAAGAGAGTCACAGAGGGTGAAGGGCAGGGGCAGAGGCAAAGGCAGAGACACAGGGAGACAAAGAATTTGAAGCAGGTTCCAGGCTCTGAGGTGTCAGCACAGAGACTGACTCCGGGCTCAAACTCACAAACCACAAGATCATGACCTGATCATGCTCAATCCAATACTTAACCCAGGAGCCACCCAGGTGCCCTAAGAAACACATGCAGTTTAAATAATGAGCCACAAGGGGTGCCTGGTTGGCTCCATAAGTTAAGTGTCTGACTTCAGCTCTGGTCATGATCTTGTGGTTTGCGAGCTTGAGCCTGGAGTCAGGCTCTGTGCTGACAGCTCATAGCCTGCCTGGAGCCTGCTTCAGATTCTGTGTCTCCCTCGCTCTATGCCCTTCCCCCGCCCATGCTCTGTCTCTCTCTCTCTCTCTCTCTCTCTCTCTCTCTCAAAAATAAATGAACATTAATTTTTTTTCTTTTAAAAAAAAATAAACTGCATTTGTTTCTTAACTATGTCCTGGCTTATGCCAGTGTTTGCATTGGTTTATTCTAAAGTTGCAGTAGTTTAAGTGCACACGACTTGTCTCTCCAGCTGTACTTTGAGCTCTCTCAAAAGTGGGACTGAGCAATACACTTCTTCCAACTTCCACAACACCTGACACAGATCTATATAGGAAAAGCTTAAGAAGGTGGGAAGGGAGAGGAGGGTAACCAACCAGCTAGAAAGCACAAGTGTGAGAACCCCAGCCAGTAACGAGATGCCGACTTCTAACCCAGGATTACTGAGCATGCCAATTTTTATAACATAACTGGAGCCAGAATAAAAAAAGAGTAGGAGATGAAAGATAACTTCTGAGACCAAAACCAGGAACTGAGATTTTTTTTTCCTATAATGTGCATATAATGGGCAGAGATCCAATGATTTTTATTAGTCAATTTATTTACACATAAGGCAATAAATATTTTTAAATAAATTCATATGTGCTATCATGCCATACATGTTTTTATTTAGGGGCAGCATTTTTGTTTTTTCTCTTTTCTGCATGGCTTTCCCCTCTCATTTTCCTCTCTCCTTTGCGTGGATCACAGTATGATACCTACATAGGTGTTCTTTGTTTACAACTCAGTGTGAAAGTCAGTGAAATTTTTGCGTTCTTTCTCCAATAGTCACTCTTACCAGTCAATGTAAAGTGAAACTGTTAGTATATACTTATTCCACCCATGTTTCTTCATTTATTCACTCAACTTTATAAGAAAGTATACATTAAGTCATATATAAGTTAAAATATCAAATCATACACATTTTCTGCATCTTGAATTCCTCTCTTAGCTGGCAACTCCTCTAACTCCCTCTGTTTCATCTGACATGGATTCCTTGCTGAGAGCAAGAAGTCACCCATTTTCTTATAGAGAGGCATCCATTTCATTTCCTTTTTTTTTTTTTTGTCATTGCCAATAGTACTGTAGTGAACATTCCTATTCCCCTGAAACTCAAATACCAATGCCTTCTCCTTTATATAAGTTTTTTTTTTCCTTTTTCAGTTTATTTGAGAGAAAGACAGCTGATAACCATGAGATCATCATGACTTGATCCAAAAGCAAGAGTCAGATGCTTAACCGACTGAGTCATTCAGGTACCTCAATGGAAAGATTTCCATGAATGAGCTTGATGGGTCAAAAGATCTTTGAAAGTTCATTTTTGTTTGTTTATTTATTTATCTTTGAGACAGAGAGAGAGAGAGACACAGAGGCTCTACGCTGTCAGCGCAGAGCCCAATGTGGGGTTCGAACTCACAAACTATAAGATCATGATCTGAGCAGAAACCAAGACTCAGATGCTCAACCAACTGAGCCACCCAGGTTCCCCTCATTTTTTTTAAAGTAGGGTCCACATCCAGCATGGGGTCCAGTGTGGAGCTTGAACTCATTACCCTGAGATCAAGACCTGAGCTGAGATCAAGTGTCAGATGCTTAAGTGACTGAGCCACCCAGGCACCCCTGAAAGTTCAATTTAATTGAGGCTGCCCAATTGTTTTTCCAAATTCATATAATGCTTTATTTTCCGCCAGTAACCTATAACATTCCTTACTCCATGACCCCTTCATCAGATGTTAAACTATTTTTTTAATCAATTTCCTCTTCCTAATGTCTTTATTTTGCTATTCTTGTGGTCATTCAATTTGCCTAATTCTGAGAATACGGAAGTCTTCCATTGTAATATTTCCAATGTTTGCATCTCTTTGTGGTTTTTAGCTATTATGTTTCTGAGATACAAATTATTACAATATGCATTTGTTTATCCTGTTCGGTGACTTTAAACTTAAATTCTCAATAGTTTGATACTGATTTTCCACTGTTACTTTTTTCTTTTAACCTTTTTAATATTTTGTTTCCCTTTCTCCAGTATCCTTTTAATTGTTTTCTTTAATTATTCATTTTAAATGTGTTTCTTAAAAATAGCTTATAGCTATATTTTGCTTTATAACCTACCATAATAAAAATAAAATCATTGATGTGGAAAAGAAAACAAAATGTGTAAAATATTTGTACCCACAGGCACATGATTCTAATGGGGAAAGGTTTTATTATAATTGTTGTTACTTTCCAGGTCAGCTCAAAAGGTCTTGTTTATTTTGGAAAACATATGTAATGGGCAAAGTGAAAAGGGAAGTAGAAGATTGCAAAAAAAAAAAAAAAAAAAAAAAAAGATTTGGAGACATGACAGGAACTGAACTGCTTTCTTCCATCTCTCAAGATCAAACCATCTGCCCTTTCTGCATCAACCTTCTGCATGACCTTACAGACCGCTGTGTGCAAGATGTCCTTGACCTCTATGGTCAAGTGGTCAGATCCAGCAAAGAAAAATAAGTTAAGTCTGAATTTTAGGGGCACCTGGGTGTCTCAGTCGGTTAAGCACCCAACTTCAGCACAGGTCATGATCTAATAGTTGGTGGGTTAGAGCTCTGCATTGGGCTCTGTGCTGCTTTGGATTCTGTAACTCCCTCTCTCTCTGCCCCTCCCCATTTGTATGCTCTCTCTCTCTCAACAAATAAACATTAAAATGTTTTTAATTTGAATTTCCAGTAAACAATGAATACTATCTAAATGCATGTGTGCTTCATGCAATATTTAGGAGATACACACACACACACACACACACATGTATATATACACACACATACATATGTATATACACACATACATATATGTGTATATATATGTATATATATATGTATGTGTGTATATACATATGTATGTGTGTATATATATACACACACAGATATATATATCTTAACTGAAATTCAGATTAAACTGGGTATCCTGTATTTTACCAGAATCTCATTACAGACGACTGGTGCAGTTCTTTATGGTGGGCGGGTTCAGCATTGTGGAGGCATTGTTCAGGAGCCCCCAGTGCACTAGCCAGTGAGTAGCATATATCCTCTTCAGGGTGGGGAAACATTACCTTCTGACATTGACCCTGTGTACATCTGACTGGTCCCTGGAGCCCCAAAATTCCTAGAGGAACCAGAAAATGGGCCATGTCTTCCATGACTTCCTTGAGCTGTTGCAGCTGCAAACTGGTAGTATGCCCAACTCTACATGTGAGGCCAGGTCTCAGGGGAGAAGAAGCCCACTGGAAATCTACCAGTGGCACACTCCAACCATACTCTCCAACTATTACACTGGAGCCCTAAAAAGCTGAAAATAGAGAACTAGTCACTCTCTTAGCACCTGAGAATGTCAGAACACACAGAACACATGTAAGGAAAACCAGAAAATCCACACTTAATGTAATAACAACAGATCTTAAGAAAACTAAAATACAGCACACTAACACGGTTTAACATAACTGTTCATAGTTGAACAATTCAGGGGAAAACTGAAGTGGACAGTGTTGAAACCTGCATTAATGGCCTAAAAGGTAAAATAGGAGAAAAATATCTCAGGGTGGAGGCAAAGGATAGAGAGAAAAGAATAACGAGGAAGAAAGAATTTGACAATGAATAACGAGAGCTGGTAAAGGATAAAAAGGATGGAGAAGAGGCATTAACTGTATTGTAACAAATGACCAGACCCCTAAACTGAAGAAAATGCTAAGTTCACAGATGCAAAGATGTCACAGGATTGCAAATGAAGAACACATATCTAGGTATCACATTATAACCCATGCAAAGGAGAGAGTGGCAACACTGACATTAGATACCTACCTCATTTGCAGCACTAGAGGCTAGAAGGAGTGGACTGGCATTTATTACCTGTGAACCTCTGGGAAAATCAGACTAAAGCTCCTAGCAGATTGCATGTAGATCTCCAACTCCACCCACACCAGGACTTTGACTTGTAGGAGACCAGAATATGCCATCCCAAAATATGCTTCTTTGGCAGGAAGATAATTTTTTGCTGATTATTTTGAATAACAGCAGACACAGGAGAAGCTCTGAGGACAGAACAGAGTGTCCCTTTGTAAGGAAAATTTACATTTTTAAAGCAAATCTCCATTTGTAAAGGAGTTTCTCTCTATGTATCAGGAAGAGAAGGATGACTCTTAATCACAGAAGACACCATTCAAATCTGCCTAACAAACCTTACCCTTGATCCCTATACTTTTACTGGTTACCTTCCCATATTTTGCCTCCCTGTCCTTAACCTAAGATGTATGTGCCTAAGTTCTAAACATCCCTTTGAGTTACTCATGCCTGAATTTCTCCCATGTACATATAAGACATACATATTACATACATATTAATAAATTCGGGTTTTTTTCACTTGTTAATCTGTTTTTTATTACAGAAACCCAGCAGAGAATCTAGAAAGATAGAAGGCAAAAAGATTTTTTCCTTCTCTGCATACTCAACCAAGGACCCCCACCTGTGTCTACCTTAGCGCCTACAGATGAGACCCTTGTTTCTCTTAGCGCCCTTTGTCTAGACCATTCTCTAAACCTCTGACTCAAACTGGAGACTTAAAGTGTGCCTGCATTAAAGCCACTTTGTATGTGATGTCTGTTTAAAATTTAGGAAGAGTTCATCCTGCAACACCACCCATCCCAGCCAATTTTGGCCATCCTCCATATCGTAACTGCATCCCAATGCTGCCCTACTCATCCTTTCCAATCCGAATGTACCACTATTCACCTATTTTCCATTTTCTGGAAACTATTCACAGAATATTCCCTCCCCAAGCTTTTGTTTGAGGATACTATTTCCCCAGAAGCTCTATTATGATAAATGCTGCTGATTTTCTAAAATCTCTGGCTTGGGAGATGATCAAAAACCTTGCTCCTAGTGCTTTTCTAGTCCATTACATTTCTACTCTCCTGTATCCATACCCACTCCTCTGCCCCGAGCCATCTGGCCACACTACCCATCTCTCCCACCTGGTCTCTTTCACATGCTGACCTCCTGGTCACTTCTCCCAAATTAACTGAAAGTATTAGCATCTAGCTCACATTTCCCTATAATCACTAAATATTTAAACCAAAATGGTCGTTTCTGAGAAAACATTTTATTTGATGTCCATATTATTTTTGAGGTTTTTCAGAAGACATATAACTATTTTAATGGTTTAGCACTCCATAAACTCAAGAGGGAGAGCAAATAAACCACTCAGAGCCAATACTTTAAGCATTATTATAAGACAGAGAAATGCAACTTTACAATAACCTGCAAGCAGAGAAAATAAAAAATAAAAAAAAAATCCAATGGCATGCTCACTACCAGCTCTATGCTGCAATCCTGTGGGTGCAGAGAGTGGAGGAAGGAAGACTAACAATACTTCATGAGTAAGACTAGAGGAGAGCAAAAGACTGAGATAAAAGCACAGACAAAACCATTCCCAGAAAGAAAATGCTCAACAATAAGTGGTAACATACTCAACGTATGTCAGAATGGTGGTTCACAGAACTGACCACAGAAAAGGAACTTGAAAGTGTATAGAACCTGAAGTGGCAGCCTTGAAGATGTATTGCTTCTGAAACAGAACCAGATATATTAAGAAGGGTATCACTTTTAGAGATGAAACAGTAAAGGAAAGTGGAAAAGAGGGCAAAGATAGGATCTTGAGAAATGAAAGAGAAACATGACAGTCTACTCAAGGATGAGATTCATCCAACCAAAGATGACTGTGAAAATACTGACAAAGCAACTAGTAGTAACTTCCATGATGATGTCACACTTTCATTCATAAGTATTTCAAATGGTCTAGCTATGGTAAAGCAAGAATGAACTTATAGGTAGAATCAATATGGATATGCCTATGTGTATGGATGCATGTTTTGTGTCCATGTGTTTATATACATCCACGTATTTCCTAGTTCTGTCTGCTGAAAACTACAAGAAACAATGACACTCCAGTAGAAATGAGCATATCTCATACTCACATCTTGGTCTCTAATGTCATTTTCCACTAAAAGGAACCAGGGTATCTTAGGCTATTTTTAGGGCTGAGGCAGGCTAAGTACAAGATAAATATAAGCTTGGAACATCCTGCTACAATAGAGAGCAAAGAAATAATTAAATTACATATATATGTATGTATATATATAATACATAATATATACATAAAATATACATATCATAATTATATATTATTAATATAATGTAATATAATATATAATTAATGTTATTAATATATTAATATAATATATAATTAATGTTAATAATATATTAATATATTAATATGATAATACATAATATATATACATACATATATAGGTACATATAAAAATAAATATATATAAATTGTATATGTATACATGGAGAAAGAAGAACAAAGAATACAATAGAAAGCAAATGGTAAAATTAGACAAACTTGGATAAGAGGTATATAGGTATTCTTTGTGCTAGCCTTATTCATGCAAGTCTTTTCTAACTTTGCAAACACTTCCAAATAAAAATTTATACTTTTAAGGGGTACCTGGGTGGCTCAGCCAGTTGGGCGTCCGACTTCGGCTCAGGTCACGATCTTGCGGTCTGTGAGTTTGAGCCCAGCATAGGGCTCTGTGCTAATAGCTCGGAGCCTGGAGCCTGCTTCAGATTCTGTGTCTCCCTCGCTCTCTGCCCCTCCCCTACTCATGCTCGCTCACGCTCTCTCTTTCGCTCTCTGTCTCAGAAATAAACATTAATTTTTTTTTAAATGTTTATACTTTTAAAAAGAAACAAACCTGTTAAAGTTCACCAAGGACCTCAACTTCCTATGGAGAGGAGTTAATGTTTTTAAAAGCTGAAGACATTCATGCTTCTATATGACCTCTGATATTTGCATGATAATGTGTTTGTACATTAACTGAGAAGATGATGAAGAAAAATAACATCAGACATTATATGCTATTTGAGGACTTGTTTGATTGTAAGGATTCTGTAAATGATTGTAAGGAATACTAAAAATTAAGGTCTCTGAAGACAGTTTCTTCATCGATGTCTCTTTTGCCATCTACTTTGTTCAGGGCCAATGGTGACAGTCCCAAGACCATGAAAAAGATGACAGGGGTGCAGTCAGAAAATTTCACTAATTTCTCTGACACTAGAATGTAGGTTTGAAAAACAAAACAAAAGCTTTCTTCAGTATCTTGCTCTGAAAGATGTACAAGAAATGTCCTTGTAGTTCCGAAATCCTTTTTTCAAAGTCAGTTCAGATAAATCAGAACTCAATTCATTTATATTTGAGTGTTATTCTGTCAACTTTCCTTTTAATGATAAACAGCATTTTATTTTCTTGCAGAATACTAAATCCTTCAGATTCTTGATGAAATATTTTAAAACCACTCAGCATATTACACAGCCACAGTGTAGCTTTTTCAGAATTTTGCATATACAAAAAGTTGTTCATTCTCAGATCTGAATGCCAAAGGGTTCCTTAACCTCAGAACTGCAAGCATGCTCTGTCATGTTAAAATAGCTAGAATCATGTAATCACTGAGTAAGAGTTTTCCCGCGACAGCAATTTTACTTTATGATTAATCAACTTTTGTATATCACAGTGATGATAATTAGAATGGGCAGGCACAGTGTCACGTATACACCCAGATCAAATATTGTAATTCTAATTCTCCTGAGTTGTTCTTTACAACTGCTTTGATGTCATTTACTGGTTCCTTTTATCTGATGTGTTTGAACTTCAAGATAACATTGACTTACGTGGTTCAGTACATCTAGTAATAAATCACTTTGGAGACACCATAATTCTAAAGGATCTTGAAGCAATGAAAGATTTCTGCAGGGTAGGATTCTTTAGAGTACTTTTTCTTTCTACTAAAGTGGTATCACATGTTATGTATTCCCTATAATTTACAAGACAAATCTTGAAGAGCACAGAGACTGCTTCCCCATCCAAAACTGCTCTTGCAATGGTCTCCCAGCCCCTAGGGCTTAAACTGGTCACTGATGAGGATTCAGTTACTAGTTCAGATTTTTAATAATTAAAAAACTACATGTAGTCACTAAATAATGTTTTACAAAAAGAAATAACTTCTTCAAACTCTACACAAATACTAGGGGCTAGAACATAGTATGTTCCTAGTAATGTACAAAGCCTTCTGATTTATTTAAACTGATCATCTTAGAAACAAACAAACAAAAAGGCAATTAGAGGTAATTGCCAGATGTCATTTTAAAAAGCAACAACTGACAAAGGTTCAGGTACCAATGCTAAGATGTGCGGGCTATTAACAACAACTTTTATCTTCTGGACATGCATTAAAAAATGCTTTAAAACCAGGGGCACCTGCATCAAATGTGAAGATTTTTATAACACATGTTAATGCCCATCAGAAAATACCCACCATAGGGGCACCCAGGTAGCTCAGGTGGTTCAAGTGTCTGACTCTTGATTTCGGCTCAGGTCATGATCTTATGGTTTGTGAGTTGGAGCCCCGCATCAGGCTCTGTGCTGACAGAGAAAATACCCACCACAGAAGAGACACGGAACAATCAACTGATAGTGGCACAAGAGACTAAGGCAGGTGGCAAGCTATGAACCTCTGACCTCAGACTCTGGCTTGAGGACAACCAGACGACCTTGCCAAACCTTCCATAGATGGCTCAGCAGTCAGCAGTGTTTGCACTCAAACTTCCTTCCCTCTCCTTCCCTCAGGGTCAGATCTCCATTGTAGTCCCTAAGTTCTTCTGGCCTTCTCAGGCTCCTGTCATAGATTCTCTAGCAGCTGCTTCAGCTAATACCATGTTTGCATGTTTAATCCTATCTTGGCATCAGCTCTTGGCATCAGATCTAGTTTATCACAGTTACTCTTTTCTTTTGCACTTTTAATCTCAGTAAAAAAAAAATCCCTCATCTATCCTACAATTAAATGTTTTTCTCTTATTATGCATGTTGATTTTCTCTGGTCCCTCTGCAATTTTAACAAACCAACTTAAATTTCACCAGGTTTGGCTAGGCTCCTTCCCAGCTTCCTGGGGGAAAAAAAGAAAAAACAAAAAACAACATTCAGCGAGAAGTCTATACCATAGCTGAGTATCATTTTTACCCATCTTGGAAAAAAAAAATGACCTAACAAGATTTCTATTAATTCATGAGATCTTGAAATATTCTTGTGCTGTTTGTATTCTTTTTCCTCTGTGTCCTCTCCTTCTCCTTCATATTTTTAACTGGCAAATTCCTGCCTGCATCTTTAAGCTACGCCTTCCCAGTGAAAACTGTTCTTTCAGAATCATTCAATAAGAATTTTTAAGCAGCATTCCTAGTCTTGTTAACTATTTAAAAACAAATCAGCAATGTGGCAAACAAACAAACAAACAAGCTAGTTAGGAAAAAAAAAATTGTTTCCACAGTCCTGGCTCTCCCACCCCACACTGTTCCTTTCACTGTCAATCTTTCTCATTGCCTTTTTTTTTTTTTTTAACAATGTAATGTTTGTTGATGTTAAAAAAAAAAAAAGGATGCAGCTTTAAGGTAGAAAGTCAGTTTTAAAGAAAAGCTGGATTAAAGTTACCACACTTATGTCTGATACTTAAAATACTCTGTTATCTCTGAACTTTCAAATGATCCTTAGTGGAAAAAGACATACCTCAAGTAAGTGTACTTATCGGTGCAAAGGAAGAGAATTCCCTTGAAGCTGTAAAACCACTGTAGTCCCCTGTTCTCTTCAAAGTTAGCTACTACAAGGGAGTGAGCAATCTATGGTGGTCAGGTAGAGCACACACATTGCTGAGGATGAACTCTCAACAGTCAGAGAGTCCTTTGAAATATTTTCTACTAGGAAAGATGGCAAAATGAAAACTGTCCACCCAGCTTCTCCGTGAAATGTATTAGACTGACTTGCTTTCTGCTAATAGTGTGCTTGTCTTCATCAATGATGACAATTAATTACGGGTAACAGATGTTAACTCTGAATCTGAAAGGCTATTCAGCATTTAATTTGTTAAAAAGAAGCTATTTTCCTAGAAGCTAAATTCCCTACAATGTTCTGACTGTAAAAAGGAAAAAAAATTCAGGAGAACAAAAATGTAATGGAGAAGCTCAGGTGCAACACAACTATCTTGGAAATAGCAGTCTTCTGTAATTATATAAATATACTGCTTATAGTAGAGTCTTCTATTACTTCAAACTGGTATTTTGTGGCATGTTTAATCTACGATCCACGAAGTTTATCTAACAATAACTTGCATTAAGGGAACCTCCTACCACATGGCCAAAACAGCACATGATTTGATACCATTTCCTATTTGCTTAGAATGCTAAAACGATGTATTTTTGAAATTGAGTTAAATTATTTTTCTTTTTTTTAGTGCATATTTAGTTACGGTAAGAGTGGCTCTGCTAAAGAAGACAGATATAAAGCTTCCAACTTCTCAAGGAAGCTTTCAGTTGAATGGTAACTGTATCATTTACCTCAGATCATAATTGATCAGTACAGTGACTCAACTGCTATTTCAGTAGGAGGGGAAGATAAAAAACATAGGTTTTGTTTAACCACATTACACATGCTTACTCAGTTTGGGGGTTGGCTGCCATTTTGCTGATGCCATTGGTAAATGGCATTCCTGTGTGCCTGCCTCTGACATGTGAAAATTGTCATCTGCTATGTCTGGAAGGAAAGCAAAGTTCTTGATGGATTGTGACTATAGCTTTTTTCTTTTCCATGTCCGGCACTTTGGACTTCTCAGAAAACCTTGCCAGGTGAAGATAGAGCCAAAGAGAAAAGAATAAAAATTTAATAAAAAGTCTGCAAGGGAATATTATCTGTAGTATCCCAGGCAGTGTGGTAGAATTAGTGCCTTTAATAAAGAATAAGTAACATTGTATGTAACAAATCTATAAAGAGGTTTCAAATGTAAACTGGAGAAGATAGTATCTATTTCAGTTTATTTTATTCCCTTGAGTCCAAAACACTTTGTAGGAACTTTATAAATATTTTAAATGACCAATATGTAAACATAACTAAAGAACTTGAAATGGAGAATATAAAAATTCCCCCTTCAATTTGTGTAATGGTTTCAATTTTTCTGGTGTACTGTTAGTGGCTGGAAAGGAATTTTAATTTTTATTGTTTTATTTGCTTTTATTATTTGGGTTTTTTGTTCTTGTTTTTACTTTTTTTAGAGAGAAAGATCTCACATGCATGCGAGTGGGGGAGGAGAAGAGGGGAGGGAGAGAGGGAGATAGGGAGAGAAGGAGAGAAGGAGAGAGGGAGAGGGAGAGGGAGAGGGAGGGGGAGGGGGAGGGTGGGGGAGGGAGAATCCCAAGCAGGCTCCATACTCAGAGCAGAGCTCGATGTGGGGCTCCATCTCACAACCATGAGATCATGACCTGAGCACAAATCAAGAGTCGGACACTTTAACCAACTGAGCCAACCAGGTGCCCCTTTTTCATTATTAACTAATAAAAAGTGGATTATTTGGTATTCAGTTTGAGGTAGATCATAGAAATCTTGCCAGAAAGCTACCCTGACCTACAGCTTTTTCCCCAAATGTATCTTCTAGATTCTCAGAATGCATCTCATCTCACCCCAGTCTGTTCCAGTCTCAATGAAACTTTCCCTCCAGGATCAACTTTCCTTTCACTTGGGAAGCCACCCCAGTTGGTAGCCACCATCATGATCAAAGGCCCTCCTATCTCCTACACTGCACTGTCCCCTGCACAAACTTCCACCCAAACTTTTTCAGATGATTATCATTCATCTTTAATAACCAGGACAGATCTGGTGACCTCTGTTTATCCTTCTCAGGTCTGGAGTTACATGAAATAAACATTCCAGAGATTAACTTGATATCTGAGGACAAAGGTGCTTTAAGGTTAAGTTTAAAATATATTTTAGCAACTGATATACTTTTTGATGCTTTTATAGAAGCTGGTAAGTAAGTCTGAAAATTTTCCTTTTTCTATCTAGATTTGCTACTTTTAATTCCCCTGTTTGGCTTTCACACAACAAGAAACAAAATTTGCATCCTTGGGAGAGAAAATGAGGTAACAGGTACACAGTATCTGTGAAACTAAGTGCCACATGATTTCACAATTTTTTAATTACAAAATAATTTGGTGAGTCATTCCTCCCTTTTTTAAAAGGAAGGAGGGGGCAGAAAAGCATCCTAAAAGGGCACAATTCATGGCAACACTTTTAAAAATTGAATTATATGTAGTGCTAGGCAATTTTTTTAAAGATTTTATTCTTAAGTAATCTCTATACCTAACGTGTGGCTTGAACTCACAACCCTGAGATCAAGAGTTGCACGCTCCAGGGGCGCCATGTATGACTTTGGAATATCCATTCACATTTGTAGAGATGTAACTGGATGTTGAGTGACACTTTATAGGAATTGGCTGGTGAGATCCAAAGGCAGGAACAAAGAGGCTCAAAGTATCTTCTATCTTTTTTTTAAATTTTTTTAACATTTTATTTATGTCTGAGAGATAGAGTATGAGCCGAGGAAGGGCAGAGAGAGGGGGAGACACAGAATCTGAAGCAGGCTCCAGGCTCTGAGCTGTCAACACAGAGCCAGACGCAGGGCCTGAACCCACGAACTGTGCCAACATGACCTGAGTCGATGTGGGACGCTTAACCGACTGAACCACCCAGTCGCCTCTCAAAATATCTTCTATTTTAAAGGAATCTATAAACATTTTGGTCCAGACTTTGCCAAAACTAGTCAACTCCACTGCTTCTTGCTAGTCTCTATAAAGACAAGTGGGGACAGTAAGGGTAAGAATAATAACAATCCTGAGTTTGAGGCTTAGAAGCTATTTTTCCCCTGCTTAGAAATAATACTTCCCTAAGTGAGGGGAGCTCCCAGAGAACCACCTGAGAGACTGAGAATAGCTGCAGGAGGGAAAAACAAGAGATCTTTCATATTCCTTGTCTTGAGAAGCGGCAAAGCTATTTACACTTTCGCCACTGCCATAGTGTTATGGACTCAATGTTCCTATCTCCCCAAAATTCTTATGTTGAAGCTTGATGATATTTGAAAGTAGAGCCTTTGGGTGATAATTAAGGTTAGATGAGGTCATAAGAGTGACCCTCCATGATGAGATTAGTGAAGAGAAAAAGATCAGAGCTCTCTTCTCCTCTCTCTCCTCACTTTGCCCTCTTCCCTGATTCCCCCTCTGCCATTTGAGGACACAACAAGAAGGTGGATTTCTATAAGCCATGAAGAGAGCCTTCACCAGGGAACTAAATTGGCTAGCACCTTGATTTTGGACTTCCCAGCCTCCAGAATTGTAAGAAATAAATTCTAGTTGTGGAATTGTGTGGAAGTCACACCATTAATAGTATTTTTTTCATGCAGCATGAGCTGATTAAGACATATGGCAAGGGCACATTTACATCCAGGGCCACATGTATCTAAAGAACTTAGTTAGGCTTGATTCAACTAGCTATTAACTCTTCCAAGAGTCTTAACTTCTAGGCAAAGAGAGCTCCAAAAAAAAAAAAAAAAAAAAAAGATACTGGATAGTATATAATAGTATACAGTCAAGGGATGGAGTTGAAGTTAGGAATAGTGGTTGAAGAGATTGCACTCATAATGAGAGAACAGAGGCATCCATGTTGGATGTTTTGTCTAAAAGTAGATAAAAGTACTTTTAGACAAAAGTAGATAAGTAAAAACATACAGGTAGATATAAGATAAATACACTGGAGAGACAGTATGTCCCTAGACAAAAGAAAAGCAAAGAGTTGTTGCCTTCATTCTTGACAATGTATACCCCAGCAGTCTTTGAACAAAAATCAACCAAGCATCCAAAAGAGAACAAGCATTTATATACCTGCTTCACAAAAGCTGTCAAAGAATGGCTGGTGTCAGCCAGAGAAAGAGGAAGAAACAACAAAAGAGGACGGAACCAGAGCAAGTATGCAACCAAGCCCTATTCAGGTCCCACTAATCAGAAAGGAGCCAGTGACCAGGAAGAAGTGGAAGAAAGATTTTATTACATCATGAACTGGTCATTCACGGAGTTGTGAAGTTCTTCCAAAGTTGACATTTTTCATTATAAGTGTGTTGAGGGTTCCTAAGAGCACCCTCAGGCTTCAATTCACTGGAAAGAGTCACACAGGGACCTCTTTAATTCTATTAGTGACAACATAACTCAAGTATTGCCAACCAGACAGAGTAGTAGCTCACCTGAGCTCCGAGTCCAGTCACGGCTTGAGGTTAGTCATGTAGACATACTGCTCTCAAGACTGGTTTTGGCCACTCAATCTTCAGCTCCTCAGAGGCCAAATACAGCAAGGTACAGGAACTCCATGTACAAAACACTCTTATCAGGCAAGATATTACAAGGCTCAGATGTTATGTACCATGAACTAATCAAGAGCCAATCCGTTCTTTGGAATGTGCAGAATCTGAACAATGTAAGACTGCTGAGTTAACTCTTTACCGCACAATATAGCAAAATATCACCTTTAATATCACCACCAATCTTATCACAAAAAATTGCCCAGTATCAGGAAGCTGTAAAGCTCTTACTGATAGGTATTTTCCAACATTTCCATTTTTCCCATGAAAGCTCAAATTTTATCACTGCCAACAAACACTGTTCATTGTTTACCTTGACATGATAGGCTCAGTTCCTTTACTTTTGAACAAATATCTGGCAATTTCCCCAAGCCTAAATCAACGCTTCTCTCATAGTTATTCTTCAAACACTGAAAATGGTACTCCATGAAAAAAAGTGGCTAATTTGCCTTCAAACCAAACAATTCCACAATTTCTCTCTAAAGCATCATACTTCGGTTTGAATTAGAAGTACTTTATACATACTTATTACTTCATCACATAAAATTTTAATAAGATATGTATCCTAGGGTTGAGCTTTAGTAAAATTAGTTTCAATGTCTTATGTTCCTAAGTGAAATTTTTTTTTTCTTTTAAGTTCACAACAGTGAAGAAAATAGTCATTACTAGTATAGTTTGGTGCCACTGCCTTTACTCATGCTAAGGCACCCACAGTTTTATTCACCATGGATTTGGCATAATTAGTGCAATGTTAACACAGTAAAAATGATAAAATATATAATATTATTATTAAAATGGTTTTGACTTCATATCCCTTCTAAAATTGTCTCAGGGACTCCCAGGGTTCAGCGGATCACCTCGAGAACTAAATAATAGTCGACTTAAAACAACAGTTCATTTTTCCCTATGTGATAAATGGTGTTACAGTCTTAGCAAATCCTAGTTGAAGACACACTTTCAATAGAACTTTCTTTAAACCTATATAAAAATGTTATTACTTTTGATTCCACTACAAGTTTATGTATTTCAAAGCATTGAATCAACTGGCACAGGAGGTTTCTGAAAGTCAAAGCCAAAGAGTATAAAAAAATCTCCTTTGGGCCAAAATAATTTTTATTCACATATGGCACATGTGAGGATGTATGAAGCTAAGGGAAAGTGTCAGCACTATAATATGAACAAAATGACCATTAGCCCCAGCATTATCAAATATTTTATTTTCTGAAATTGATAATGTAAACTAGTCTATGCTGTTAAGTCATATAGAAGAATTCCCTGTGATCACAGTCTGATTTTCACTCCTCTTTCTTCATACATGTTAAACATTCATTTCTGATTTCTAAGAGTTAAAAATGTTTCTAATATTTTTTCTGCCTTTCTCTGCCTGCCTCTTTTTAATGAATCATAATTTGGACAGGAGCCATTTTTCTATCACACACTACCTTCTCCCAGCAAATGGGATTCTACAAAGTTGATTGCATTAAGCTGTTGTTGTTCATGTGATGGAGAAAACATGACCAATCCATTCCCATTGCGTTCACACTGTCAGTAAATCCAAAGTAAATTATATAGGGTCATTAATCAAAAGGTAAAAAAAATATATTTATCTCTTAGAATTTTCTTCTTTTTTTTTTGTTCTATAATTAAAATCTAGAAGATTTTTCTCCAAAATTAGTGTTTAGTTACATTATTTAAATTTGCATTTTTAAAACAGTCTGTGTTTATATGAGCATATTTGATTATGAAACCTTAAAATATTTTTAGGGACTACTCTTCTACTTGAGCATCATATTCATTACGTGGAAAGAAGGTTGCCTATTTTCATTGTCATCTCTGATAAATATTGTATCTCACAATTAATCCACTATGTAAATATTAAGCTGCTACACATAAAAATTATCTTTGTCTTCTTGGAAGACCTATATAAAGTTACATGAAGACTCCCTTGTTAGCATCTATGTTACATGCTTAGTTTAAAATATTAAAAGGAAATCTTATGTTCTTCTCATCTTATAGTGTGTGGAAATGAAAGTGAAGTTACTTGTTGTGATGTATATCATGCCTAGGATGGGTATTTGGCTCAAAGAGCTTTCACATTAGTAGGATAAAATAACAAGAGTATAAACAACTAAGGCAAAACAGAATATCCAGACAAAAAAGAGAGGATAAGAAAGAGCTTAAGAGTGATACATTTCAGATGTGGGTCATCAGGAAAGATTCCTCAATGAAAGTGGCATTTGAGTTAGACCTTAATGCATGGAAGAAAAAAAAAAAGCAAGTGGATGTGTGTTTAAAAGCAAAGCAAATGAAAAGAATGACCTAACATTAGAAGTAGAAGCAGAAATGTAGTTTGAAAGAGAAAAGAACAGTAAAAGATTTGTATAGACTATGGAATGAGCTGATGTGCAAGAGAATGGGTGAGGGAAAGAAAAAGGGGATCCCAAGACAACTCTGAGCCTGGATAATGAGAAAATGTTAGTACTTTTTACCCCAAACAAAACATGCAAACATAAAAACAATAACAAAAACATAAGCAAACAAGCAAGCAAAACAAATGAATGATAGTTGTCTTGGTCCAGAAGAAAACAAGTTCAAATTTGAAAACACGTTTTTATCAATGGTTCCTAACAGTTTGCCTGTCTATGCTCAATCCCTTGTCTGCTTCTCTTTCCATTAAACACAGCTCCTCACCTTTCTCCCTATCTCTCTGTCTGGGATCTTTTATTGCTCATGAACTACAGACCCAGTGTCCCCAGGGTGCCATCATTCTACAATGCCAAAGACCCTTAGGAGCCTTGGGATGGGTTACCTTGGATGTAAATGGAATATTTGAAATTCCATACTGTGTTTTTTCACTTGAGTTTGCGCACCTGAGTCAAAGTTGCTCAGGAGAAGGCAAGCAGCAGAGGTCAATGACAAGTAACCCAGCAAAGACCCCTAGTTGGCTCCAAGACTGAACTCCTACCACAAAGTCACAAGAAGGAAAGGGAAGACGGAGTGATGGCCAATGACAACATCATAAAATGTGCCTATGAATCTTAGACAAGTGGACCATGCACTAAAGAAGCATTGGACCCACCTCTCGGGGGTGTTTCTCAGCCTGAAAGAACAAGTCAACTTGAAATAAACTATGTGTTATCAAAAGAGGAGACAAGGTCAAAGAAAAGTGTCCTTTGTGACTTCTGGTGTGGTATTTGTACAAAGCCTGAAGTGCAAAGAGGACGGAGTTCTGTGCAGGCTGCCTACTCAGGTTATATGGCTGATTCCTACTGTAATAAGTTTTCTGAGAAAGTGACATCTTTGATAAAGGAGTTCTATATTTCTCTTTGTTAATATTCCTTGACTTTGTTCCAAAATAGTGTGTCATACTTATTGTAAATGGTTTCTACAACACTTTATTTCATTAAATCTTTGAGAAGTGCTTTATTAACCCAGCACTACCATCTCTTAAAGCTAAAAACCGTATTGTCAATAATATTAGAAAAAATTCTACCTTTGCTTTTAGAATTGGGTCCTACAAAAGAAAATATACTAGTCATCTAATTTTATATTTCATCTAATTGATTTTTAAGTGGAATAAGGTTGGTTTGTTTATTTATTTACTTTTATTATTATTTGAGACGGGGTGGGGGGGGACAGGAAAGGGGCAGAGGGAGAGAGAGAGAATTTTAAGCTAAACATAGAGCATGATGCACAGATCAATCCCATGACCCTGGGATCATGACCTGAGCTAAAATCAAGAGTCAGACCCTCAATGGACTGAGCCACCCAGGCACCCCAAGGGCAGTTCATTTAAAGAACTGATCTGCTCAAAACTGATTAATAAGAGTTCAGGAGATATATTCTATTATGACATTTAAATAGAGTTTGTTTGGTTATGATAGCAAACCAAACTTATAAAACATTAAACATGTTTAATTAAAATAAAGTAATTTTTGCAGAGCTATATTTGAACAGGCAATACAGTACCAACAATTATCTATAATTATGCAGGTCCAATCACAGAATAAAAGAAGTTTCAATGTCACTAAGCACAATAAGGAAAATTATTCATCTATTATTCTGATGGGCATGTAATTAGCAACTTAAAAAAAACCCTTTCATAGGGATGTAACAGACACTGTTTCAATAAAGATTTACAGTGTAAGCAGCTGGATTAATGGTAGTGTATTTAAAACTGACCTTTTTCATTGTAGGTTTAAATCACATGCTAGCGGTTTTTCAACGAATGCCTGCTTTTCCTTTTCAAACACTGGCAAAAGTTCCCATTACTAGAATACATACAGTGTGCTTGAAGACCTTATGGTTTGCCTCAGAAGCCTTATCTTGATGCACAGAATGACATCTACTTTCCTTCAATTAAAAAGCTCATCTTTGTTTAATGTATTAAAACAGAAACTGGAAAAAAAAGATAAAATGAAGCATATTAGTTTTTTTTTAGCTTAAGCAAATATCAGTTCTGACCAAGCAGTGCTAAATAGGGAAATAGGAGTCTCCTTGGATAGAAGCTAGGAGCAAGGTTTTTACAGAAAAGACCCTGAAGCAGAGCAAGGAAATTATTTGATTTGCTACAGCATAATCAGTTGTATTATTTAGGAAAGCCTAGCTGGCTGTTTGTGGTTGGCTGTTGTTCTTAATTAGAGGCATTTACAGGAAATGACGCATTGCTTTCCATTTGCTTATACAGTCTACCAAGGAGGCTTAGAGCCTCCTTACTTGATTATGTTAACAGTATTAACTTTTTTATAAATACAAAATAATATGACAAGTTTATAAAAGCTTGATTTTTTTTTCATGTTTATTCACTTTGAGGGAAAAAGAGACAGAGCGAGCACGAGTGGGAGAATGGGCCGAGAGAGAGGGAGACACAGAATCCAAAGCAGGCTCCAGGCTCTGAGTTGTCAGCACAGAGCCCATTGAAGGGCTCGAACTCAAGAACTGTGAGATCATGATCTGAGCCGAAGTCAGACATTTAATGAACTGAACCACCCAGGTGCTCTGTGAAAAGCTTGATCTAAAATGTCCATAATCTTAGTATCTGAATATTATTAGTAAGATTATTTTGTCCCCACCACAGGCAGATATTTAAAGATATTTATAATTATAAGGAACATAGGTTTAGTGAATTTCTCAGTTACTTTCCAAGGCTACTACGTTGTCTGTAGGAGTAAAGTTTGAATACTATTTTTCCAAATAGAATTACTTTAATTTATTTAACTATTCCCTCAGTGTTTGGACTGTAAGTTCTTTCTAATTATCCATTTCTATAAATAATTGTATTAAATTCTGGCCTCAGAAATCAACAAAATAACATTAAAGTGTAAAGATGAATGTGCTGCAAATGTTCAGTCTTAATCATATGGTTATTGAGATTTAAAAAAACTAAATATACAGGTATATAGATGCATCATAAACATTCTTGTATTAAAAGGCAAACCAAACTATAATTAAATTATCTTAATTCAATCACTGAGGCTTCATTGTATCCAGCATT
Organism: Panthera tigris; assembly: GCF_018350195.1. Lineage (NCBI taxonomy): Eukaryota > Metazoa > Chordata > Mammalia > Carnivora > Felidae > Panthera > Panthera tigris. The sequence goes on from NC_056662.1 coordinate 111,543,720, forward strand.
TTCTTCCTGAGATTTTTGAAATGTTTTGACACATCGCATTTCTAATTATATATTTTGCTTTCTTAATGTAACCTCATTTCAAATTTGAGACTTCTCATTATTTTACAGCATTCACTTTAAAAGCCACAAGGTAACTTTATCAAACTTCCTAAATATTCTCCAATAATTGGATATTAAGTTTTCTTCAGTGTTTCACGGTACAAATAATGTGATAAGTATACTTAAAATACATACAAATAAAAATATATAATAATATTAATATATAGATATATAGCCATGAATATAGATAAACATTAATATCTATGTAATATCTATAGCTACACAGATGTTCATGTTTAAATACAAATCCTTTGGCCCAGTAATTCTCTTCTGGGACTATATATCTCAAGTGTGTGTGTGTGTGTGTGTGTGTGTGTGTGTGTGTGTGTTTGTATGTATTATTTCTTTCCTTTGCTCTGGACAGTATCTCCAATTCATTTTCAAAAGAGTTGTACTAGTTAGCATTACCTGAAATGTAGGAAATTTCCACTTTTATCCTGCCTTGGGCAACAGTGAATATTTAAAAATAAATTTCCAATTTAGTAGCAGAAAATGTGTTCTTATTTGTGTTAATATTTATTTGTTTACTTGATAGAGACTGGATGTTTTCACATTAATATCAATTATTTGTGTTTAATCATCTTTGTGAACTTGGACTTTGGTCCATTTACTATGAAGTTTTTAATATTCTTCTTACAGATTTTCTGAGATATTTATATAAGAACGATAATGACACTCTCATATATGGTATACATATATGACCAATATATGCTTTCTATGTATCAATATATTGCTTTCTAATAGGATTTATTTTGCCTTTTACATGCAGAGCCCTTAAACCATGCAGTCTAATCTATTAAGTTTTAATTTTGAAACTCTTCATTATACTTCTAAACTTAGAAATTCATGCTGTCTCCAAAATTTTGCTAAAAATTTAAATGTTATCCCTCTGTATAACATATTTAAATATGTTACATATTTTGCTTATAGTCTAAATTAAAAACCAAAATTGTTTTTTTTTTCAAGTGGCTGACTTGTTTGCCCCAACATGTTGAAGGAAATGTAAATTTTAAATAAAAACTAGTGCCGTGGTTGAATACTCCTTGTATGCAAGTAACAAAAACATGTTAAATTTCCTTAAACAAAACCAAAATAAATGGGTGAAAGTGACTTAAGGGAAAGGATAGAGAGTAAAAGAGCATATTTTGGAATTTAGGGTCAGTGAAGGTAGTCAGATACCACAGGGATTGGAAATAGAAATGAAAACACGGTCATGAACCAAAACAACTACTCTTTCCACTTATCTTCCTCTGGGGTCACATGTTGTCCTCAATCTGTTCCTCTGAGCAGGTCTGCCTGATTCTTCTGCTCCATCTATACTGTGCCCTGACCTAGCTACCCCTGCCCTATCCTAGGTTCAGTTTCTGTGATTAAACAAGCCAACCTCTTCCTTATCCCCTTGATTTCAGGGTCAGTGGAACAACAGTTCTTTGAAAAGGCTCCACTTAATGAGGCATTTATTTACTCCTGGTCCAATCAGAAATGGTTGGGGCCAAGTAGCACAGAGTAGCAGCTCTTACTGTGGGAACACTTGTCAGAGCAGAAGGTAGGGGTGAGGCAGGCACCCCACACAATCCATCTATTACAACACTGATGACGTGATTAAAGGTATGATTGAAAGGCTGCTTCAAAAACCATGGTTTACACTGTTTTTAGGACAGTACCTAACAAATAATGTTTTAATATACATTGGATGAACTAGTAATATGCCTACCACATACATATTTGTGTTTGTTCATTATTATCTCAGTTGCCTTATTTTGACATGAATGCTAACTTCTATCATCCTTTGTAAACTGGTAGAGAAAGAGCACCATTTTATTAGTTTAGCATGTTAATCTCACATTATTTGCTTCTCGTTTTCATTTCAAGTCAGATTTAGACCAACTACTAATAATGTTGTAGATCTCCTATTCTTTACCTATTTCTTCCCCAATATCCTGCTTCTCTCCTAAAAGATCTCTTCATCCTCTACCTTTCAATATACTTTTAATATGCGAATTAAAGAGAGAAAACACTTGCAGATTTAACTGTTTCATCAATCTCTGCTATTTGCATACTTTATAAGTTAGGTCCAATTTGAAATAAAACCACAGGAATATTTAATAAACAACTTCTAAGAAATTTTTTGGTAAAATATTTTTTATTCTAGATCTATACTTCGTCATCTTGCTACATGTTAAATTACTTCTTCTAAGGTACTAACAAACCAAGACGATGTATTACTGTCTTTACTGCTGATTAGCCAAGTAGGTTATATTAATTTCCATTAAAGTATTAAATTTAGTGTCTGCTTACATATTTTTCTTTCTTCTTTTTTAAGTAATAAGGAAAAATCTTTTCTCTCTGCTTTTTTTTTTTTGCATGGAGAGACAGACCAAAAGAGACATTTGCAAATGGGTTTCTGAAAATACGTATATTGTTTTGTCAATGAATACCAAAGGAATTGTCTGGGATTTATTCTAAGATGTGTAATTTCAAACTTTCAAAGAATTCCATTTGAAAGATATAGAAGGACAAGTGATTTGTTTTATAGTATTGAAGTGGCTTGTTGAAATAAAAATATTTTAGTCTTTAACCTCTTGCTGCTTATTTCATAGTTTCTAATGTAACACATAGGATTTATAACTTTTCCCTTTGTCTTTAAAAGTTTTTGCTGTAGAGTATTTCACCCTTCAAACACTCAGTATCTTTCTTAGAATAGGTAGGCATATTTTATCATACTGTACTAAAATCAGATTTGAGAAATGCGATTTCTACAAACTTACAGTATGTTAGTGACTATAAGAAGAACAGGTCTGGCCCTTTTGTTTATTGACAACTTGAGTGTTCCTGAAACATTTCTCTAAGAAGCCATCATATGCAAATGGAAAGAAACATTAGCCACCAACAATGAACCCTTCCTATGGGCTATCAACATGTGTTAAAGTCCACACAAAATACAAACAAACAAACAAACAAAACAGTGGATGGCACTGGCACTATAGAGTTTTTTGCTAGGTTAATCTAATTTCGTTAAAATATTTATGTCAATATATTACTTCTGGCCCATAAGGAAGAGAGTTTTGAATTATTTATTATGTTTAGTTCTTTTTTGTAACCATCAATATTTTCATATTTTCTCTGTCTACCCCCCCCCCTCCCGTGACCTGTGTCTGACTGAAACTAGATAGTAAATTTAGGAAATTTTCACCTTCATTTTTATTGGGCCCATATATAGAAGTTAACTCATCTATATTGGTATTTGATTAAAGAATGTACAATGAAGGAAGTCAGAAACAGATTCTAAAACCAAATTATACTAGTTAATTGTGACAGTGCTAGCATCTAGAATTGGCTGAGAGTAGTCCTTAAAGTCAGACTCTTTCAAAAGCATTAGGAGCAGAATTTAAGGGGGAGCCTGGGTGGCTCAATTAGTTAGCAGCTGACTTCAGCTCAGGTCATGATCTCACGGTTCGTGAGTTCAAGCCCCACGTCAGACTCTGTGCTGACAGCTCAGAGCCTGAAGCCTGCTTCAGATGCTGTGTCTCTCTCTCTCTTGCCCTTCCCCCACTTGCATTCTGTCTCACTCTGTCTCTCTAAAATAAGTAAACATTAAAAAAAAATTTAAGTAGAATTTAAGAACTATAACTAACTCTGTGTAAGCCAAAGACCTATACAAAGCTACTGGGAGACTCAAAGAGAATATTTGCCCATCAGAAAATTCCAAGCAACCAACTCCAGCCAGGGGTGCATAGACATAAGTACAAAAAATGAATGAGGCACCAAAATCAGCATGTTCAAGTGGTCAGATGTGCTGAAATTCTGCACTGCAAAGGAAACAATCAACGAAACTAAAAGGCAACCAATGGAATGGGAAAAGGTATTTGCAAATGACATATCAGACAAAGGGCTAGTATCCAAAATCTATAAAGAGCTCACTAAACTCCACACCCAAAAAACAAATAATCCAGTGAAGAAATGGGCAGAAGACATGAATAGACACCTCTCTAAAGAAGACATCCAGGGGCGCCTGGGTGGCGCAGTCGGTTAAGCGTCCGACTTCAGCCAGGTCACGATCTCGCAGTCCGTGAGTTCGAGCCCCGCGTCAGGCTCTGGGCTGATGGCTCGGAGCCTGGAGCCTGTTTCCGATTCTGTGTCTCCCTCTCTCCCTGCCCCTCCCCCGTTCATGCTCTGTTTCTCTCTGTCCCAAAAAAAAATAATAAATAAATTAAAAAAAAAGAAGACATCCAGATGGCCAACAGGCACATGAAAAGATGTTCAACGTCACTCCTCATCAGGGAAATACAAATCAAAACCACACCCAGATATCATCTCACACCAGTCAGAGTGGCTAAAATGAACAAATCAGGAGACTACAGATGCTGGAGAGGATGTGGAAAAACGGGAACCCCCTTGCATTGTTGGTGGGAATGCAAATTGGTGCAGCCACTCTGGAAAACAATGAGGAGGTTCCTCAAAAAATTAAAAATAGACCTATCTTATGACCCAGCAATAGCACTGCTAGGAATTTACCCAAGGGATACAGGAGTACTGATGCATAGAGGCACTTGTACCCCAATGTTTATACCAGCACTTTCAACAATAGCCAAATTATGAAGAGTCTAAATGTCCTTCAATTGATGAATGTATAAAGAAGATGTGGTTTATATATGCAATGGAATAATACTTGGCAATGAGAAAGAATGAAATCTGGCCATTTGTAGCAACGTGGATGGAACTGGAGGGTATTATGCTAACTGAAATAAGTCAGGCAGAGAAAGATATCATATGTTTTCACTCATATGTGGACCTTGAAAAACTTAACAGAAGACCATGGGGGAGGGGGAAGAAGGAAAAAAAAAGTTACAGAGAGAGAGGGAGGCAAACCATAAGGGACTCTTAAATACACAGAACAAACTGAGGGTTGATGGGGGGTGGGGGAGAGGGGAAAGTGGGTGATGGGCATTGAGGAGGGCACCTGTTGGGATGAGCACTAGGTGTTGTATGGAAACCAATTTGACAATAAATTATATTTAATATAAAAAATCATGGAAATGGAAATGTGAACTAAAATGCCACAGTACTGTACACCAATTAGGATGGCTAAAATAAAAAAGTATTTAGCAAAGAAAAATAAGTAAAAAATAAAGCTACCATCTGTAATCAAGACAGTGTGGTATTGGTGAAAGAACAGACAAGTAGATCAATGGATCAGGACAGACAGCCCAGAAACAGACCCGCATAAATCTAGTCAAATGAATTTTGACAAAGGAGAAAAGGCAATATAATGAAACAATGATAGTCTTTTCAATAAATTGGAGTAACTAGACATTCACATGCAAAAAAATATATAGGCACTGACTCTACTCTCTTCACCACCTGAAACTGGACATAATTAAAATTAAATTTCTTTTTGCTCTGTGAAAGACACTTCAAGAGAATGGAAAGACAAGCCACAGAAAGGGAGAAAATATTTGCCAAACACATACTGATAAAGGCTGCTATCCAAACTATACAAAAAAACCCTTAAAACTCAACAGTAAGAAAAACAACTCAATTTAAAAAATGGGCCAAAGACCTTACAAGACACTTCAATGAAGATATCAGTTGGCAAACAAGCACATGAAAAGACACTTCACATTATATGTCACTGGGAAAATACAAATTAAAATGAGATACCAGTACATACCAGTTAGAATGGCCAAAATCCAAACCACTGACAATATGGAACAATAGGAACTCACAGTCACTGCTGGTAGGAATGCAAAAAGTACAACTACTTTGGCAGACAGTTTGACAGTTTCCTACCAAACTAAACATATCTTACCATATGATCCAGCAATCATGTTCCTTGGTTTTTGCCCAAATGAGTTGATAACTTATGTCTACAAAAAAAAAAAAAAGAATATTCATAGCTGCTTTTTTTATAATTGCCAAAAATTGGAAGCAACCAAAATGTCCCTCTGTAGGTGCATAAACATCCAAACAATGGAATATTATTCAGTGCTAAAAAGAAATGAGCTACCAAGTCACAAAAATACACGGAGGAAATTTAAATGAATATTACTAAGTGAAAGAAGCCAATTTAATATACAGCAAGTCTACATACTATGTGATTCTGTAGGGAAGGAAAAAATATCTTTTCCTTCTACCCCTGGAAATTCTCAAAATTCTCGGTGGGGGTCCCTGTAACAAAGACTGATTAACAAGAGAAAAGGATATAATATATCCTTTAAATACAACATATAGGGGCACCTGGGTGGCTCAGTCTGTTAAGTGTCTGACTTCAGCTCAGGTCATGATCTCACAGTCCGGGAGTTCTAGCCCTGCATCAGGCTCTGTGCTGACAGTTCAGAGCCAGGAGCCTGCTTCAGATTCTGTGTCTCCCTCTCTTTCTGGCCCTCCCCTGCTCATGGTATGTCTCTGTCTCAACAAATAAATTAAAAAAACATTAAAAAATGTTTAAAAAATACAATGTATAATTAAATATAGTATTTATATTTAATATAAATATTATGTGACATGGGAAATGAAAACCTGAGCATTTTTATACTACAGCATTTTATACTATTTTATACTGTGTTTGATGAAGAGTAGAAAGTTGTGGGAAATGTTAAAAGATGAAGGATATGAGCTAATTGCAGTAAACTGGGGAAACTTAGCAAGGCCAATTCTATTCCTCTCTGTATTCCTCCAGCTTCAGAGATAAGAATTTTCCTGAGAAAATTCTGAGGGAGGCCACCTCTCACATGAAGGTCTCATAACCTGCTTCAGGCGAAAGTCAAAAAGTACTTCTCGCATCTGCCATTTTTCAAATTCCTTCAGTTTCAAATATCAATTGGTCAGCATGCCATATTTCAGACTGGGACGTCCTACTATATTTATCAACACTTACTATATGACATTCTGGAAAAGGCAAAACTATAAAGACAGTGAAATAATCAGTAGTTGCCAGGGAGTAGTGGGGAGACAGGGATGAATGGGCAGAATACCGAGCATTTTTAGGGTTATGAAAATGTACTGTATGATACTACAATGGTGGATTTATCTTTTCAAAACCCACAGAATGTAGAACACCAAGAGTGAAGTGTAACAGAAACTATGATCTCTGGGGATGTGTTAATGGAGGCTCAATCATAAAGGTACCATTCTGCTACAGGATGTTGATGGTGGGGGAGCTGGTGCCTGCCAGGGGACAGTGGGTATGTAGGACCTCTCTGTACTTGCTGCCCAGTCTTGCTGTGAACCTAAAACGCCTTTTAGAAAAGTGGTTTGATAAAAAAAAAAAAAAAAAGACAGCACACATAAAGAAAGGTGTTTAAACAGAATGCTTAAGTCATGAGCACACTAAAGAATTAGAACAAATGTGCAAAAGCAAAAGTAAGCTTTAGGCTAAGAAGTCAGTAATATTTCATCAAGACTCACCTTGACCATGGTTCTTGGAGGTGAGGACTAAATGACCAAAACCACTGAGTGTGAAGTGAAACAGCTGAATCTTATCTCAGCTGTAAGTTAAAAAAAAAAAAAAGTTCAATTTTTACCTTTCTATTGTAACAATCTCGGGGCTAGTCAGAATTGATATTATTTTATACAGCAGGGTCAGATACACAGCAATTCAGTGGAGCTAGGGGGAAGGAGAATGGCTCAAGTCCACCCTGGAAGGAGAGTGGCTCAAGTTCCACCTGGGGTTCAGCCCTTGTCACCTGTGTTTTGAAGACTGTCACCCTCACGTTTTATCTGCCTCCATTGTTCTGCAGCCCTCCACACCAAACCACCTTTGTTCTTCTGCCAGGAATATCCTCTAAAAGCACAGATCACTCTCCTCTATTTGCCACAGACTGAGCTAGCACAAGAGAGAAGCTTCTGGACAGGGTTTGAATTGGGCATCTGCCTGGGAGAGGCTAAGAATCTGCTCCCAAACCCAGGACTTGGAAGGAAACTCTCCTCTCAATCAGGAGGGACTTCTGTGTGAGTATGGTGTACAATCCAACTCAAAAGAGCCAATAATGAGGGAATTTCACTTATTTACATTTAGACTAATAGGCCCTATAAGCATTTTCATTCAGTATCCTTGATCACAGGACCATTTGCAATTGGTTGCCTCCCAGGAGTTACAATTAGATGCTAACACACCATGATGCTTCTCTCTGGGACAGGTCACTCATCATCCCTTCCCCCATCTGTTTGTCTGTGGCTGTCCGTGTTTGTACCTCAGGATTTAGTCATTTGTGTATCCTCATCTTCCTGCCTCTTTACCAATCCACTGATTCCTTACATACATTTTTGCTATTTCTCCCTTCCTGAGAGATGGAATAAATTCTAAGTTTACTTTTCTCCATTTTCCTTTATCATTCCCATGGGCTTCACAGAAGAAAAAGCACTGTGTTTCTATGATTGGCATCTCTGTTCTGTTCCCATATTTTCCCTTCCTTCTTGTTCACCTTATTATTTTTTTAAAGTGACAACCTTTTTTTAACACCAGATAGGAACTTCTTATAGATGCTAAAAGAATATACCACTGGTAAGTTCATGAATTCTTGACTTCTGTAAGAAACTGTAGTCACAGAGGGATCACTGTGGTTTTCAGTGATGTGTCATTCCTCTCAGACATAAAAGAACATCAGATAGAGGAAGAGGCAAGGCAGTAGAAGCAGAGAAAACGCCTGGATCAAGTCCTATTTGAGGAAATACAGGGATTCCAAAGATAACATAGAAAGTATGAGGGGTGTCTGGGTGGCTCAGTCTGCTAAGCATCTGACTTCAGCTCGGGTCATGATCTCAGGGCTCTTGAGTTCGAGCCCCACATCAGTCTCTGTACTGACAGCTCAGAGCCTGGAGCCTGCTTCAGATTCTGTGTGTCTCTCTCTCTCTGCCCCTCCCCCACTCATTCTCGTTCTCGTTCTCTCTCTCTCTCTCTCTCTCAAAAATAAAGAAACGTTGAAAAAAATTAAGAAAGAATGAAATTAACCTAGAATCCTTAGGCTCATGACAGATACTGAGGCCTTGCATATTAAGCAAAGGATCTGGGGCTTATGCTTTTGGAGATGAGAAGCCAACAAGGATTTGTATGAATACAGATTGTTAAGAGTTTTTTATTTCATTTTTTATTTCATTTCATTTGCTCCTGATCTTAGACTCTCTATCCTTGTTTCTCATCAAAGATTTATAATTGTCCAATTGTAAGTTTTTGTATATGGATGTTTTCAGTAACATCACCATATTTAGGGAAGGAATTTGAAGGGAGTATTTTATCTATTCTTAACTTCCTTCTCTTCTTTATCGAAAAAAGTGTTCGATAAACCATTAGAGTCATATTAAAACTTTGTTTGTATCCTTGTTTGTATCCTGACATGAACAAGCCGCTGTAAAAATAAAGATTTGTTTGTAAAGCAATCTGGGGAATGTGAATGTAGCCTGTACATTAGATGACAGTGAGGAATTTTTATTGCTCTGACGTGTGATAATGGCAAAGTTGTTACTTTAAAAATCTCTGTATCAGTTAGACATCATAATAAAGCTTTTATAGGTAAGACACATGATATCAAAGATATACTTTAAAGCTCTGTAACTCCTCCAAAGCTAAGCAGAGGAATCTATAAAGCTGCAAAAAATAATAATAATAGTAAAATCAATCATTGTTGAATATGATTGGTAGGGGTGCCTCTTCTCTGCTTTTATGTGTTACAAAATTTCCAAATATAACATGAAAAAATAAAACCATATTCATCTGAAGTAGTCAAAGAACTAAATACATAACAAAAATAAATTTTGGCCACCAGGTGAACAAGAAAAACTAGAAATTAAGCTTACTTTTAATGCTTTCTAAAGAGTTAAATACAGACAGATGTTCCAAAATCATTTAAAATGAGGCAAAAAAAAAAAGATAATCTTAAAAGTCTCATAAAATTTAGTTATTCAGAATCAAGACCCTAGGCAAAGCATCAAAATAAACATGATGTGTGGGAGATAATTAGTGTCTACAAGAATAGCCATTGCTCTTTTCTCATATGCTTTCCAAGTTCAGTCACATTTGATAAGAACCTTGATGTATTCATTTGCATGGAACCACTAAATGTGAGACCAGGAGGGAGACTTAGAGATTACTCTAATCTCACCTGTGTTCTACAGGATATTATTTTGAGCTACCATTACAAATTGTCAAGCCCTCAAATTTCAAGATGAGTAGATTAACAATATACTCTAATTTCAAATTATGCAAGGGACTGATATTTGTTTTAAAAACCATGCCCTTCTTTGCAAAATAATAACCACTAATAATAACCAGTAGCTTACACTTGAACACTTCCATCGAAGGAGTTGAAGTAATCGCGAACTTTATTTTGGCCTCAGACATTTCCAAACCATACAAATCTTAGAAAATGTATTGCTACTCTACTACCAATCATTCCTATTATTCTACAAATTAATTAGGAGTTTGAATATGCTACCTTAATACTGGAAATGCTTTTGACATATAATTTAGTTCCTAGTAAAGGCCAACATCTATGCTGAATATATCTCATGTCTAATGTGGAACTTTTAAGGAGCTGCCAAACTGCTGCCTGTAGGCCAAATCTGACCGACCATCTGTTTTTGTAGAGAAAGTTTTACTGGAACACAGCCACACATATTCACTTATCTGTTGTCTCTGGCTGCTTTTACACTACAACGACATAGTTGAGGAGTTAACAGAGACCAGGGCCACAAGCCTAGTAGGTATCGTTTAGCTTTTTATAGGCAAAGTTTGCCAAACTCTGGTTTAAAGCCTAACTCTCAAATGCCAATGTCACAGACAATTCCTCCTCCCCACCCCGCCCCCAAAACATGTTGCTAATAAAGAGATAGAGAAATCCTTGTTGAGTTGCATAAATATGAGGATAATAACCATACTGGTTTATGTTCATCAGGATAATTCTATTACTATATTTTGTGGGAAGACGTTTTTAGTTCTTCTCTTACTAAATAAAATAGGTAGTACCAGCAAGTCAGCCACAATGATTATTTCTAGGAAAATATTCCTATTTGTCCATGATTTCACCACAATATTGGTAGTGCATTTGTCAATTGGTCTAATCCCAAAGTCCTTGTATTCTCAGTCTGAAGCCTACTACTGCCATAACTGTTGTTCCCGAGTCATAAAGAGATAGAAAGTGGAGTATTTCTCAAGGATATTGTTTATGTCTAGTTGGGCAAAAGAACTTGATTTCTGAGATGAAAGTGGAAGAATCACTCTCTTTAACCCTTTTCTCCTGGTCATATCATCACTCTTTACATGCAATCTTGAACATTATGCTTTGCTCACAGCAATCCTCTTAAACTTCATATAGGGGGATCAAGGATCTTTAAACAGAACTAAAGATACATTTCTCATGGATTTGTTTGCTCAAAAGAAATGGATGAAATCTAAAGATCACAAAATTTATGATAGACAGTTTTCAAATTTCAACCTTAAACCATCCATGGAGTGTGGGATTTCAATAATATCATGGCGGTCACAAGAAACATGGCCAGGCCATGATGACATTGAGATCCATGAAGGGTATGATTTTATTATAGCAGAAACTTGAGTCTGTCTGAATTTGGGGTTTTCTTGAAAAGATCTGTTATAAGAATGTATCATGTTGGCTATATGTTACAGAGGAAAACAAGACTTCCTCTAGAGATAAAGAATCAGTCAAATCTTGTGAAATAGAATAAGATTCATGAAAGAAATATGAACAAGTTCCTCATAAAAAGAGGTTTTTTTTTTCCCTAAAACTTTAAGGATGAGCCACGATGTCTTAGAACCTGTCAAAAGAAACCTTCAAAGCTAATTTCATATAGGACTTGTTTCATCAGTGAGTCAGTTAGTAAAGGCTCTAGTCCATCATCAGTGTTTCTGTGGTAAATAAAAGAAGCACAGAGTTCTTGTGATAGAAGCTATGGTGCTAACCAGGAAAATAACTGATGCATTAAATCTCATTCTAAATTTATATTTAGAGCAAAAACGCAATGATCATAATGATGATCTTTTTTAAAATTTTTTGAAGAGATGTGTCAAAAATTCTATGTTTTGTTTTCCTGTACTTGTGACAACTTCCTTAGCTACTACACTAAAGGTTCTTTTTACTACTGCAATGATGAGTAAACCTCATGAGAAGACACACTCTGGATTTTGCCACTTCAATGCTTTTTATAAAGAAAAATCGGTAGATAGTCAACATTTTTCCCCTACAAGAAGTAACGTGGATTTCCCAGATGTCCAGGAACCTACTTTTTTTTTAATGTGTTATAAAAAATCAGGGTTGTTTCATTTTTATTTTTTCTTTGTTTTTTCCAAACAAACAAACAAAAAAGCCAGTAGTGTGGTTGATACATTAAAAGAAAAAAAAAGGTTTACCTATTGACTAGCTCATATGACAGATATATTCTAAATTTGGAGAGCATATCTAAACAGGAACTCGTGCCTCTGGTTATTACCAGATATTACTTATCTGCTTTTATATAGAAACCTTTAATTTGCAGAAGAGTATTGAACTTTTTTTGATTAATTTTATTTTCTGAAAACATAAAATATGTGTTTTTAATATACTAGAGATGTTGTGGCAATAAATGTTTGAATTTATTTCTTTTTAATCTATATTTCATCACTAACAGTGACTTAACAGAAAAAAGATGAGACAATGGCCAAGAAAAGAAGAGTTGGAGACAACAGTCTTGGAACTGATCTTGTGCTTAACCTGCACAGTTTCAACAAGTAGCATAAAGAGTGCTAGAGATCCTTGTGTATTTAAAAACGTACTGGTGACAGTCCTAATGGATTGTCAGCTGGCTGGAAATATAGAGTCAAATCCTGGAAGCAGGAATATGAAGTGAGGGACATAGAGTTAAGCCCACTAAGCCTATCTCATGTGTGAGAGGTAAGGTTTCATTTGTTGTTTTACATCAAAAAATAATCAGAAACAACTTGGTTTGAGTTATAGCTTGCTGAAGGCTACTTTTAAAAAACAATTGTCCTCATTAATAAAATCTACAAAGTTTAGTATGTGGATGTGTTAAAAGTATAAAGTTTATTTGTGTAATATTGTGAAATGAAAGTATTTTTTCACTTCCATTCTATAGTTATATTATATATTAACTATTCAAAGATTTAGGCTAGTAATTTCTGAGAACAGAGGAACTGTAATTTGCTATACAATTAAAACCCATTATTTCAGAAACAAAGCAATCTAAAACTGGATCTGAATCTCTTCAAGCCTTCTCTACATGGCAGAGGTATGATGCAAATATTCTGCAAGAAGCAAGGAAAAATTTGATCCTAGGTCTGGCAGTGCCTGTTGTTTCAGATGTGTTTAATATTTGTAGTTTCCAACTATCAGCATATCACGATTTTGCCATTTATCACAAACAACAAAACATTCAAATGACCACAACTTTCTAATAACTAGCTGGCTTGTTAGAAATTGCAGAAAGCATCAACTCATTTTACTACTAAGCAAAACAGCAAATAGCAAAATCTCTGGATTTTAAAAAACAAAAGTATGAGTATATTTCATTATGGGAGCAGTCTCCAAGATATTACTCAACTAATGCTAAGTTGCATCACATGAATAAACATTGGTGATGCTGATAAGTTGATACATACCTACCTGCCAAAATACCTGAGATTACAGAGAGTCTTTTATTGTAGGTAGACAGTAAGGTTTCTCAATACTCTGAAATTTTCATTTTAGCCATTTGTGTAAAACTTTTCCTTTACCAAAGTATTCAGTGTTATTTCTAGGGAGCTATGAAGCTGATTGATTGGATTAACACCTCCCTTCCTTTCCCCGCCTTTTGGGTGACAGTGTTAATGGACTGTCAGATGGCTGGAAATGAATAGTCAAATCCTGGCAACAGAAATATGAAGGAGATGTGAGGGGCGAAGAGTTAAGCCTATTATGTTATCTGTGTTTGTTTGTTTTTTTTAATTAATTAAGAAGTGAATGTAATGAGCTTTTGCTTAATTTGGGACATGCTCAATTTTTATTGTCTGGATCGTATGCATCATATAACTGGCACACAAAAAAGCATCAGCTGTAACAGAAGCAATTCTGTTGGCACTTTAACTGTCTAAATATAACCCATTAATCTTAGTATTTACCTGAAAAGGATATGTTACAGGGAAAAGTCATTGATCAGCTCCAGAAATCTTCATTAAAGGACTGTCAACACATTCTCAGTTCTGATGTCAAAAGTAGAATTTCTTTAAGCTCTAACTACATTCTTTGGCAAAGCTTGGTAGGCAGATGCCAAGTCTACATTTGATTCCTCTAACTGGAAAAATAACATGGAAAAATACTTGCTTCCGTTTGTCTTGATCAAATATCACTCATTTTTGACAAAATGAAGCATAATTCTTCTCCAAAAGAAAAACTAAAGGACTTTGAGAGACATGCTAGAAACCAGAATTTTAAACAAAAATCCCTTCAACAACAGAGCACACTAATAAGGAGTATTTAGGACAATATTCCAAAAAGCCATCATTGAAGATGTATGGAAGTAATTTGATTACATCAAGTTAAGTTCTGCTAGTGCAGGCTACTGAACTTACAGACTATTGGGTTTGGGGCTGCTGAAAGCTGAGTGGCATAGGAGTTCCAAAGCATAGGATAGATAAGAATTGAAGGAGGCTTATCCTACATAATTTAAGAATGGCATTAATTTAAAATCAAGAATTCTGGGGCGGCTGGGTGGCTCAGTTGGTTAAGTGGCCGACTTCGGCTCAGGTCATGATCTCGCGGTCCGTGAGTTCGAGCCCCGCGTCGGGCTCTGTGCTGACAGCTCAGAGACTGGAGCCTGCTTCAGATTCTGTGTCTCCCTCTCTCTGACCCTCCCTTGTTCATTCTGTGTTTCTCCCTGTCTCAAAAATAAATAAACGTTAAAAAAATCTTTTTTAATAAAATAAGAACAAATAAAAACAAGAATTCTGTCTGGGTACAGGGTGACCATGCAATTATTAACAAAATAGAAGTGAGACATTTTCTGGGAAGTGCTTTCCCAGAATTGCTCAGGACCCTGTAATGACTTTGAACTCCTTAGGTCTTACTGTTTTCACATCTGGTGTTTCTTGTGGGGGGTTGCTTCTTGTCTTGTCCTTTTCATTGTTTACTTCACTGACAGATTACGGCTTATCCCCACCGATACCTTCATCTTTGGTGATCTACTTACCCAATTCTCCTTCTTCTCTGGTCCCATTAGCTGCCACTGATATTACCTTGCCCACTGTTATCTGTTTCATAGTTGTTTCCATCATGCCACGAGGCGGTCCCACCCCTCTGTCTGGTAGGAGTATTTATGATCAGTGGCTAAACTGCTATACAACACTCTAGCCAACTTTACATAATTTATTGTATTCTATCTTCAGCTCAAAGTTAGGTTGTCCATAGGCACTGCTTCTTAAGTCAGTGCAGTAAATCTCTTCCTGTCCTATCTTTCTGCTCATGTCAATTTACTACATTGTGGGCACTGTCCTCTGAATTTGGTACCACAGAGGATGATGAACATTAGAGATGTCACAAGGTTCTCAGTGACTATATCTACCTAAGTTGAGTGAGGCTCGGGGTAGAAAAAAGAAACAGTTGAACAGTAGCTTCAGTCCAGCAAATGCAGGTATGGGAGAGATAAGTAACTCAGATTGGGCCCTGGCCGTTACATGAGAGTAGACAGAATTAACAAGGCCATGGTCATGATCACCTCAAACAGCCAAGACATAATGAATCATAGAAATATATCTATGTTAAACAAAACTCAACTCCTTGACAAATTAGGGTCATCAACCTTCATATCCAGGGGGAAGACTCAAAAAACAGTGTTAGTAGCTCCAAGGATAGATCCAATACAGTGGCACTAAAAAAGTTCTTGCCTAGTTGGAGAAAGTCTTAACACTCCAACTCTCCCAATGTATATCTGGGAAATGATAAGAGAGTTAAGACTTTCTCCAACTAGGCGCATATATATATACACACACATATATATATGTCTTAATGTAAAATATAAATACATATGCAAGAGAAGTTTAAAAGATAAATATTAATACACATAAATATGTATATAAAAGATAAATTTTATCAGGGGTTTGTCTGGTGTTTGGGGAGCTTCATTGTCCCATGGGTATGCCAGGTCATAAATTATCTATACCATCCTGGTAAAACACAAAATATTCCCCAAATTACAAAGGATTCCACCCTCAGGTTCTAAGTTGAGACTGGGGAGGCATTTATGGGTACCTTTTCCCATGCTTTTTCTCAAGTATTCAAGCAAGCTTTTAGTTACAATCTTATTCTCACAAATATGGCAACACCAGAGGAAATGAGGCACAGCTTATTCAGTGATCTTGACTGGCTAAAGACATAGCAGTAGGTATTTTGCTACATTCCTTTTTTTACACCTGGTAGAACCACATTTACACAGAGAAGAAAATACGTTCTTCATCTAGGACTAATGGTAGAACAAAAAATTCACTGGGACTCACAATTAAATGTGAGCACAATAACAATTGTTCCTATAGAGATTTCTTGTTTTACCCACTTTTCTTTGTTTAGAATGAGTGGTGCTTAATTAGTTCTAAATAAATTATCTTTTAGCCACTATAGAGCCACTATAAAAGGGGCTCTTTCTGCTATTGTGACAGTTATGTTGTGGGAGGCATCATACGATTTATAATAGAACATATGGGCATTTGTTCCTACTCAGAGCCCTGCTCTGCAGATTCTTGAAAGTAGCAGTAACTCTAACATTATTGTCAGAAATGTGTTCTCCAAGCTCTCTCACATAAACAAGGAGGGATCAGAGTATTCTACATATCATAAATAATTTGAAAACAGGAAGGTCAGGAAGAGTAAATAATAGGTATACCACAGACTACTGTCTGGGGGTAAAGAGAAATTACAGATTAGATATGCCTACCCATTAACTTCAACACTGTATTTCACCCATTAACTTCAACATCATATTTTTTATTTTACTGACACTTCTCCATAACTACAAGTGTTAATGCAGTATACCTCATTGAGTATAAAGAACATCCACATGATATTATAAAGGCTGTTTTAAAAGTATACACTCGTACTTCTAATGTTGTAGCCAAATATTAGGAGAATACCCTGTGGATTGGACATTTTCCTTCTGTTCAGATTCATATTTTTAAAGGTTAACAGCTTAGTTAAATCTACCATCCCAAGAAAGTCCTTACTAAGTATGAAGAATTGCTTGGAGCACAGAATGCTTAGTTATGAGAACAAAAATCTCTTGAATGGAGAGATTTCTTTCCAACGTGAGACTTTAAGAAAAACTTAATGAATGAAAAGGAGAGATTTATATGCAAATCATTAGGAAACTTTGAACTCAGCATTATGAAACTTCCAGCGATTTACTCTTGTAAACATTTCGCACAATATACTATGATATATGAATTTAAGTGTAAAAATTTTTACTAATTTTTTTAGACTCTTAAGCCTAGAAATTCACAGACCATGAAGCTCAATTTCTCTCTGAATTCAAAACTACCTCCCGCCTCTTTGAAAGGGAATCATTTTTCCTCTTCTTGGCCGCAGCTCAAGTTTTCTATTTTGGAACATTCTAAGTCATTTAAAGTTGCTCCTCACACTGCTCCAAAACTCACCATCTCTACTTATGTCCAGAAGAGTAAGATAGCACTGGTGTTTTCTCTCTTCCCTATGACAACTTCAATATTTAAGGCAACTCTCTTAATGTTCATAAAATTATTTTACATATCCCATAAATCAGAGAGCCTTCCCCCTTTGATCGCTGGGATAGGAACACATACTATTGGTCAGTGCCCTTATCTATATGTTCTGTGTAATATTACTAGTCGCCAATAATCTTATGATTAACAAAATCACCACCAGTTTTGCATTTGAACTGTCACCAAGGCAAGTCTTCAGTACTTTTCACTTGAGAAGTTATTTGAATGTGAACATTCATATCTGTTACGTTTAATTGTCATTGCCTACCTTATCCACAGCCTCTGCTGGCTCTTGATCACATGATTCCAGTTCCTGATGACAACCTATAGGACTAAGTGCAGTTCCACACCTGCCTACCCAAGAGCAGTCCTTTTACTGCGTATTCAAAGACAGGTCTCGTTGGTGACCTATATCAAAAAGATGAGAAGAAGTGACTAGTCCAATCATCTCAGGAATTAAAATCAAGACAGTATATGTCAAAATATGATATAAATATCAATGGCAGCATACAACATTAGTTTAGGTAGCATATTTAGACAAAGAATATTAAACACGTTTGCCTATGTATGTGTTAGTAAAATCGAGCACATCAAACCCATTGTTTCATAGGCAGTGATTTCTTGGACCAAGTTAAGAAAAAAAAAAAAGGAATCCATTTAAAGTTGGTTAAAAGAAAAAATATTAATAAAAGAGCCCTAATAAAAACAAATGAATGGAACATATTTTGAGACCAATTTCCCGGAGATCAGTTTTATTACAAAATACATCTACAAATACAAAATACATTCAAATTTTATAATCATGTGTTCCATATCTCTTTTAAGTCACTGATAAATTGGGCAAGGAGATTTATAGAAAGAAAAGAAGGAAACTAACAATTATTGGTGTAAATTTTCTATTAGACAAAGTCCCACTCCTTACAGATTAGCTCCGGCAAAGCCTCCCCAATCTACCATCTGTTAGCTTTCCTAATTCAATGTCTGTGTTACCATGGCTGTTTCTTTTCAATTCCTCTTTTCGGAGTTTTAGAATAATGTCTATTGTGTGATCTCTCCAGGAGCCTATGAATATATGTGCATAGTGTCTGTGGTGTAGTGCTATTATTTTTTAATCAAACAAAAAATTGTAGGTGAAATTCCATTATCACTATACAATTGATTTCTTCATACAAAGGAGATAAAGGTGAAGATAGAAATATCAAAAGACCTAGAAAGGCAACCTTTCTGTGATGAAGAAATATGGGGCAAAGTAAAGAAACAGGCTTAGGACAAGGCAGACATCCAGTTCAAGTATAGCTTTTTCAGACTCCCTAAATCAACTGAAGCAGATCATTTGCCATTCTTTAGTCAGCTTTCTTGTCTATCAAATGGGGACCTGCATGTCAGGTGCCAGGAGCAAAGTAAATATATGCAGTAACCACAATGGATAACACTGCTTTATTCTTAATTCAGAAAAAAAAAAAAATATTGGTATCAGCTTTTGAAAATAAACTTTCAGGAGTCATAAAAGGCATTTTTTTTAACCTAGCATTCCTCAATAATCAAAAAGGCAAAACCACTTTATCATGGAATTGACTTTATGATACAGCTTAAGAATGCTCCAAAAGTTAGAGGAGAGCCTGGGTGGCTCAGTCGGTTGAACGTCCGACTTCAGCTCAGGGCATGATCTCGTAGATCATGAGTTCAAGCCCCTTGTTGGGCTCTGTGCTGACATCTCAGAGCCTGGAGCCTGGTTCAGATTCTGTCTCTCCCTCTCTCTGCCCCTTCTCCACTCATGCTCTGTCTCTCTCTGTCTCTCAAAAACTGAATAAACATTAAAAAAAGAAAAAAAGAATGCTCCCAAAGTTAAAGAATTCTATTGTGTTCTATTTCATGGTTTTCTATGTTAAATAATTGTGTTTTGGATTCTTAGTTTATTGATGCTGGGGTTCTTACTTCTATCTGAAAAAAAAAATTTTTTTTAAGCCGAGAAAGATCACTCTTTTTAAAAGTCAATACCTTGGTAAAAACTTACTTCAAATAAAATGAGATTAATTAAAACTATTGTATAATTCTAATTGATAGAAATTCATAGTTACAAAGTCCTTAAATGAAATTATATAGTACAAGACACCTAAGGTAATCTTTCTGAGTATAATATAAAATTGGACTAGTTTTATTTCTCTCAAATACAAATCTCCTTAGAGCATTTAGTCTAAGATATCTAAATGAAAATTGTTTGGCTTTTTATTTTAATAATTTTTACCACTAGTCTCTACCTGTATGCAATTTTAGAGTTAATATCAGTGAAACAATTTATACTCAAACGCACTTAAAATGGGAAAATATGCAACAATGAAATTTTAATTTGTGTTCCTTGTAGGCTAATACACAAGGAAAATTTGATAAGAGAATGACAGGGAGAAATAGGATACAGTTTTAAATATAGAAGCAGAACTGGAATGTTTTTTAGGCTCCCTTCTAATTAGATATTGTCACTATAGGAGACAAGCTAAGTTTAGAGTGCATCCCTCTGCAGAGGAGTGTGAAATTCAAGTCCGGTTTCAGTGGCGTGCAATATAATTAGAAAATCCTTGGTGAATCATTGACATCAGGAAAGACATTTAAAACCCAGTCATGGCCCTTTTTAAAAAATCAAACTCCATTAAATAGAAACCCTGAGAAAAATCTGTAAGCTCAGCCACACAGGTAAAATAAGGAAATTGAAGTGGTCAATACTTCACAGCCCTGTGTGCTCAGCTATCTATGATTTGTTTTAGGAACAGTGACCCTGGTGGCAGGAAATTGAAAGCCAGATACTCCTACATATATTGTTCCTTACTGTGTGGTATTTAACACGTAGCGGTAGCTGCACAACCAGAAGCCATGCGTGAGGACAGATTACTACTCAGACAATGCAGGTGGCTTACCCTACTACTATAGAGTACGTATAGCACACACGATACACATAGTATACGTAGTACAGAGAATCCAGTGTCTGGATCATATAGAATATAGTATATAGAATATAATTCAACCATGTGGAAACACAAACTCAAGTTATCTCACACTCTCCCACTTTCTGCTTAAAATTCTTCAGTGGTTTCCGGTCAGTCTCGCTCAAAAGCCCAAGTTCTTCCAATGATCTACATTGCTGCAATAGGGTTCCTTATTAGCCTATCTGATCTTATCTCCTACCATTCTTTCCCTCGATTGTTCTCTTTCAGTCACACTGGCATAATTCTGAAAACTCAGGAGAAGAGCTCTTGCCTTAGGACCTTTCCACGTGTGCTTTCTCGTGGACCGGGAACACTCCTTTTCCCAGACAGCCATGCACCTTGCTTCCTCACGTCAGGTTTCTGCTCAAATATAACCTAACCAGTGTGGCCACCTCATTAAAAACTGAACAACCCATTTCCTCCTTTCTTGCTTTACTTTTCTACATAGCACTTATCACTTCTAACATACTACATATTTTATATATTTAATTTGTTTATTGATCGTCTGTCCTCCACCAGAATTCAAGCTCTATCATGGCATGGATGTCTACAAGAGAAGCTCGAACAAGTATTTGTTGGAAAAGTAATTGAAGTATGAATGAATAGAAGTATCCATTTGTCTTTTAATCACATCTCTTATTGTAAGGAAATGCAGGAGAATGCTAGTTTTTGTGGGTTTTTTTTATTTTTTTAATGTCCAGGATGATTAAGACATGGAAAGCTTCTTTAAAATACTTTTGGTTCAGGGGTGCCTGGGTGGCTCAGTCGGTTAGGCATCCGACTTCAGCTCAGGTCATGATCTCACAGCTTATGAGTTTGAGCCCAGCGTCGGAATCTGTGCTGACAGCTCGGAGCCTGGAGCCTGCTTCGGATTCTGTGTCTCCCTCTCTCTCTGCACCTCCCCTGCTCATGCTCTCTCTCTGTCTCTCAAAAATGAATAAATGTAAAAAAAAAATTTTAAAGTACTTTTGGTTCAGAAGAAATTATCTTTATAAATAACATTTATAGAGTATAGAGAATTCTAAGTATTCGAAGGCTAATGAGGCCAACAAAACAGAAAAACACTGCATCAAACTATAGAAATCAGAGAAGCTTCATGGAAGAGACGGCATTTGAGTTGGTTTTTAAAAAATGGGGTCTATATATATCCACATAAATGAGTGGGGAGGGTAAGAGAATTCTATAAGCAAAGGCTCAAATCCTATGTATGTGGTCACTGAGCACAAGGAACATTAAACTTTACTGTCTAGCTGCATTATAAGACATAAAAACAAACCCAGCAAGAAAAATGAAATGTGAACATTCTCATCAAAGAAGCATCATTTTAATAATATTTACTGCTACTTGAACATAATTGCTTTGATCCCTGCTTGGACCTTGGACCTTATTCTTATGTTTTGTTGTTTTTTGTTTTGTTTTGTTTTTACTTTTTAAGTTTCACTTTCTTCTGGCAGTTAGTAAGAAGTGGAATGTTTTCAGGGGCGGGGGAAGCTAGGAACTCCCCTCTTCTTATCTCTTCTCTTCATCATCTGTCTGCCTGATGGATCAAGGTATCCAGCTCTGTCCTTCCCAAGCTGGAGGTTCAAAATCCTACCTGTTGTGGGCCAGTATGAGGCAGGTGAAAGTAGTTAGCATCAGAGAAATAGTTTTGGTACCTAGCTAGTAACCAGGAGAAATTAGATCCAGACTGAGTAAGAGATTTATGACCAACATGCTTTGGATCATGCTTTGGGTGTTTTTTTTTATTTGTTTTATTTAGGTCTCTTTTACTTTTGCCTCTAAAAGGTAAATCATTTCTGTACTAAAAAGAAGTTGTATTAGTTATTGCAATTACTTACAAAAATGATTTTTTTTACCTAAAATGCTTACTTTTCAAACATTTCTATTTTTGCCCATTACCTTTATTTCTTAATTAGAACGAAACCAGAAGGCATTTTTTAAATTTTTCACTCTCCCTCATGGGTCATTTTTTTGTTGAATCTCATCCAGTCATTTAAAAATCTTGTTAGCCCTAAGCCTGTTCCCTTGCTTTGAATCCTTTTTTAAGCCCTTAATGTTTTTAAATGTCTTACTGTAAAACTTTTAAGTTTTAGTTTTTCCGTCTACCACCGTTTTACATATGGAACTTTAACTCTCTGAACCCTGTACATTTTTTTCATTTCAATAGTAATCTTATTTTCACTATTCTTTCTTTTACCTTGTAATGATCTTGTGAAAAAGACTTTTTAATACAGGTTAACAAGTTCAAATGCAAAGATGCAAACATTAATAAAAATCAGAACCATGCTTACATGTGGTAAGAGGCTTGCTCAGCTTTCCCTATATACCTACCACATTCCTGTCCTTGTCCCTCATGCCTCTACCCATCGTATTACCACCACCCCCACCATACCAGCAGGGAGTGACATGTTTTTTCCAAACATTCCCTTGGAAAAAAATCAGGTGACTCATGAGTTAATCCTCCCAAGTGTTATTAGCAACCTCCCTCCCCACCACACATACACACATGCACAAGCTTAGAGCCATTTTCTTGGACTACATTGCACATTCACTCCATGCCATCCCACCCTTGCATGAGGAAAACCTATGTTCTAGTCCTTGGTCTCTGATACAGATAGCCATTCTGCATACTTAGCAAACCATGTCAACATATGCTGTAAGTCAGGAGGGGATATCACAACTAAGGTCATATCAGAGAAAAGACCTTTACGATTGCCTTAGATGATGGACCCAATGGTGCTGCAACTCCCAACAGATATCCAGGGAAGGAGAAACAGGCAAGATTCCTCATCCAGCTGGCTTGCACTGATTTTTAATGAGCACGCTTTGAGTATGTTCCTACACTCTTTTTGTCCTCACTGTGAAGATTAAGGAAAATCCCCTTTACATTACAAAACAAACTAAACTGTGGTCCTCTCTGTCACTTTCTATGCAGTGCCTTTCCCTTCACAGGGGCTCCTGTGCATCTCAGACCAGGCCAGAGGTTATATTCAGCAGGGATGACCAACTCACTAGGCCTCGGGGCACAATCCAGGCCCATTTTGTAAGTGCATGTTTGGGTTCCTAGGAAAATACAGGAGGTTACTCTGGGGAGACTTGATATTTTAAAGGTGATGTAATAAAAATCTAGATCGAAGTAATTTTGATTACGTTTCTGATTTTATGTCATTTTGACCTGATAGATCACCCATTCAGTCTCTTTTGCCTGGTTGAGAGGTTTTAGTGGTATTTCCCCAAAATGAGTGCACTTTCCCCTCAATTTCAAGATGTGCTATCTCTCTCTTCAACTATCTGGATGAGAATCTGATCTACTTGCTATTGTCACTCACTGTTCCATTCTTGGTCATCCTATCATTTATTTATTTTTCATTTTCTTACTTTAAGTTTCACTCCCCATTGACAAATAGGCTCAGGAGGACTCCATATATACACTAAACCTCAGTAGAAATGCCCTAATGGCTTCAGAAACACCAGTGTGGCAAAAGGCCCTTATGGCAGTTGAAAAGTCATACAGTGGGACCTAAGTGCCAGTTCCAGGATTTGACAGACCTGAAAGGGTTTGACCCACAATGAAAGAATGCAGATTTAAAAGTAAAGCCTTTATATTTTGATACATCTGAGGAGTCTTCCTTTTTTCCTTTCTTTCACCATTGTAAGTGTCTAAGGAAACTCATTTTGAATAACCTTCAGACCATTGAGGGGGATTTCACATAGTTCTCTAGGCCTCTACAAGTTAAGATCAAATGATGGAAGGAATATCACAAATTTACATAGACCAGACCCTACAATTCTTTTTTTTTTTTAATTTTTTTTAACGTTATTTATTTATTTTTTGAGACAGAGAGAGACAGAGCATGAATGGGGGAGGGGCAGAGAGAGAGGGAGACACAGAATCGGAAGCAGGCTCCAGGCTCTGAGCCATCAGCCCAGAGCCCGACGCGGGGCTCGAACTCACAGACTGTGAGATCGTGATCTGAGCCAAAGTCGGACGCTTAACCGACTGAGCCACCCAGGCGCCCCCAGACCCTACAATTCTAAAAGACAGGATAAAGTATCTTTTCCCCAAAATGTCTATGAAAGGAGATTCCATGGTTTAATTCAAAAGAAAGAGAAAGCTTTGAAAAGAAAGAGAAGGAAACGGGAGGAGGCAGGAAGAAAACCTAAAACTTTTCTGAACGTACTTTAATATGGAAGATTTTTAATGTCTTATTTTTTTTCTCATTTTAATTTCTCCATTAAACTTTCCATAAGAAGCATATGAAATTAACAAGTGCTGATACGGTACCAAATTGCACACTTTCTCTTTTTTTTGTCATTAATTTTTTATCTGTTTTATTCCTCTCTCAATTACTGTTCCACTTACCTTCCACCTTCTCTGCACTAATTTCCTTCCATCCCCCATGGCCCTCTTTGAGAAAGCCTGCATTTTCATCCTTGCTTGTGACAAAGACATGAGCAACTCCCATTAAACAATGTTGTTAAAAATACAAAATGGTTTGGGGCGCCTGGGTGGGTCAGTCGGTTGAGCGTCTGACTTCGGCTCAGGTCACGATCTCATGGTCTGTGAGTTCGAGCCCCGCGTCGGGCTCTGGGCTAACAGCTCAGAGCCTGAAGCCTGCTTCGGATTCTGTGTCTCCGTCTCTCTCTGACCCTCCCCCGTTCATGCTCTGTCTCTCTCTGTCTCAAAAACAAATTAACATTAAAAAAAATACAAAATGGTTTGTTAACACCTGTTCCCCAATATTGCACTTCAAAATTCTCCTGGTACATGGAAGGGGAGAAGTGGTTTGGCCAGTGTCACTGACAGATGGGTTATCAGTGTCAGCCTTCAGCAAGATTCACCAGCCTGTGACTTCCTTCTGCCCTCAATGCTCCCCAGATTGTCCCGTGGGCAGCACAGCCCTGCTGTGAAGTCACTCAGCTCTGTTCTCCATGTCTCTCTGACGATCACTCTGAAGCCCAATATGGGCCTGTGCCAGGTGGGAGGTGATTTCCTAGAAATCAGCCAAGATTTATTTTATTTCCTTGCATCACTTGACTCCTGGTTAAGCCTCTGGTGGGAAATTTTTGAGGTTACCATCCGGTATCTATAGCTCAAGGAGGACAATTGCACTTTGTAATTGGAAACTTCATCTCAGCTTTAAATTTTAACACAAGAGAATGTCTCAAAGTCAGAAGCAAAAACTGGGATATGGGGAATCTTTTGTCATTTACATAATCTCTCCCAACATATGGCGGCATCAGTAGATGCCAACTGCAGTCACTCTTAATTAAAAAATTAGACGGTAGATATACAGAAGTATGAAGCCTTTTCTCTAAGCTCTTTTACATTATTCAACCCTGTCCATATGTCCACCAAAGGAAAAAAAAGAAAGAAAGAAAGGGAGGGGGATGAAAAGCCCAGAGACTGGAGAGTTTTTTCCCAATATATTAAAAACTCTGTATGAACAAATCTCTATAAAGTTTGCAACCTGATAAGACAATGGTGATTTCAGCTCACTACATTGAAGTAAATATATGTAAATTCAGCACACATTTTCAATCTGCGATAATTTGCATATTGCTGGGATTATTTTTCTTTCATTGTCTGCTAAGACAAACTGATTCACAAACAAGATACATCATATAAAAACAATGTATAGCCAATTTATAAAACAAACCACTTTCAATCATTTTTAGATGTGTTTTTAAACAACTGAGGCTAATTATAAGTGGTTAAATATATTAAAACAAAACATCTAACCAGCAAGTATTTTCCCAGTTTAGATCAACTGTACGAGAAAATTAACATAGTAATTCAAACAAAACACTCTACCAATAGCACAAAATTCATTGATGTATTCCAGTCTTTCCCTGAATTAGGTTTCACAGGTTTACTTTCCAAAAGTTTTGGGAAATTATTATCGCTGCAGATATTTCTCTTGCCTTATGCCCTCTTTCCTCTCTTCTGAGACTCCAGGTAAATATATAATAAACCTCACACCATCCTCTGTGTCTCTTACCCTCTATCTTGTGCTTCCTGCATTTTACTTCTTCAGCGTTATTCTGGATGGTGTCTTTTGATCTATTTTCTGATTCATGTATTTTCTCTTCCCCTGTGTCTTGTATGTCTTTAAACCCACCTCCTGAGTTCTTAATTTTAGTCACTTTATTTTTCAGTTTTAGAATTCCTAGTCAGTTCTTTTCTTTAAAATTACAATGTCATGTTACATAGTTTCCAAATCCTCGATAACACATTTAGGTTCAACGTTTATTTCCATGAGTGCAGTGAACATATTTTTCCCCAGTCTGAGCATATTTCCACTAGGTGACGTATCTACAGGTCTTTGTCATCTGTCTTTTGTAGTGGTTCTCTTCCATGTCGTCTCTTCCCCATGGCTCTTGTTATCTCTGGATGCCAGGCATAGTATTTAAAAATTTGCTAGAAATAATTTGAGGCCTAAAATAATATTTTTCACTTGCTTTCCAGTTGCCTGGAAATATTAGCTTAATCCAATTCTTCTGGGTGACCTACGTGACTTGACATGGGACAGCCATCTGTTCCAAGATGGTTTGATTCTGTTTCAATCTGCCCTCTTGATTTGGTTCTCAAATTTAAGTCAGGGAAGTTTACTCAGACACCTCGCCTTTGGCAAGCAATGGACTCTAACCTTTGTCCCTGAAGTTCTGAAACTCTGTCAAAGACGGCTCAGATCCTCCTCTGAACTGGCAAATGCTCCTGAGCCAAAGCAATTCCAAATTCCAGGCCCAGGCCCAGTTCGTCTCTTCACTATCATGTTGACTATTTGATGCTTACACACTGGTCTGTGGTTTGTTTTTTTTTTTTTTAGTTCATCTATATTTTTAAATTATAATCAGCAATAGGGTTGGTTCAAATTACTCAGTCTGACATTCCCATAACCTTAAGAGTTTTTTCTGATTACTCTTAACCATGCATTTTTTAGAACATACCTAATGACTGCACTGATACGCATACACAAACATGTCATTATTTCTACTGGGAATGAAGACAAGGTAGATCCACTGGAAATTTTCCCATCAATCCCAAATCTGTCCCATCTATCCTGACAGGTAAATAAAACTACTAACTCTGTGCAATGATATCCCTATATTTCATAAAGGACAGAATATTTTATCTTCAAGAGAGAGAATGAATAAAATTATATAAACCTGTAAGTTAGTGCATTCAGAACAGAAGAGCACCACATACAGAAAAGTAATTACATTATGAGAAACATCTTATGTGAAATAAAACTATAAAATATTTCTTTTTGGAGTGCAGTTCTCTGGCATTCTCTCTTCTCAAATACAAGCGATGACCTTGTCTCCCATCTCATGGAGAACACAGATGAAATCAGATGTGAAGGACTCCATGTTTCCTCTGTCACAGTGCCCACCCTTCTGCATCTACACTTACCCTTCCCACCTTGTGGTCAGCTATTAAGATGAAGTGGGGCACCTGGGTGGCTCAGTCGGTTGAACATCCTACTTTGACTCAGGTCATGATCTCACAATTCATGAGTTGGAGCCCCACATTGGGCTTACTGCTGTAAGCACTGAGCCTGCTTCAGATCCTCTGTCCCCCACTCCCCTGCACCTCCCCTACTTGCTTGCCCTCTTAAAAATAAACATTTAAAAAGTTTAAAAAAAAAAGATGTGTGAAATGTCTCTGGACATGTCAAAAATTGACAGATCCATTTGTGCATCACATTCCCATCTCTCCTCCCTAAGAAGGATCTTTCTCTTCTATTGGTTTCTTTATCTCCACTAGATCATTTCTACCAACACATTAAAGTGTCTAAAAGGCGTAATATGTTTCATAGAATTTATGAACTTTTTTAAAAAATATGTATTTGGGAGAGATCAAGAGAGAGAACACATGATCGGGGAGGGGGCAGAGAGAGAGGGAGAGAGAATCCCAAGAAGGCTCCACACTCAGCACAGAGCCTGACACTAGCTCCATTCCATGACCCTGGGATCATAACCTAAGCCAAAATCAAGAGTCAGACACTCAACTGACTAAGCCACCCAGACACCCCTAATTCATGAACTTTTGGCTTTTACTTTCTTAGTACGTGACTTTCTTCCTAGTTTATCTAAGGAATCCTTCAGCCTGGAAGATAAATGAGGAGCTGAATTCCCTTACCTCCCATATTTAAATAAAGGACACCAAGACAGAAAGAGAGGGGATGCGTATTAACATTTGCCTCTTTTTGGCTCCAGAAAGAGGGAGGATGCCACATATGAGTGTCTGAATAGTCTTCTCTCTGGCTTTGGTACAAAGTAGAATATATTTGACATTGAGTAAGTGAGGATACCACCACCAATAGTGGGAACTCTGTGTTTATGACTCAGGAACGACATTAATTGTCTGACTGGCTTTCAGAACTCAACCAAGGCCTAATTTTACTAGTTTGTGCATATAGTGTTGCCAGGCAAAGGGCGACCTCAAAGTTTAGATATCTGAATGTGTCCTCAGTGTGTGGGTACTTGGATGCTGTGTGCATTTCATAGGGTCTGCCTTGTCCCATAAAATGACTGTAACACAGGCTGGTCTCCAGGATACAAAACATAAGGCCTCAGGAAGAGAATGGAAGCTGAAAGGCCTTGAGCTTTGAGTAAGCCAGAGGATGCACAAGAGTGAACAAGTCATGAGTTAGAGCAGCTACAGACTTTAGTATGAAATATCTGGAATCAACCAGGAGAAAAGAGGTCCTCATAGGATCTGAGTTTTTCCGTTCACCCCAGGGATGTGAAAGCAGCAATGCCCTGTCCTAGACCCAGGAGAGAAAAGCCAGATTAGAGAGAAGCTGTAGGAGGCAAATTGAAAACCTGAGCACTTTTTCCCTAGAAATCCTTTTTTAAGATAATTCAAATAATCAGGGGCACCTGGGTAGCTCAGTTGGTTAAGCATTGGACTTCAGCCCAGGCCATGATCTTGTGGTTTGAGCCCTGCATCAGGCTCTGTGCTTCAGATTCTTTGTCTCCCTCTCTCCCTGCCCCTCCCCTGCTCACACTCTGACTCTCTCCCTCAAAAACAAATAAACATTAAAAAATAAAAGATAATTCAAATAATCAGATTGGATTAAATTTTAACCTGAAAGAATACTTAGCTTTACCCCATCCCCCACCCCCCACCCCGCCACTCTAGCCAGTAGGTGGTGGCTAATGAGAAGTCAGGAGTAACAACAAAATTATTTACTACACATCAAAATTAGAGTAAGTTACACTGTAATATTCTCTACCTACTTAAAAAAATGAACTCTCTTAGCCCTCTTTACCTCATCAGCCACAATCCCCATTTCTTCCACCTCTAAATGTGTTGAGCTCATTTTCCTCCTGCTGACACTATTTTCCTCCACCTCCACTCTCTCATCTCCACTCTGATTGCTCATCTCCCCTCCTTACATCTCTAAAATCCTTCTTGTCAACATCACCAATGAGCTGCAAGTTGCCAAGTGAGACCAATGGGCATTCCTGTGCCCTCAACCTCTCAGTGCCATTCTCCACAGCTGATCATTTCCTCTGTCATTATGGGTTTTAGTACTCATTCATCTCTTCTACCTCATTGGATGCTACTTTTCAATCCCTGTTGCTTGTTATTTAAACCAGTCATCATTTCACACTCTTACTGCCTGACCTCCCCTAAGTCCATCGTGTTTGGAACATACGACCAATACAGTGAAATTCCTGTGTCTTCCCAGGAATTCCAGCACCACAGCCAACCTGACATTTTTGCTTCAACAAGGAGTCTGAAATTCTTGACACCTCTTCCCACAAATCTTTTCTATTATCTTAGAAAATAACACTGCAATTTGAACAAATGTGTTAAAAATCTAGAATAGAAATCATGCTTCATTCAGCTTTTTTCCCCCACACCCTATATCCAATCCACCAGCAAATTCTTTAGCTCTGGTTTTCCAAATCCATACACTTATCACCATCTCCAAGACCACTCGTTCTTCCCCAGACTGACCCATTAAGCACTGAACTGGCCTTTATTTGCATCCACTCTGTTCTATATAGAGGACACAGCCATTGTAACTTTATGACATTTTCTTTTTCAAGTTATTTATTTATAGGAAAGTAGTACAGCCACAGAAACATTTTTCTGGTTTTGAATAAATACAACATCTATTATAGAAGGCAGTTTGATTACCTTGCTCTCAAAAAGGAGGCCTCCTGTGAAGTAAATATATGAAGTTTAACCAGTATGTGAGGTTTGCATTTCCCCACAAGCAAATACCTATGTAAAAAATCAGGCTCAAACATGGATTATTTCTTAGGGTACAAGAAACTGAGAATAACTTTAAGCAAAATATCTTTAAGCATATCCTCTGGAAATGGTATACAAATTTAAAGGAGACACACAGCATAAGGAGAAAAAAGAAAATGATAAAGTATACCATAAGCACAGTGAATGTTCAACAACTATTTGTTATTATTTATGATGAAAAGGCTTTCCAATGGGATCAATGCAATGCCTGGTACTGGAATTTTTCTCATTTTTCCAGAGATGACAGAAATAAAGGAGACATTGAAAGAAAAGTTTGCATGGATTCCGTTGAGCTGAAGAGGGTAGATGGACATCTCTTTAGAAAAATGACAACAGCCCAGGTCATCCATCTCACAAATGTGTACCATTAATCCAACGGAGACAGTGAGAAAGAGCATGAATCAAACCAAAGCTGAGGTAAAGCAGAAACAGTGCTGGGCTGGGAGTTACAGAATCTGAGTACTAAAGACAAATCTCTTATAAATAGGCAGTGTGACCTTGAGCAAGTCTTTGAGCCTCTAGCTGTTTATAAGATAACTGGACTGGATCAACTTCAAGATTCTTCTGGTTTGTATTTACTAGAATTTATAAACCTAGTCTCACTATAGGAAAGCCAGCAGATGCTATACAGATTGTGGTAGATTAGTAGAATGGTCTTCACAAACAAATAGGGTGCAATGCTTTAGATATGTGGAGGCGCTATCCAATGGAGTTGTTCCCTCACAGAGTATGTTAAATCACTGACTGATTTTACCTTTAAAATTCCCCTTTAGTTACAGCTCCATGTTTTTTGAAACTTATCAGGGGATCTTTGCTTGAGGACAAAGAGAGGTCAATTCATTGTAGAGCAGTCTGAAATATGATGTTGAAAAAATTATTACGAGCCATGACTTAGGTATGTGTATTAAATATGAAATCTCAGAGTATAGAATCGTAAAATTATATTTTTTAAAGTACATATGAGAATAAATAAAGATTGGCAATGTAAAAAGTGCATGAGGTTATAGGATAGATTTTCTATGGTTTAAAACAGATTTTTAAAAATCCAAAAGATTAAAGTGAAACAAGTAACTTGGGCAAGACATTTGGCCCACAATTTTGACAATAGGTTAAACCATGACACAAAGCTCTGCCGGGAGGTGGAGCTCCCTGAAAAACTGAAATGTAGGCTCTGGGAAAATACATCTGTCATGGAACACTTTGGAAGGAAGTACCATAAGCTCAAGAAGCACCCTAGTTAAAGAAATGTCGCAGTGGCAGGCACATCATAACCCAAAGTAGAGTCATCTAGGAGAAGAAACTACCCTTCATCAAAGGGAATCCCTTGAATAACAGGATAAATACAAAAATTAAGACACTTATGATTGACTGAGTACTTCCTACATTTCCCCTTTCATCTTCCAAACAAATATGGGAGTTATTAACATGATCCCCCTTTTGCAGTTGAGGAAACTGAAGCTTAGAAAGAAGAGGTGATTTTCAATAGGTGATAGAGGTGATAGGAACAGGAATCAAATCAAATCAAACGTGATAGAGATGAAAGGAATCAGAACAAACAGCAAAACTCAGGTCCACCCAAATCCAAAGCTAATGCTATTTCAGTAACTTTAAGCAAGGTAAGTGCCAGAAACATCATTATTCTGAGAAGAAACTGTACAGGGGGAACCAAGTGATGAAAAGCTATGTCACAAAGCACAAGTATTCATAAAGAAAAACTAGAAGCCAAGTGATTTAGGATGACTTAAGAATGGAAACTCATTGCTTCTGTGGTACTGGAATGCCAGACTTCAACCTTTTTATCTGAATAAATGAAAGCCCATGTATAAGCTCCAAAGTACCAAGTAATCAGAGGAAATGGTTTGGGGTGCATTTTTGTACTTAATAAAAGCTTGGATATACTTGATTTGAAGTTTCAAACACTATCCACTTTATGAAGATACAGCTTCATACATTCCATAAAAATGCCAAGTACTACTTTAAACAGACTTCTATTTTTTTTTTCTAAACCAGAAATTTATTGAATTTATAAAAATTTGTTTGATGGGCATACATAAACTTTCTCAGTGGATAAAAAATGACTTTGTTCATTTTATTAGAATTGATAAAATGCTACCAAAATTACCTGTTCATAAGGGAAAATGGGTTATTATGGTCAAGAAGATTGCTATTTTGACAGAATTTTAGTAGCATTTTAGAATGGGGACAGAAAAATTGGGTACTTATGAGGTTTGGGGAGCCTGGTTTAAGGCAGTGTATTTGATTACAATTGAGTTAAGGTTCATGATCTAATAGTTTAGAAAGGACAGACACTGCAAGCTAAGGTCTTAAGGAGAGTTCCAAAGATACTCTTTCAGAAGCAGACTTTCCATGCTACCTACTGAAAAAGAGTCTAATGTTCATTTAAAAGGCCTCTGGGGAGTTCCTAAAATAATAATGTTATTTTCCACTTTTGTCTTCCTGAGCAAGAGTTTCCTGGAGTAGTAACCTCGTGCTAATGCAGAAAGGAAGTTTCAGTTGGTTCCAGTTACAGAATCATGAAAATTGAAAATAATCTTAGTTAGGTATTCCATTTAGCCTAAGGAAGTGAATTCTGTATTATATTTGGTTTATTATCAATCTCTGCATAGTTTCGAGAAAACTTTAAAGAATTTTTCATGAAGTTTGAATGAGAACCTCAGAGGTTACCATTAAATTATGTTTACTAATTTTATTAACTATTACTGATATTTTATTGTACTTAAATATATATGATTCTCACTTTGCTGTTCTCTTCTGAAAACATGGTCTCACAGCACACAAACAGGTCCTTCTATCGAGAATACTTAATTGACCTTTTAATCCTATCAGTAAGACAAATAAAATAATTTCTTCTATTACTGAACCGGCAAAAAGAGAAAAGGCATAATTTAATAAATCACATCACATGGATTGGATAGAATTGCCTTTGTTCAGTTTCCAACCTCAGTTGAAAAATAAGGTTCAAAAGTTAATTGGGTAAGAACTATAAAAGATATTAAAATAGCAAAGGTAAAGAAAAGGGAACGATTGCCAACTGTTGGTTTGCAAATTAGCCTCTGTACACAGAGGGCAAGGAGAGACCGAAGAGAGGGGCAGACTGGTCCAGATCAGTGGATAGCAGGTTAAACAGCAAGGGAACTTACACACAAGGGTTGTGGTGGGTGGCTGCAAGGTGAGTGTATCTTCACACCCAACCACCCATCAGAATCAGTTTATAGAGAGGCCTTGTAGGGTTTAGTCATGTCCACCATCGACACATCTCAACAACACATTACTCTTTTAAGGCTGTGTCCTTGAAAAGGGCTCACACTGTGGGAAGAGTGAGCAGAACACACATTCCAAGGTTAGGTGAGGGGGTGAGAAGCCTCTGATTGCTTGGGTCCAGCTTGAGAGTCAACCTGAGGTTGTCTTCTCAATGACCTCCTCTAACAATTACTAACCCCAGTTAAGCATCAATAAGGAAGTAATATTTTTTATATACTTTTGAGAGAGAGAGAGAGAGAGAGAGAGAGAGAGAGAGAGAGCGCAAGCACACACAAGCAGGAAAGGGGCAGAGAGAGAGAGACACAGAATCTGAAGCAGCTCCAGGTTCTGAGCTGTCAGCACAGAGCCCAACGTGGGGCTCGAACTCACAAACTGCGAGATCATGACCTGAAGTCGGACACTTAACTGACTGAGCCACCCAGGCGCCCCAACGAGGGAATAGTATTTGAGCTAACCTTAAGGGAGATAAAAAGCACTTCTAAATGAGAGAATATGAAAGCCTACTGGCTAAAGAATGTAAGCCAAGTGTGGGGCACATTGAATAGAAAAGTTGAATGGAATGAGAAGCTCAGCCTGAGGGGAAGTTGCTCTCATCTCTCTCTTCTCAAATTTAGTTCCTTTTCTTAGCTAGAACAAGGGAATTTTTAAAAGATCAATTCATTCCATCATGTTAAGCTGTTAATGTGTAAAGGCCATGGAAAATCCAAGTGAAACTCTAAATGTCCTTTTCCGATAGCATTTAACACAATTATAATTTAACAATTCTATGTGAGTGACACCTGTCTTCTCAGATGTGAATCACATCTCCAAGGCCTATTCTAGTACCAGGCCCATGGTGTGAATAAATTATTAAGTGGCTATGTGTAATATATGAGTTAGTTTGGTTTGGCCTACAATGGAGGTTTACTTTGTATCCTAAGAAAATACCACTTTGGAAGATAGCCAGTTTGGGGTGTGTGTGTGTGTGTGTGTGTGTGTGTGTGTATAAAGTTTACACATATCCACATACATATATCTGAACTTTATATATATATACACACACATCTGAAGCTTATACATATACATACATGTGCACATGTGTGCATATGCAAATACACACACATGTGCATGCACGTATCTGTACATATATTTAGGAGTATATGCGTTTGTGTATGTATATATCTATATATCTATATCTGACTTGGAATCCCAAGTCACTTTCCCGAAGCCAAAAAACCATTCTGTTATACCAGCTAATAAAAGCATCCCTGGACCTTGTGAAACCATGCATTTTTTATAGATTTGTGTTAGCATAATATACACTTTGAGTTGCTTTTCTAATTTTACCTTCTAGCCCTTTTCCTTTGTTGTTACTCTTGTGAAATTTTTGTTTTATGTTTTGTTATTCTTTTTCCTCTGAGGTTCAGTGGCTCATACAAGGATGGAAACTGGCCTTTGCTTCAAAAGCACCAGCTCTCTACAGGAAATACACATATTCCAGAAAGGACAAGAAATAATTTAGGAAAGACAGAGGATTTTCATAGTAAATTTAAGTGTCCACTCTTCCTTAGTCTGGATGTCCTCTTACTGACCCTACCTGCCAATTACCCATCTGTGACCTTTCTACAAGTAGAAGGAGTTAACTAGAAATTTGATAGATCTTCAAATCCTGTGTCACCAATGATCTCTGATTATATTACTTCATTCCTGACTCCTCAATCTGTCAGGAATCATTCTAGGATACTAGATAATAAGATACATAGGCCACTGCTCCATCCTTCCAGATCCTCGGTAACTCTCACCAGTATATTCTGGTGCTCCTCACCTCTAGGTCAGGACAGACACAGCTCCAAAAACCTCACCACCACACTGCAGTCTCCAGTGGCATTGGCTTTTGAAAAGAAATTTCTTTGCCACCCGAGTATCTCCCTTAGTGTTCTTGCTGTTTCTTGAATGGGAGGGCAGGTTTGGGGTTATGGGGATGTCAGCAAATGACAGGGCCAGGATGGGTCGGAGACCTCACCTCTGAGAACCTGAAGGGAGGTCACATACCAGCAGCACTTGCTTAACTAGCAAGGCTTGTCTAAACGAGAGAGAGGCCCCTCTGTTACTTGGTCCAGGGCATCGGTCACCCCTCTCATTTACTCCTCTAAAGATAATAAACTGCAATTTGGGCTGATCTGCCAAAGAAAAATTATGGTGGGATGTAAAATAGGAAAAACTATAACAATCTGTGGAGATTCAAAATATACACAAAGCCATGTTGTCATGAATTTGTTTGTTTCATCAGGAGAGTAACAAAAATGCATTTGGAAGTCTATGTTGTTCTGCCTTTTATAGTAACGTTATTGGAAAGCAGCATGTTTGCATCGGGGAAAACGTCGTGTCCTTCATTTTTATGTATCTCATTTAATAAGAATGAGGGTGTTATATTAATGCCCTACAAGGATGCCCACCCAACGTGCTTCTTTCCTTTTACTTTAAGAAGTTAATAAGCACTAACAATCTAGCCAGATCACTGGGCTCACTGTGTCAGAATCACATGACCAGTCACAATTTAAACATCAGTCAGATGCAACCATGTTGCTTCAGAAATAGCATTTGTCTAGAGACAGAATATGGCAATTTGTTCTAGTCCAAATTCAACTGTAAGAAACAATAAAAATAACCTCTGCTGTTTTGGGAAAGTTGTCTTTTTTGAGTGTTCTACTGATGAATATGTATTTTTACACAGATTGCCCATGAACAGGCAGAATGGGGTAGATGGGTCAGCTCAGGGTGGGGGGGATGGGCTCACTGCTTTATGTCAATAAAGTACAGGGTAGAGCACACTGACAGTTCATGGACTCTCCCTCCACAAGAAGCAAGTTTAAGCCCTTATATTCCTAATTGGGATACTTCTTAAATGTCAGTGGCATATATTTAGAATAGCATAAAAGAATAATTGGAAATGTGTCAATTAGGTCTCTCACAATGAGAGTGTTAACATTTAAGGGAAAAAAACTGAAAGCCAATCACTGAATATGACCTAATTGTACAGGACCTCAAAAGAAGATATGATTTCATTCCAGACTGAATTCTTCAGTCAATTCCAACTATATTATTTACATTCAGGCTTCATAAGACTAAATTGAGTTTTAAATATCTTTATATAAATAATATAGTCAAAGCTTGCTGACTTGAATTAAATTGTATTCATTTTTTTGACAGTGTAATTAATATACAATTTAATTCTAATAATCTGCTAAAACTATCGTTTCTTTTGACTCCCTAATTGTAATGGAGTTATTTAGCAGGCGAAGGCTACTGTCATCTTCTCTGTTACCCTTAAACAACAACAAAAAATGTATTCAGTTTCAATTTATTCATACCAGAAACAGAATACCAACTAATTGTTCACTCTATTCAAAAAAAATCCCATTAGGTGCTTCACGTAGAAGAAGAATAAAAAAACCTAACCATTTATTTTCTAGAGGTTCGCCCCTTGTTAATAAGTGATCTTAACCAAAGGAATGCTTCTTTATTAAAGGGTCACAACTTGCCATATTAACTCCTTAACTGACTCATAGATGTCTCTTTCTGTTTTAGCAACTAAAATTCCTTGTGATATGAGCCCTCTGATGCTGAATGGTGGCAATGTTTTGATACTGATTTTAAGACGGAATAAAATTCTGGGTGGGATCTTTTAAGCTCTCCTGCCCCATAGAAAGTTCGAAGCAAATTTGTTTTCTTGAGGTCAGTCCTACTCCTGAATACTCTACCCCAACTACTCTGTGTTTTCAGAGCTATTCTTATTTCTAGGGAATAGCCTTGCAAAACTGAGCTGCCTTTCACAATTCCCACAGGAAGCATGAAGGATGTACTATTCACGCTAATAATAATTGTAAGAGGATGTGCATTTGCACACTTATTCACTCATGCAGTATTGAGAGAGGAGTATTTTCTGTCATTTTCATTTTCTACCAACTCTTGGTAGCTAGTCTTTTATGTTCTCTCTACCTTGCCCCGGCAGCTCAGAATCCCCACCCCAAAGTTACACAAGTGCCCTATGGTCAGAATCTATTTCTTCAGATGAGCTCTAGGAGAATTAGAGACTTTGAGTGCTAAGATATCTTTAGACTTCTTTTAGCCTGACACTCTATCCCATGTAGCAACTCTTCAACACCCTATCCCAGGGACTTGTCTTATGCCATCCAACAACTGAAAAGAAACCATATACCTCAAGTATAGGGATGTCAAGATGATACATACATGTATTCAAGATACATTTTGCTCTTTTTTTCTAACATTACTGTACCAATGCCAATTTCCTGGTTTTGATTTTGAAAACACGTTTTACTTTTAAATCTTAGCCCCTGCTCATAGTTTTGCTCTGTAAGAATAAAAAACGTACCTATATTTTCTTTTATATTAACAATCCATGAAGTATTTTCAGATCCTTATTGCACAGCCACATTAACTCCTCCATTTTTCTAGCTTTTGGTTTTTGCTATTATCTATACTAGCTTGTCATACTGTGATCCTTCAAGCAACAGAGTGATCATTATAAAATTAATGCAAGACACAGACTGTTGTATGCAGACTCTCTTAAAATTTGCCACCCAGAAAACAGAAACTAAATACTCCAAAACAGATGTTAATTAACCAGGTCATGGTGCTATTTAATATTACAACTTTTGTCAACAAAATTTTGCTATATACTTCTTCCAAGAACTCCTGTGAAGACATTTTTCCCCCATTTCGTACTTAGTGAGATATGCAGGACTTAACTTTTATCTTATAGGTTTCAGCTTGACATTTTAACCTATCAGATCAATTTGAGTCTTGAGTTTGATTATCAAACACATTATTTGTCTATGCAAATTTTTTTGTTACTTGCAGTTTTTTAAATGTTTTTAATCCTTATTTATTTTTGAGAGAGAGAGAGAGAGAGAGACAGAGCGTGAGTAGGGGAGGGGCAGAGACAGAGGGACACAGAATCCAAAGCAGGCTCCAGGCTCTGAGCTGTCAGCACAAAGCCAGACACGGGGCTCAAACCCACAAGTTGTGAGATCATGACCTGAGCTCAAGTCCGACACTTAACCAACTGAGCCATCCAGGTGCCCCTGTTACTTGAAATATTGTTTCAATATATGAAGATTCTGAAAACAAAGAAGTAGCTACCAAAAAAAAAAAAAAAATCTTATACAGGAGCCTGGGTGTCTCAGTCGGTTAAACAAGCATCTGATTTCAGCTCAGGTTATGATCTCACAGTCCGTGAATTTGAGCCCCACTTCAGGCTCTGTGCTGACAGCTCAGAGCTTGGAGCCTGCCTTGGGTTCTATGTCTCTGTCCCTCTCCGCTCCTCCCCCACTCATGCTTTGTCTGTCTATCTGTCTCTCTCTCAAAAATAAATATTTTTAAAAATCTTATAGAAAATCCAATCAGTAAATGAAGAAGCATTTGACAAAATCCAACAACCATTCATGATAAAACACACCCAGGAAACTAGGAATAGAAGTAAATGTTTTCAACCGGATAAAGAACACCTACCAAAAACCTACAGCTAACATTGTGAAAAACTGGATGCTTTTCTGCTAAGATTAGCAACAAAGAAAGGATGTACTTTCTCACTACTCTTATTCAATATCATGCTAGAAAGCCTGGCAATACAGTAAGAGAAGAAAATCTAATAAAAGTTATACAGACTGGGGAAAAAAAAGGAAGTAAAATTATCTATTCACAGGTGATATAATTGTCTATGTAGAAAAATCTCCAAAAACCTACAAAACTACTCCTGGAACTAAAAAAATTATAGCAAGTTTGCAAGACACAAGGTTAATATACAAAAGCCAATTGCTTTCCTTTTTACTAGCAATGATCAATCAGGATTTGAGTATAATAGCACAATATCACTTATATTAACATTACCAAAAATGAAATATTACAGCATAACTCTCACAAAATATGCACAAAGTCTACATGAAGAAAACTGAAAAAAAAAGACTGATTAAAAATATCAAGTATCTATATAAACAGATATTCTACATTCATGGAAAGGGAGACAATATTGTTAAAGGAAAAGAATGGACAAATAGATCAATGGAACAGAATAGAGAACTCAGAAATAGACCCACACAAATGGAGTTAGCACATTTCTGATAAAGGAGCAGAAGCAATTCAATGGAGAAAGGATTGTCCTTTCGATGAATGGTTCTGAAAAAATTAGACATTCACACTCAAAAAACTTAATCTAGATGGCGACCTTATGCCTTTCACCAATAACAACTCAAAATGGATCACAGACCTAAATGTAAAATGCCAAACTATAAGCCATTTAGAAGGTAACAGGAAAAAATCTAGGTGGCCTTGTATTTGGTGAGTCCTTTTTTTTTTTTTAATTTTTTCTTAATGTTTATTTCTGAGGCAGAGAGAGACAGAGCATGAGTGGGGGAGGGTCAGAGAGAGAGGGAGACACAGAATCAGAAGCAGGCTCCAGGCTCTGAGCTGGCAGCACAGAGCCTGATGCGGGGCTCGAACTCACGGACTGCAAGATCATGACCTGAGCCGAAGTCGGACGCTCAACCGACTGAGCCACCCAGGCGCCCCTTGGTGAGTCCTTTTAAATACAATACTAAAGTACATACAATCCATAAGAGAAAGAAATTAATAAACTGAACTCCATTAAAATTAAAAACATCCACTCTTTGCAAGACACTGCTAAGAAAATGAAAAGGTAACCCACAGAGTGAGGAAAAAAATACTTTCAAAATAAGTATTCCAAGGACTGTTGTACATTTTTCCAAAGCAATGGAACTATGCACCACACAGTGAATCCTAATGTAGACTATGGACTTGAATTATAACAATATCAATATTGGTTCATTGTCTGTAACAAATGTATCACATTAATGTAAGACGTTAATAACAGGGAAAGCTCTGTGTGGGAAAGGGACTATATGGGAACTCTCTATACCGTGTGCTCAATTTTTATGTAAGCCTAAAACTGTCCTAATAAAGTCTATCAATAAAAATAAGAATATTGAACTAGAGCTATGAAAATAGAGTACATTATAAATACAATTACTCTTAAATATGCCAGGAAATGACTGCATTACACTAAAACTAGTAAATATAGGGGAGAAATTAAATATTTATTCTGCTATTCTATAGGAGTTATACTACAGTTAAAGAAAGGAACTGTGCCTTTATGGAAATATTTCAGCTAATACACAATAAAGAATGATAAAGTATCACCATCCTATAACCCCTTAATGTATTAATAGATCCAAACAATGATCATCAGTTACTAATATCAGAAAGAAAAACAGACTTACAGATCTCTGTATGAAAGTACACAATTCTGCCCATTAAGTAGTTTATCCAAGACTAACTAAACAAATTGAATGTGAATTTAATGACACTTCTAGATCTTGATGATATGAATTAACAATAATTAATAATACTAATTGTTAGTAACTTAGGGGTCAAAATTTTACCAAAGTTATGTTATTAAAGAATTTCCTTGACATTAAAGATATATAATGAAGTAACTCAAGATGCAATGATGTAATATAGTATCTGGCAATTGCTTCAAAAAATCTGGTTGGGGATGTTGGTGAAATAGGAAAAAAAAAAACAGTCATGTATCAGTTATTGTTGAAACAAGTGTTATATGCCAGTTTTCTTTTTTAGAAACTTTACACATATTATCTTACTTAACTATATTATTTAGACAGAGATAGATAGATTTTTCAGCTCTAAATATCTGTCTGCCCATCTATCTAAGTATCTGAGTGATTATCTTCCCCTAAAACACAAAACCACTAAGGAGTGGAACCAAGATTAGAATCCAGATCTGTGGGTCTCTGAATCTGGTGCATCTTTTTTGCGAAAATAATTTCTAGTAAGAGTATGGATTGAGGACCACAAGCTCCAGGCCATAGGTGAGAGATACAAACTTTCCTCGATACGAAGAACTCATTTATAGGTAATGCCTCTATGCCACATCATATGTTGCCTAAGACAGGGTGTGCTGGTGTTATTTCTCTGCCAGAGTGATGGCTTGTACTCCCCCAACCGCATCACTATATTTAGTTCCTTTTATTACCAACACGGACACCCTCAAAATGGTCAATGACTGAGATCAGGGGTGCAGCATGACGTCACTTGTTTCGTGCATACTCGGAAAACAATGTGTGATTAGAACATGTAAGATGACGGTGACGAGGATGATGGGAATAGCTACAGGCAAGGATGATGGGAATGGCTGCAGGACCACATCCTAATGGGCTGACCATACAGACGGAAGTACGGAAAGGGACAGATTCCCCGCATTGCAACCTCCAGGCAAAGCTAGAATCCACTGGAACTTGAAACATAAATCCCATTGTTTTCAAGTGGAGCCTGGGCAATCTCCCTACGAAAAGAGGTCAGAAGAGAGGTGCTGACTACCACCACCACCACCATACAGTGCTAATCCTATGGGAAGTTTTGAAAGGATCTAAAATTGCTCCTTATGCTGATTATTTGAATATACTTGTAACTGGCACCAATTTAAAGATTCTGTACAACCCACTATGTTTTGACATTACATATCAATAGTGTTAGATACAATGAATGCTAAGGGACATCAACTCTGTAACTGGTTACATCACTACGTTTGTATATTGTTCCTTAATAATAATGTGAAAATAATGTCAAAAATTGTAATCAAATTCTTTTCCAGACACTGTGACTCAGTGTGAGTGCCCTTAATCCGACTATAACCTCTTAGAAATGAAATTACTGGCTCCATCGTATAAACGAAGACAGTACATAGGCTATGTAATTTTTTGTAGATCAAGTGGGCAGATAACCTCATGGAAAAGACATGCTCTGGGCTTATTTTTCTCTCTTATTCAGGAACTGCCACTACAGTTCCCTCTACTGCTGCTGCTTTGAAAGAGGACATTTAGTTGGCAGATACCTTATCTTGTTCTGCCATCCCAATGGCATGGAGGGCATTATCCAAACACAGCCTCACTCTCTCGGGAACGATGTGACAAGTCCAGCACTGTAGTACAGGTGGGTTGGTGGCTCTTAAGAAAATTCACTTGGTCAAGTCTGCTCTCCCCTGCTCTGGGATACGAAGTCTAACCAGCTGTAGCTATGGGGAGAACTTTTTGCCAAAGAGGTATCTACAGGCTGAAAGGGCGGGCCTAAGCCAGCCGACTCCATCTCGTTCTGTGTCCTTCACCTTGACCACGCCTCCTCCTCTTGAGTAACCTCCCACTCACCCGTTCAAACTTCCCGATCAAAACAGGCCCGGCAACCTGTTTAACAGGACTCCCGACCCTTCCCCAGCCAATCAGCTGAGGCCACAGCCATTACCTCACCAACTGCCCTTAGACCCCAATAAAACCTTTGTACTTTTGAACCCCCCCCCCCCATCTCACCGCTGCCTCGGTGCAGGTAGGGATTGAGCTCGAGCTAGCTCGAATAAAGGCTCTTTTGCTTTTGCATCGGACTCAGCTCCCTGGTGGTCTTTGGGGATCACGAATTCTGGGCATAACACACACAACAGAAATGAGAGGAGAGACAGGATGTGAGGTGCTCCTAAACAAGGCAGGTATTTATGGCTGAGCCATCCACTTTGCATAGGATTATGCCAATTAGACTCTGAAATTAGTCAAATCTTTTATGGGTGGTATGCATATGTATTTGTGTGGGTGGACGGAAGGGGGAGATTAGCAGATTAGAGGTGATTGCAAATTCTTTGTCTTTCCTTTGAGACATGGCCTCTATGTCACCTCTCCATGAGTATGGGTAGGCTGTGTGACTACTCTGATCAAATTAATAAAACACAAGTGAAGTTACCCTCGTTTCCAGGCCGAGGTCAGTTCTACTTCCTGTTGTCTCAAACACGTGTTCATAGAACGCTTTCCCTGGGGGAAGCCCAACCACCATGTGAGAAGTCTGGTAGCCTGAGACTGTCATGCTATGAGAGCCCAAGACACATGAAGACACCCAGAAAACATGAAAGGGGAATGAAGACAGGCCAAGGTGCCAGGCCTGTGAGTGAAAAAGACCACTGGGCCAAGCCCTTCCTGAATTCCCAGACCGACAACACTGTGAACATAAAATGACTGTTTTTAGCCACTAGGTTTTGCTATACTTTGCCTTGGAACAAGGGAGAACTTAAAAATATACTAAGAAGAATCAGAGAATCAGATTTGTTTCACTAA
Organism: Panthera tigris; assembly: GCF_018350195.1. Lineage (NCBI taxonomy): Eukaryota > Metazoa > Chordata > Mammalia > Carnivora > Felidae > Panthera > Panthera tigris. Next base: position 111,588,246 of record NC_056662.1, read on the forward strand.
GGTAGTCTTTCTATAGTAATTGGCAAAACAAAGCCAATTGAAAATTCTGTGGAATGAAGAGGGGTGAGCAATCTTTCTCAAAATTAAAACACCTCATTTGTTTTCATTCAGAAGACTAAAGAGTATATGATGGGCATTTTTCTACTTATTAGATTAGTAAGGTAAGGAATAACATCGCTCATGTAGGAAAATATTTGTTTGCTTACAGAGGGACTTGTGGCGTAAGAGAAATTCCAGTTCTTGCAAAAATTAAGATATAGAAGTGAGAGTAATAAATGTTTTAGAGATACAGAATCTCTGTCCTCCAGGAGGGGGGAAAAAAGTAGGATCCAGAAATGCACAGATTTTTTTTTACACATTCTTTGATATTTACCAAAATGCCAATGTTAAGCCCATTTTGGTTAATGGCAGGGCACTGAATGCATGAATTTACTTTTGCTTCCCTTCAACAACTCCATTGAAACAACAGTAAAAGTTTTTCCAAACATCATAAACACACGATAAAAGGCAACAAAATAGGGAGACAAGACCAATAAAATTTTTGAAACCTAGAAAACAGAACCTGAAACTGACTTAGCTATCGAAAAGCAGACATACTCTGATGTATGTTGCTGATTTCCCTGCAAAGAAGCAGAGGCAACAAGTAGATTTACAACAATGAATGAACACCCAGCTGAAAACAGTCTCTTCGAGATGTAGTCAGACCTGCTCCTCTATAGAATACCCTCTCCCTTACCTTGTTATGAGGTTACAGGTTTATTCTTTACACAGATTATCATCTCAGGGTTGGAGGATCAGTTGAAGGAGGGACATTGTACCAACAAAAGAGGTAAGAGAACATACACATACTTAATCCTGAGAGGCTAATCTAACCCCACTTCTTCACGAAGTGTTCAGATAAGGCAGCTGGGTCTATTCCCTCCAGATAAGAAACTTGAAGATCCTTCTTCAGGGATCTGACCAGTTACCGGGGAATAACCTGAAGTTACTGATATGGGAGACTCCTCAAAGCAACAGCCCTGGCAAATCACCCTATAGCAAAGCTCAGAGTGGAAACACACACACACACACACACACACACACACACACACCACGTTTCCAATTATTTTCATAGTTTGTTTTTTTAAAGCTTATTTGAGAGAGAGAGCAAGCGTGTGCACAAGTGGCAGAGGGGCAGAAAGGGGGTGGGGAAGAGAGTGGGCATGATCCGGGGAGAGGCAGAGAGAGAATCCCAAACAGGCTCCGCACTGTCAGCACAGAGTCCCATACAGGGCTCGAACTCATGAACTGCAAAATCATGACCTGAGCCAGAGTTGGAAGCTTAACGGACTGAGGAACCCAGGCATCCCTTATGGTGCTTACTTCTAAATCTGAGCCAACAACCTAGCTTCACCAGGTTCAAACTATCTGAAGAAAGCTTCTAATATGAAAAGTTAAGGAACAAATTAAACAACTTGAATAAAAGGAGAACATGTGGAAGGAAAACAAAGGAAAAAAGTTATACTGGTATCCTTAGCTAAGAGAAGAAATTGTGTTTATGAAACAAGAGCAGTAACTCTACTTTTAAGAAATAAATAAAGCAAAGGAATTCTCTTCAGATGAGATTGGGGGAGAACAGTATGGCAGAGAAAACGAGGGAGGACATGTTAAACTGGGTGATTAGGAATCCCAGAAACTCTAGATTGTGGGTGGGTGTGGCCAGATCCCACCACCTCCCCAGTCCCTCACCCCCTCCACCACCCACCTCCCTGCAGAAATAGAGGAGGGCCAATGAAGACACAGCAGTTGTGTGGCAGAAGCCGCTGGAAATGAAACGGAATCAAAGATGAAACCCAAAATAGGCAACATATTCCTACAAGGGGAGCAGATACTACAGTGCATGGAAACGGAGTCTGAGAACAGGTTGAAAGCGAAGAGAACCCCACAGCCTCTGAGTGCCAGTGAATGCAAAAGACTATCTATTGAATCATTAATAGATTAAAAGGGCTTTGTTAACTAAGTACTTGAGAATCTCAGAAATAATACCAAATATCTCATAAAAACTCTTCGAGAAGGATAGAGATGAGAGGGAAATGAAACAGTAGCCAAGAAGGGAAATCAAATTGATGACAGTAGGGCAGAAGGCCCAGGATATAAGGTTTATATTTCAGGAAGGATTCAGAAAGCAGATGGCAAAAGAGGCTAGAACAAAATATTAGTACAACTTCTCAAGGTGAGCACACCATTTTTAAAGGTGAAGCCTGATGCATTCCGGGAAATCCCAGAGAAAAGACAGGAAACTGCAAAGCCAGGCTACCCTCAGATTCAGAAGCAGCTCACAGAGGGCCATAACCTAACCACAGACAAGGAAGCTCTGCACAGGAAGTAAGCACAGGAAGGATCCCCTGAATCAGTCTCTTGAAATAGTTCGAAATAAATATTTCTCAAGAGATGGAAGTCCATTTGGGTAGAGACAATATTTATGCATAATACATTTACTAACATTAAAGGTCCCTGACTGCTTGGATCATCAGAAGTTATGCTAACACAGATCAACATCACAGTGCGTTCTTCAACAATTCTACCATCATGAGTTACGCTTGTTTGATCTTGGGCCTTCCCTCCAGTTTGCTCATGGGGAAAATGGCGATAATCCAGGGGAGCATTCATGGATACTCTGAAGATTAATATAAAACATTTAGAATAATTCTGGCACATAGTAAGCATTTAATAAATATTTGCCCATGTCATTATGAGGAATATCATCCCACTGCACAGTCATGTAATATGCTTTGGGCCTGTGTCAACCTCAGTACCTTAGAAGATCAGATTCATGTAATAAAGGATCAGGATAGACAAGTAAACCCACACAAAAACCAGGGATAGATCCATAAACCTAGAAGACAGCATTTTACCTTTGGAATCTTATTGCCTGCAGTGGTATCTGATACTTGAAAGTCAGTGAATCCATACTAAATTAGAAACCAAGGATTATCATCATTACTAGAGAAATAAGTCAAACCCAAGTCTGGTAATTAATGTCCTAATACTGCCAACTTCTTTGCAATTGTTATAAATTTTGACATTACTGTTTTTGTTTTTTGCCCAAAAAAGCCATGAACACATTTTCATCATACAAAATTTAATGTTTGTTTTAGAAAACTCTTAAAGAATGTACATAAAATTTTAAAAATTACAATTATGTTATTCTTAATATTAGTATATAAGACAATACTTCCTCTAAGGCTAAGGAAAATAATCATAGTTTTGGTAATGTAAAAAACTAAGCAATGAAAACATTATAATTATATTCATATTCTTATTCAACACTTTTTTTAAGGAGATTTAAAAAAAAAACAATGTCCATTAAGAACTCTAGCTAGCTTATGGGGCCCCTGGATGGCTCATTTGGTTAAACATCTGACTTTGACTCAGGTCATGATCTCGCAGTGAGTTCAAGCCCCACATCAGGCTCTGTGTTGAGTCTACAGCCTGCTTCAGATTGTGTCTTCATCTCTCTCTGCCCCTCCTCCACAGAGGCTCTGTCTCTTTCTCAAAAAAGCCTTAAAAAAAGAAGAGTTCTAGCTTAAATAAACAATATACAAAGTGAAAATAGAATGTGCTATTGTTCTGATTAGTGACCAGATATGTTGCAATAATTCATATTATATTGCAAAAGGCATAAGCCTACTAAATGCCCATTCTCAGTGTAATATTCTAAATATTTAACTGACTCTGGCTGGATATTGACCAGTGAGAAAAGATGTTGTCTGTCAAATACCTGGACTGATCCCCATTCTTCTAAAAACATGTTTAAAACCACCTTAAAGAAAAAGTGGATTTATGAGATATGCAAGATAGTATTCGCTGTTCTTTTCTTGTAGCATGCAGGAAGTATAGTCTCCAAGCCTTTCAGAGTTCTGCAAAGAATTGCAAAATATTCAGTTGCCCTTCTAGGTTACCATCCCACAAAAAACTTAATAGGCTAGAGTGGGTTAATCATTTGGAATAAGAAAAGTACAGTTAGGACAGAACGGCATAAAACATATGTTGTGTATAAACGCAATATGTTCATCCTTTCACTATTTTATTTCCCCCACAGAACAAATAAACACCTTCCATAGGTCTTTGGCAAGTAGATTATTAATTTTTTTTTAAATTCTGGTGTAGTTTCCACTAGTCTTAAAAATGCTTACCTTTGCTTCTGCATATTCCCCTGGGAGGAGGGATTATCAATCTTTTTTTTTTCCAATAGAGCTTTCTTGACATTAGACTTAGGGGAGGTGATTTTTCCTATTGAGTTCTTTGATGTTCATTCCTCACGTGGTTTCTTCAGATACTCTGTGTTTACATTTTTCCTTTTCAATCGTGTGGAGCCCAGTGATATCAGGAGCTACAGGAAATCTTTCCATTGCTACCTCGTTTTCAATTATTTTTATTTCATCTCCGAGTCAGACGTAGTTTTCTCGTTGAAAAATATTCTTATTAGCATGTGAGTGCTGTTCCAGACTGGTGAACACATTTAAATGTAGGTCATGCTGGGAAGGATTCCATTGCCTTTTCGGTTTTCCTTGCAGTAGTATAATACCTCTCAGGATTCCTTGGGTCTCCTCTGTTTGTGGTGCCATAGGAGAACACTTGAAGCTTTTTCTGCAGGCTTTTTCCCTAACAACAGACCAGCAGGGAAGAATGCAGCAGCTGGGGGAGGGGGGTTGGGGTGATCCTTCAGGCCTGGCCTCATATTACACTAGAGTCAATAGGAAATGTATACCCCTTCCTATGAAAAACTGTCACCCCCTTCCTCTGATTTCTGGTATGAGAAATACCAAAAGGTTTGACCTTGACTTTCTCTCATGCCCTACATGGCAGAGTTAAGCTTGGCTGGGCTGTCGGGCACAAAGGTGGTGAAGGAAGCTCCAAAGGACTTCAAAGGGTCTTGCGTGCTAAAAGCGAGGCCAAGTCTGTGACAAGCTCTACATCGAGTTTGTAACCTCATTTAGTTCCATAAAGACCATAATCCGTAAAGAGCAGTACAATTTAAGAAACCAGAATTTTCTGTTTTTCTGCTCTTCCAATGAAATGAAACTATTCAGTGAATAATTAGCCTTGACTGGATTTAAACAAGAAGAAATAGGACATGCAGATGCTTTTACTAACACCAGGTTCCTTTTCCTCCCGTCCAATAATCAGGGCTATTAACAGTCTTTTATGTAAAGGGTGGTGGTTTTACGTTTATGGAGAAATCTAAAAACTAGTAACTGAAAAATTAGGTGAAATTAGACATGTAACCTGAGGACCATTTCAAGAATAGCTAACTGGGAAATAGGAAGTATTCTGGATTAGAAAGTAATAGAATTATAAGCAGAGAAATATTGTGAATAAAGTTTGGACAAGTATTTCAAGCTACAATAGCCATAATGGACAGGCACAAAGCAAGGGTAATAGATCATATCCAGTCATCTTTCCAAAAGCCAAGATGGCTAATATAGTGCTGACATTTGAGACACTTAGTCAGAATTAAGTTGTCATTAGACTTAGCTACGAAAACTGGATTTAATTGCTAGCTTTGCCATTTCGCAGCTCTTGGGGGTTAGTTTTTCTTTCCAATAACGTGGAAATAATGGGCATATCCTGCCTGCTGAGTTTTGTGAAGATTATTTTTAAAAATAATTTTAAATATGCAGAGCAAGGATTACAGTGTGTGTTGATGGGGCCAAGGACAAGCACAAATCTTGTCTATCTGTGGTAATCACATATAGCCTGATGACGATCACAGGTAGATAAGCACCAAATTCTATGCCACTCCTGTTTCTGAGTTCATTTCACATGTATAATGATTACCCTTTAGAAAAAATGCCTAAGTGTTAGATTATTGCCCTTTGTGTTTGGTACTCTTTTGTGTACATACCACATCACATGACAAAGCAGTGCAGGTGGGTGGAAAGAGTGCGAATGCAAAGCCTGAGTCTCGTGACATTAACCCCCAGCTCTGCCTCCTTCTATTTGTGGGAGGTGAAGCCAAGTAACTTCTTTGAAGCTGAAATTTTTCACCTGCAAAATGAGTAGAACACCTACCTCACAAGGTTGCTGTCAAGACCTAGCTCATAGTTTATGTAAGCATCCATAAGACTATTTGGTACAGCAATCGAATCTTTATTATGTTTTCAAAATGATTTCCATCGGGGAAACTGGGTGGCTCAGTCGGTTGAGCATTCCTCTCTTGATTCGAGCCTGCCCCCATCAGGCTTCATGCTGGGCATGGAAACTGCTTGAGACTCTCCCTCCCTCTGCCCCTCCACTGCTTTTGCTCTCCCTCAAAAAAATTTTTTTTTAATTCAAATTATTTCCAGATCCTTTCACCTGATTGACACACACAAGACAGTTTGAGACTAAATGGATTCTGCCTTAAAAGTATCCTCAGGCAAACCATCAGAGCCAACTCATTCCCTCCAAAATTGGCTTTCAAGGTCTTACCTTCTTAAACACCTCTTCCGCTTACTTGTGATCAAAGAAATTATTTGTGTCTCTCATAGTCCAGAGGATCCAGAAAGAGAACCCATTTAAAAGTTAGTTCTTAACCATTATTCTTTCCTCAAAGAGTAGGTTGAGTTCCTCAGCTATTGACTCTCCTCAGCTGGATTCCATTCCATTCCTTCTATCTGCAGTTGGAATTGGTGACCTCCCTGTCACCTGAGAACACTTTTGTCATTCCAATCTCTTAACTGCACTTCCAGTGCTTTTTGTCAATCTTTTCCCCTCTACACCTACTAAAAAGCACATTATTGAAGGTTAAAGTCAAGTTCTATCTATTGCCACGAAGCTTTCCCGTCTACCTGGCCCCATGTTGACTCTTCTGACTCTTAGTTCTCATAGTACTTATTTTCTGTACCAATAACTTTGGACTTCCCTCGAATAAGTTGACCATTATTATTCAAGGCAAAGCTCTAGATTTTTACACATCTTATATTCCAAGATGGTCTAAAATTGTGCTGTGGATAGGATACTTTATTTTCTGAGTTATATAAATGAATTGGACACAAAAGCATTTTATTGAAAACATCCCAAAGCACTGTACATTCAACAATGACACTGTGGTTTTCTGCTCCAATGCTCAGATTTCATGATCCCAGAGAGACAAATTAATTACATTTTTTTTCTATTATGCATTTTTCCCCACTTAGCCACCAAGTGGTCTTCAGTTGCTTTGTTGGCCACTCTGATGGTTATAATAAATGTCAGCAAGTGCTGGCAGGAATCCATGTGCTACAGATCCCAGAGGAGCAGATACAGCTCCTTCCCCCCAGTTGTACAAATACTCACTATCCACAACAATTCTGTTTCCTGAAATAGACATCTCTCATTCCCAACGGTATACATCTAACCACTCTTTCCTGTAACAAAATACCACTAAACAAGAAGAAAAAAAATGCAGTAGCTGATGAGGTGAAATGATAAATGCATGAAGTTTTCAGCATCAGATAGATCAAGATATGGCCAAATTCTAGAAGTGACAGAAAGCTGAATCAGTATTTAATGTGTAAAAAATATATAAGCTTTTACCTGGAAATTACTGTCTTTTGAATGATTTTTGAGAATCGTGGGCTCTCCCTCAGTATATAAAACTAACAGGACGGTGGTTTTGTTGAAATAGATTATTTCCCCTAAGAGGCAAAACCTCAAGTCACCTTTGCACTGTTAGATTTCTTGGACTTCTCTACCTGCCCTCAAAAGGCAGAGCCATACAGAAAGCCTCAGTCCCTAGTTAATCTGATCAGAACTACAAGAAACCGCATTCAGTTCTGTATGTAGAGGTGGCTTTATGGAGGTTCTCAAAGTGCTCAGTCAGCGTCCAGGTTGTACTACACCAGTAGGGAAAAGACTTTCTCTAATGCAGTCATTAAATATTTCTGTTCTTTCCCACAACTTTTGTTCAGTCTCTAGTTACAAAAGGAATTACTCAGGCAGGTTTCATAGAAGTAATGATATTGTTAATAAAGTAACCAAACAGCTGCATATCAAAAAAAAAGTTTTAAATAGTATAGAGAGATTCTAAGTCATTCATCCAACATTATTTGGCAAGGTGCGACGGATCATCTCGAAGAACATTCTACCTGATAGGACACAAATGCTCACCAGCTCTACATTTATACCTTGGGGGTAGGGGGTTAAGAGTCTTGCTGACATGGGCCCAGTACCTGAAGAGCTATCACCCACTAATGTATCTTCTAGTTGAACATTATCAAGAAAGAGGCATCCCACAAAAAACATTTCCTCAACCTCAAGTTGCAGATGACATTTTAACTAATATTTTGCAGCTACAGAGAAAACCTGCAGTCAGAGGATTATTCCAGGGCTTCTGACTTTTCCATCAATTCGTGCAACCAGTATTGCACAACCACTTCCCACAGTCCGAACCAGGAGTGATAAGCTATTATGAAAAGCAACTCAGTGCTGAGGAGAGGACATCCAGCTGTCCTAAACGCACAAAACAACAGGTAATTCAAAGCCATGCATTTGAAATTTTAAAATTACCAAATCCCTGAAATAGAGAGTCAGGGACGGCCTCAATTCATGTTCGTAAGATTCATTTCTGGTAAGTCTAAAATTCCGGAAAGGCAAACAGAGATGCAGAATGGACATTTGTCATTTTGCTTAAGATGCACAAAATAGTTTAAATTATTGATTACAGGAACCAGAAGTTCCTTGATATATATTCCCCAAGTAAGCTCATGAATAAGTGTTCTAAAAGCGAATGTTTTTTTTCCCCTGGGCAAACTTGCAGATGTCATTCAGCTAGAGATGTTAAAAGATTTGATGGTAATTTAGACACAGAGCTCCCTTTCTCTGCACACATGCTTAAAAACTGCATTTCTGAAAATTGGGCCAGACAAGATCCTCTCATCTGGGTATCTGTGATAATGATGACTATGCAGCAAAGAAACTCTGGGAAAGGCTTTGATGTCTGTGAGACAAGAAGGTATGAAACAGATAAGAGGCAAGGGAAAAACAGCTCAGTAATGATTTAGAATTAAGAGGTAACTGATGGTCTCATGGAAAGTTCTCAGTCGGACCCAGGGACCAAGTATGCAAGAAGATCTGCCCCTAACTCTGCAGCTTAAAACAGTTAATATGTGGTTGACTACTATTGTCATCATCCTGTTACAATGACTTTTGAGGCAAGAACTTATTATGCCTTTTCCTCTGGAAACAATAAAATGGGAATTCTATCTGACATGTAGCTCAGCTGGTAACTTTAGCACGTGTGTGTGTAGTTAGCTGGCCTTGGTGCAGTATCTAAGTGCCAGAGCAGTATACTAGGAATCACCAGTGTCCTGTGTCCTAGTCGATTCACATTAATAGACAAATGGAGCCCTTTCTGATTTTGTTTTTTTACTAACATTGGAATTTTAACACCAGAATTGCAAGGAAGTATCAACAGAAGAACCAGTATAGTAGAAAAATTCATCTGATGATGGTTCTATGAGACTTTCAGATTCCTTACTTGGGTTATAAATTAGTCATAGCATCAAATAAGCCTATTTTTTAGTGGCAATAGGTTTTTATTGTCAAACATGTAAATTCCATATAGTCAAATATATAACAAACCTGGATTAAATCTAGGGTTAAATTCAGCTAAGCCTTTCTGGCCACATTCACCACAAGCCACTAGTTAGTCTCATAGTTGATGGGGCTGAGGAAGATTTTTTAGAGATGCACAAATAGCCTAAAGGAATTGATAGTCCAGAATTTTTCAATTCCACTTGCTCACAATCAGACAGACACAATCATAAAATAATTTGTAAGATACTAAATGACACTGACAAAAACAGAAGGAAAAAATATATACAGATATTTAAGAAGTGCACAATGAAAAAAATAATGCAGGTTTCCAACTAAGTAATCATCAAGAGAAAACTGCCCAACCCATTGGGATTTTACAAAGGACAACATGAATGTATTGCAAGGTAATAGAAATTAAGCTATAAAAAGCAAAGATATTTCTCAGAATGAAGGCAAAATAATGTACTCCAATGGTCTTTGGAAACATGTCAAATAAAGCCCTGTGATTTGAGAAAATAATACCAAGAAACCAAGTCAGAGGCCTCAAGTCTTTCCCAGTCCCTCTTCCCATTTGGACAATATAGTTTGGATCATGGACCGTCAATGTAACTACACCTGTGGAAATAGGAGTGCTGGTAATAAAAGACAGAAACAAAAACAAACCAGCATTCTTATTTCTTTTCACTTGAGAAATTATTTAAAATCACATCAGTTAGTGTCAACATTAATTTCACTTTCTCATTTTTTCAAGATTTTGTTATCAAATTTGTTTGTATTTTAATGATGAAAATCCCATTTGAAATATGCATAATTTAGGCAAGGTTAATTTTAACTCTCAAATTTTTTATTTCTACAAAATAGAAATAGAGCTGAGGAGAGACTCAAAGATAATATATATTGCCAGACATGTTCTAGGTGTCCAATAATGGTTAGTCCCCACAAATTACTCATGTATAATCAATTATTTTTTATGAGCGTTTTAAACATACTGTCCCCAGTATCCACCAGGTTCTTTTAAAGGTCTGAGGCAAAAACCATCGAAATGGTCTTCAAAATGCTAAGTTGCCTACATTCCTGCTCCAGATCCTTCTTAAAAATAGTTAGGAGCTCAGTTTTGAGCACTATTATGTGTTGATTTAGGTTTTAAGAAGCTCACAATATTGCTCACTCCAATCATATCATGTAAGACTAAAAGCACTGAAGATGACAAATTAAGGCTTTTCAGGTAAATGTACAAGTTATAAGCAATTTTCCAGGAAAAGGCAATGTTTATAGCAGGAGCAAGCATCAGTGAAAGTTATTTTGTAGAGCCAAAAAATAAAAAGGAAATGTCAGCGCATTTCAACAAATATTTACTCAACGTCTACTATGCAAAAGGCAGCCAGAAGTTAGAAGTGCAGAGAAAGTGTTCTGCTATAGATTCCAGAGAAGGGAGCCTTTCCTATCTGCTCTTGGGGCCCGTGTTAGTCAACATTTGGTCAGTAGAGAAGAACAGACATTATGTTTGTAGATGTCATAAAGGGAAAATCCTTTGGAGAATCCATGGAACTTAGAAAAGGAAAGGCAGACTAAAAATTCAAGGCAAGAACTGTGGTCAGATAGGTTCTCAGTTTTTGTGAATATGTGATTGCCTTCCCCACCCTGCTAAAATATCATAGTCCACATACCCACTCAGAAGCAATCATGATGATCAAATTCAAGACTGAAAATACCAAGTATTCTCCAGGTTACAGAGCCACTGGAAACCTCTTCTATTGCTGGTGGGAATACAAATTAACAAGACCATTTTGGAAAAAAGGCTTCATAGTATACATACGATATGACCCAACAATTCTACTCCTGCATATATACCTAACAGAAATGAGTGGTTATGGCCTCCAAAGGCATGCATGAGAACATTTATAGCAGCTTTATTTCTAATAGCACAAAATTGAGAACAGCTCATATCCATCAATAGTAGGATGGGCAAATAATGTGTATTTTATTCATAGAATGACCTAATATACTGCAAAGAAAAAGAACTAGTGATGGATAGAGCATGGATACATCTAATAGACAAATGCAGTGAAAGAAGCAGAATCTTAATGAGTATATACTGTGTGGTTCAAAACAGACAAAAGTGATCTGTGGTGACAGAAGTCAACATAGTATATCTTTGGAATACTCCTGGATGGCAACTGACTGGGAAAGGGAAGCAAGTTTTTGTTTTTGATTTTTTTTTTCTCCCCCTAGTGATAGAAATGCTGTACATTGATCCTGGTATTACTTGCAATGATATATACATTTATTAAAATGTAAGCCACAAATAATCATCTCATTGTAGGCAACGTTGTGTGTCTGTGTGCAGTAAAAAGAAAATGTAACTAGGAAAAGTAGCTAATAAGTCACCAAATGTACATAAAAAATATCTAAAGATCTATTGTGCCAATCAGCAATGACCAATATTTTAGCCCTTGCTTAACATCTTCTATTTGTGGTGTTTTTGTCCATTCCTCCCCAGATAGCCCTCTTCTTAAGACATATGCCTGAAATGGCCTAGCATACTTCAGAGCCTAACACAAAGCTGGAAAGCACCCACACATGTTCAAATCATGGGCCTAATAATCACAACAATGCCCCCTGTTAATTACCGTGCTATCCCCAGTGAAATAACTAATTTTCCCATCAACTCTATGAAGTGGGTATTCTTTATTCCCAGGCTATAACTGGAGAAACGGAGGCTCAAAGACCTCCTCTAAATAATAAGGTAAAGAGCAGGAACTCAAATGCTGTATACAAATCTCATGTTCTCGGCCACAGACTCTTCCAGCTGTTGCAGTCAGTATGCTGATTAGAAAACATTTGCTTAAAACTGTCCTTCTGGCAGATTTTCATCATCATGGCTCTACCCTTAGTGATCAGTTTGGTGCATCAGGGCTCTACCCTTAGTGATCAGTTTGGTGCCCCTGCCAATATCAGAGGCCATCCTCATTAAGCAAAATGCCTGCAGTTCTGTAGCAAACATGACTCAAGACCTTACTAAGAGCTCATGTCTACATAGCTCACATGGTTGGTTCATAGTTCCACAGCCTCCTAAGTGGTCTACTATCACTTTTCAGGCTATTCCCATATGAAGTCACTCAAATGAAAATACTCAGGGCTCTCAGTTATGTGTTTAATTTCATTTGCCATCCCGTATTCAGTTATTATTAAATTTATAATGTTAGGGATAGTTTTTGATATACATAATGGCCCCCTTATTCTGAGAATTTCTTAATGCCCTGTTACTCTGAACATTTCTTAACCTATTCAGAAAAATCACAAATTTGAATTGTTTTTTATTTCTAGAAAGACAATCCAAGCTCTCTTAGAATAGCCATTGATTATTGTGTAGTATGACCAAAGCAGATTCACACTCGGAGAAGAGTATGCTACCAATCCACGTCCAGAGAGCGAGAGGGAGCTTCTTTGGAAAGATTTCACGGTCTTATTTTACCATCTGTACTGAATAACACTATCAGCCTACAAGTTTTTGACAGTTCTGTATCCTTTTCTCACCTAATTCTACCTGACAGCCAAAAGTAGATCACATTTATTGAACATCAGCACATTTTTAGGTGGCATGGGCATCTCTTTCATGATGATCTGTCACATTTAATTCACAAATAGGTAGAATGCCCTTTAGTATTGGCAAATTCATATTCATCATGCACTTTCTGAGGACAGTTAAACAATGAGGGGTCTCATAGGAGCCTCATTATCTCATCATATATCCTGGATTAAATGCTTCCTAGAAGACTGAATCCAGTTGTGGGTGCCTTTAACTTGAGAAAAAGGTGCTTAAAGAGAGATTAACTCCCAAAGGAAGTAGAGTAAGAGAAAGCCTGGAGTAATGGAACAAAAGCTTTTGGAGGAACATAGATGTCATTACAGACCTACAAGAGACTCTACTGGGTTTAAAATGGATTCCACATATTTATGTCATCTTCAAACTATAGCCTCAGTTTGCTCATCTGCAGATTCATTCAACTGTGGGATGCAAAGCCCAACAGTTCCACAAAAAATAGATCTCTTCACCTGAAAGGAGTTTCTTCAACTAACTTCAACCCAACAGGTTTTCAATCCTTATATTCCTGTGTTATCCTCTGTGGATAGAGAAACCCAGGGGATAATTGATGTGGCTGCTCACAGCAGCCATTTTTGAACTGAACTATACAAACCATCTTACAGAAGACGTTCTGACTGAGATGCCCTCTAGGGTCCTTGCTTTGTGCTGTTTATCTTTCTAACATTGGGGCTGGACTTGAACTAGTCTGGCACACAGAAATTCACATTTTGCTCTTGATTACGGTTAGGTGATATTATTTCTCAAAGAGATGTTACAGAATCATTCTCCTCTTTATACAGTCTCAAGACACTTCCCCCAACACACGCACACCCGCAATCAGCAAACCTGACAGCAGTTCTAAATTCTCTGGTTTTACTTGGCTTGCCTTCCCTAGGAGATGGTTTTCTTACTTTCTATTGTTGCTATCTATGCCTTAATGACAAAGGATGAAAGAAACTCATGCAGGTATTTGTAAATACATAAGGAGTCATTTGGGGGCTTGTTTTGTGACACTTCATACACAGCCATGGAGTCCCAGAACTGCCACTTAGATGTCACACAACCTGGAAAAGGTCATGAGGCTCCCAGTGCCCCACTTTTCTCATCTGTGAAATGGACAAAACATTAGTAATCATAGTATCTATCCTATAGGATGGTTGTAAGTAACAAAGGAGTCTATAAAACAGTAGGGTGACTGCCATTTAGCAAGCATTTAATAAATTATAGCAATAGATTTACTATGAAATGCTTTTAAAAACAGTAACTGGTTTTATTCATTCTAAGTGCTTAATATAGAGAATATTATGTAGTTTTGTTTTTCTTTGCCTCCAACACTTTCAGACTCTTAATTTCTGAGGTATTGAAGATCTGACACACAGTAGACACCAAATAAAAGCTGTTAACTGAATGATGTCAAGAAAGTGAAAGGAAATTTTATTTCAGCTGTTCAGATGTAAAGCCTTTATGATGTCAACTATTTTTAAAAGGTTCTGTGCTCAATAGTAATGCATGAAAGAGAAGAAAATCTGCCAGATAACAAAAAGAACACTTCCCTGTGGACACCTACTCAGAAAGTGCTAACTAAATAGAAAATTCAAGGTTCTGAGCATTTTGTGATCTAATGTTTCGAATGTCTTCATTAGAGTGTCTTCATTCCAGTAATTTCAAGACTACAAAACCTAAGTATTTTCACAAAATGGGACAAAGTTATTTATATTGATGGCACAGCTGAATTAAATAATGTGTGTCAAGGCGTTCTGTTCAGAAACATATTAACCCTATTGCCAACAAAGTGTTGTAGTTAAGTGTTCATTAAGACTAAGCAACGGTTTAATAATATGAAATTGCCTGATTTGTATGAAGTTGTTGGTAATGATGTACTTATTTCTTCTCTTTAAATGGTAGATTACTGCAGCAAATCTCCTTTGAGCAACAAACATATTTCATTTTCTTCATCTTTAGCACTGAACTTCAGATGAGACCTCACTATTGCTCTATTCAATGGCTAAAAACTGAAGCTGGGTTAAGATGGAAAGAACTGTTGAGAGTTGATTAAGAATTTTATAAAAATAGGGGCCCGTGGATGGCTCAGTCGGTTAAACGTCTGACTCTTGATTTCAGCCCAGGTCATGAGACTGGCCCTGCATTGCATCGGGCTCTGCACGGGCATGGAGCCTGCTTAAGATTGTTTATCCCACTCTCACTGCCCTACCCCACCCCCCACACACAGAAATAACATTGTAAAAATTAAAAAAAAATATATTGGGTGGCAGTTTGAACTCCTACGCTGAAGTTGCTCTCATCTCATTCTAATTTTGAATCTGTAGTTTTATTAGATACCAAACTTTAGTTTTCTATAATTAAATCTATACTGATTAAAAAATAAATCCATACTGATCAACAGAAATTAGAACAGTTTATAACATTATGTATGTTTATTTACCTGAATACTCTATGACATAAAAAGCGTTACCATTCCTTAACTAATGCCTCCCACCACTATTGCCACTTGACCTTTCATTCCAGTCCAACATCCAATATATTGATTTCAGTGGTATAATTATCAATTTCTATGACAACTTCGTAATACTATAGTCAACATTAGATCTCATTAGTGTACTTACCAAATGCTTTCATGAGAAGATTCACTGTCTATAATGACAAACCCTACGTGATTATCTTTTCCCCTCTGAAGGGATTTGTGGTTGTTTTCTTCTGAAAGTTCAATTAGTCCTGCTTTTCCTATTTAAGCTATCAGGATTTCTACTGGAAATAGCATTTCCCTTTACAAAAACTCCAGGTTAACCTCCTTTAGCAATATTCAAAGTGTGCACACTTGTTTCAATGACCTGTATGAACTGCGTATGGGACTCCAGTGATGTCTGGTCAGTTGCTGGGCACTAGTGAAGCATGGCCTGCAGGTTGCCCCTATTATTGTATAATCTTCTGTCTCCCTTACTACATGGGTTAAATAATCATCCATTTTGGAAAAGGACTTCTGTAATAGTATTTAACAGTGTTTTCTGAGCATTTGCTAGTATTGCCTTTCTTTTCTCCTAAACTAACTTACTTTCATCTTCTTACCTTTCTTGTCACTGAGTATAAACAAACCTCAAGGACAGCTACTGACATGCAAATCTATTTATCAGCAAAAGGAAAATATTTTTTATCTTAAATCAACTCAGTTCAACATTCATTTATTAGGCATCCATTTCATGGCAGGTACTGAGCCAGGAATCCAGGAAACACAATAGAATTTGTTTCTGTCTTTAAGAGGTTTATCAGGGGATTTTGGTATGTGAAAATGAAACCCTATAATGTAACAAGTGCTGAAATATATCTTTAATGCAATGTATAGTGATCTTTAAGACTCATTTTAGCATAGTGATTAAAAACATGGACTCTGAAAGGACTCACTCTGAACTACATTGTCTCAGTTTGAATCCCAGCTCTCATTCTTACTAGATGTGTGACTTTGAGCAAGTAACTTAACCTTTCTGTGCCTCAGGTCTGTAATCTGTAAAATAAGGATAAAATTAGTGCCTACCTCATGGTGTCATTGTAAGTTACTATTTACACTAAATATAGTTAATATTTAAAAAGGGTTTACAATAGTGTTTAGCACATACTAGAAGCTATATAAAAGCTTGTTGAATAAATAATAGAGAGTGAACTAATTGCTTAGGAGGTGAGAGAAAAGCTGATCCCAGTGAGATATCGGGAAAAGTACAGAGAACTGGTATTACTTAATACCAGTCTTTAAGAATGAATCTAAGTCTTTAAGAATGAATTAAGTTTTTCAAAAAGGAAAAGAAGAAGAAAGCATAAATAATGACACCTAGGTATGTCAGGTCCTTAAAGAGATTTAGTAAAGGGCTCATCTGTTCCTACAAATCAAAGAAAACCTTCATTAAAAAGAGCCATCGAAGCTGCATCTATGCAGAAAGAGGAAAACAAGTTGTGAAGGAGCAAGTTAAGGACTTTAGATATCAATGACAAGACAATGGACAGCTTTTAAACTTATAACTGGTGTTATGAGATTGGTATTTTAGAAAGATAATTTTGATTATAGAAAATGAGTTGAAGCAGGGCGCCTGGGTGGCTCAGTCGGTTAAGCGGCCGACTTCGGCTCAGGTCATGATCTCGCGGTCCGTGAGTTCGAGCCCCGCGTCGGGCTCTGTGCTGACAGCTCAGAGCCTGGAGCCTGTTTCAGATTCTGTGTCTCCCTCTCTCTGACACTCCTCCCCCGTTCATGCTCTGTCTCTCTCTGTCACAAAAATAAATAAACATTAAAAAAAAATTAAAAGAAAATGAGTTGAAGCAACAAAGGCTAAAGGTAGGATGGTTAGTTAAGAGACCACAGTCTGGGAGGAGACATCCCAAAAAAGTAGGAGGTCATTAATAGAGAAGGAGATAAACATTCTCTTAGAAGACAGAACCTTTCTCATGAAATACCCAGTCACCTCCTGGAGAAAAATTAGCATACCCTGTAACATGCTTAAGTAATTTTCTGATAAATGCTAATGGTTTAGGAATCCTTCTGGGAAACTTGTTACCCACTCATCTAGTTAATGGTCAGTCAAGAGTGAGGACACTGACCAGGTATTTTTCTTCTATCTAGTCTAACTAGCGTTATCTGGTCATTCTTTTTTCCTTTAGTAAAATGTCCCAACTAAGAGGGGATTCTGAATTAATCTTCTTAGGTTTCCCCTTCCTTGGAAGAAGCTTGAAATAAAATTTGGCACACGCCTATCACCAAATTAGCAGGAAAAAAAAAATTGAAGTAACCAATGCCATTGGTTGGGAAATTTTGAGCTGAAAGAACTTGCAGGATATCCAGGTAGAGAGTAGGAGGATGGGGGGGAATGCCCTACATGGAAGGCACGACCCCAGGTATTTACTGATCTCCAATCCTAGCACAACCTGCAGTCAATATCCTTCTCATTCTATGGGCAAATGCTGAAATCAAGTGAAGCTGTGAAACTTGCCCAAGGCTACTTCCTACTCCTCTGATGTCAAGGTCTTATACAAATTCCACTCGGCCAAACTCACTTTGGTGTCTATTGGTTAGGAATGATTATATATTATCTTAAATGGAGATGTTAACAATTTATGATGAAAATTATTCATGTCTCTATTACATGTAATATTAAAAGATTTGCTCCATTCCCAAGTCAAATTTTAAAATGAGAGCATATGGCAGCTGTAGATGGGAATGATGAAGAGCGCAGCTTTAGACTCAGGCAGGCACAGGTTTAAATCTTTGACTTTGGAAAACTTATTGGGCCTTAGGATCCTCATCTAGGAGATGGAGATAATGTCTCTCTCACAAAGTTATGGTATTTGAACCAGAGTATTTGTCAAACACTTTGCATAGTACATGACAAATAATAAATCAATAGCTCTTATCACTATTGAAATTACTCAGGATGACTTAGCTCAGAAGTATTGCAGTAGACTCAAATTTTGAGTCTGAAACCCCAGATGAAATAGATCTGAATCTTAGATTGTCCTTTGAGTTGACCCAACCTTCTGATCTTCCACGGATATGGCTTAATCCAGGGTTAGATCAATTTACTATGGACAGGGAACAGCTGCTCAGGACAGGAATATTAAGTTCAGTTGCCTTTGGGTCAGGGTTCAAGAAGAGAATCACCCGACACCAGCTAATTTGATATGGGAGACCCAATATGAAAAGGCCAAGAGGAAGTCTATTTTGAGCCATGTCAATAAACATCTACTGAACATTTACTCTGTTCTCAGCTCTGTGCTGGCAACAGGTTGGATCAAAAAGGACAGCAATTCCTTAATCCCTGCCCTCAAATGATTTGTCATCTAGTTTAGAAGAGAATATACATAAAAAGGAAATAATAGCCCCATCACAATAAATTCGCTACGTGCTATGGCTTAGACATCTAACCTTTATTATTCCCCAAAACCCTAATACACATCTTGTGAGGTAGGGATTACTATCTCCATTTTACAGATGAGAAAAACGTCTAGAAAGACTAACACTTGAGTTTCAATTCATACTAGTAAGTTTTTAAAAGGGAGGGGGGTGGGTAACTCCCTGTTAACTCCGAATATTACACATGCTGCCTGCTATCTTTGTGCTTCTCTCTTGACACCCGTGGAACTCAGGTTGTCAGCAAAATATGGACGCCGAACGAGACTTAGTGGCTGGAACTTTGAATAATCTGAAGTCTTAGTGAACAAACAGATGCTATGATCCTACCCTGGAAATTGTTTCATCAGATGCAATTAAGTAAAATTCCCTGGAATTGGCATTTTACAACTGGTTGTGGGTGATGCCCACACAGCTATTCTCCACAATAGGTACTTAGGCATCAGTAAGTGAGTACCATGTGCAGCGTAGAACTGTCCAGGGACCACAAGAATGGTCTTCACTTGGGATTTGGTCAGGAACGCAGAAGTACAATGTACTAGGTCAGAATATGCATTTTAATGATAAGTCCTCTACAATTAAGTTGAATAAAGTTTGTATCGCACTCAAAGCAAAAGAGATCCTTAAAAAGAAATAAACTGACCTCATTGATAAAATTCTAATGGAGGAAGCAGAGCTCAGGTTAGGTAGCATTTGAATTGGCAGAGGGGAAGGGAAAGGCATTTGGAATTCAGGAAAACAGCACTAGAAACGCAGAATGGACCTAAACCCAGAGATTCACAGGCTGGTGGTAAATTTGAAAGGAAGCTTTTATATCCAAGCTCTCCTACAGGACCCAGCTTAAATGCCTTTGGCAAGTCTCCTTTTCTTCAGATACTTATCCATAGAATGAAAATATAAAATGAAATTCCTGATTCCACGCTGTAGGCAAGGTCAGATACTCTGATAGGTGACTCACTTTCAGGGAAAAATGGTTCTTTGGAGACCGCTTCCTTGCTGTGCCCAGGCAGTCTGACTTGCTATGAAACCACAGAGATCAATGCAGCAACACTACTGAAAACCGAATTTCCCCTCTAGTGTTGAAACAGCCTCTGCCAACACTGCTGACCGGCTATGAAGTGGTGGCTGGTGGCGGCTCCGTGGAAGGGGCAGGCGAGAAACCCCCACAAAACTTCTCAGAAGGCACTAACCTCGCTTCCACTGTGGCCTGGACGCAGCAAAGCAGAAACAGGAAGCTGCTAAAACACGCTGGGGGCGAGTGGGACAGACATGCATCCTGATTAAAACCTGGAACACCTGAGCTCAATGACGCCCAGGTGCCGCTCCCGGGAAAGGGGAGCACCACGGGAGTCCCCGTGGTCCTAAGGCCAGAGGGCAGAGACGCCCACAAAAGGCCACCCTCTGAAAGGGCAGTAAGTTCACAAGGAGGCTCCACTCTTGAACAGGATGCCCAGGGGTGGGGGCCAGGGGTATAGGACACACGTAGGCTCTGCACAAAGGAGGGGCCACGTCTCTGTGGTGGAAACAAAGGGCGCCGAGCAACAGGTGGCTCCCCCGCGCGGTAGCAGTAGCAGAGGTTCTTGGTGCAGGGCTGGAACTAACTGGGTGCCCTCTTGTGCAGGAACTAACTGCAAGGGTCACTTCTCTCTGCACACCTGAAACGTTGACTCCCTTTCTCTGTCATTTAGTTCGTGATCCACGTTCCTTTTGCATGACAAATAAATGGTTTTGTATGCTTTTGAAAACCTCAGGCATGAGTTGGCTCGGGTGAAGTCAGCAAATACCATCACCTGAACTTAACATAAGGAGTTCTGTTTGCCACGCCCAAAGTTTTCAATGCTTAAAACTTATGGGAACTTTGGTAAGTCTGGGTGGTCCAGTCAGTGAATCATCCAACTCTTGGTTTGGGCTCAGGTCATGATCTCAAAGTCGTGGGATCTAATCCCACATAGGGCTCTGTGGAGTGCAGTGCTGGGTGTGGAGCTGGTTTGAGATTGAGATTCTCTCCCTCTCTTTCTCTCTCTCTCTCTCTCTCTCTCTCTCTCTCTCTCTCTCTCCCCTTCTGCCACTCTCCCCTGCTTGTGCATGCTTTCTTTCCCTCTCTCTAAAATTAAAAAAAAAAAAAAATTAAAAGAAAAATGTTACTTCTTGAAAAAAAAAACATGGGATCTTTTAGAGAAAGAGATGTTGAGATTAAAATCTAGAAGCACTAATGCAATACTCTTCTAGAGTTGGACATAGACATTCTGAACAAAGCAAACTGCCACTAGGAAATTTATTTTAACCACTGTGAACTAAAGAGCTAGCTATTGAACAGTAGTGATATAAAAATTGAACTGAGAGAAACAGAGGGGACAAGAACTAAGGAAGTTTTTATTTCCTAAGTAGTTGTGCCTAAAATAATCAGCTCCCAGACTCCCATAAATCAGTTCTTCTCTTCCCTTTCTAAATCCCCAAGAGTCAGCGGTATCCCATTGGCTCCTCTGTTTGCTCTTAAATGTCACTAGACCCTCTGCTTAGAATTACAACCTAATTACACCATAGACATGTGGGGATACTTTTATGTTAAGAATTTGTACAAATTTAACAAAGGGAACCCGATGAATTGAAGCAGGGAGAACCACATGAGAAACATAACATAGACTCAGAGACAAAAAAAAAACAAAAAACAAAAAACATTAGGCAGTATTCCTGACATTTTCTCCTTTAGCATGAAGTGTTTATCAGGGTTGCACGCTGCAGTAATGGTGACTAATGTTGCATGGTATAATGGAAAATGATTGAGTGATATATTCGAGCTGCAGCTATACATCCGAGTGTGTGCTTAACAGCTTGGCTGGTTTTAATACATGCCATAATTACAGATACTACGCTGGCAGGTTTAGCTAAAAATGGTTAAGAAAGTAATCACTGAAATAAAATGCAACATGGTTAAATCTTTTTAATCTCAATACTACTTTTCCCTGTTAACACCCAAAATGACTTCGCTGGCTCTTCAGCAAAATGATTTTCATGCAAAATTTCACTTAGACCACAGAACAGTTCTACAGGCATTTTGTTCATTAAAGAACAAAGCATACGTTCCTTTTACCGGTGGAGCAAACACCGGTTTGCTCACATTGGCTTTCCACACTGGCCTATATCTTGGAGACTCGATATGGCTGTCACCATAAACCCTAATCTGTGCAGCAATATGAAATGACTCACGTGTTTTTTACATTCCAGGCCCTATAAAGTAATTGTGTTCTTTTACTGTTCAAGATGAAAGAAAGCCTTTTTCTTCCTTGCAGGGCATTTCCACATTCATTTTAAACCAATGCTCACTCCTCTCTAATCTGTGACAAAGAGGCAGGCATTGGCTTCTTAACTTGAATACCTTACAACAATACAGTCTAGTGAAAAGAATAGATATACATTCCAGAAAGTAGAACTTACGGTAAATATCTACTAATTACATTTACTTAATGATTTTCATTACAAAAGAGGACATGCAGTTCTTGGAAAATGTTCACAACCTAAAAGTGGTTTTAAAAAATCTCAAAAATACAATAATCTTTTGAGATAAACAGATACATAACATTTCTTAAAAATAATTATTGATTAAAGATAGTGACAGTATTAAAATATTTAAACCAGTACTGTATTTCTCTAAAAGTTAAAAATGGAAATACCAGAAAGGCACATATAAAGTAGCTCCCATCTGGTGGTATAATAATCCTCCTTGCCCTAGCCATCATTTTCCCACAGTTGGACCAATTCCTTAAAGCTTCAGTAATTTGCTGTGATTTTTCACATACTTTGAAGCCATTTTGATGGCACCAATTCTATTTTTAAAATATATATTTATTTTTCCTTCGGCACTTCTCTTTAGTTGACCACACTTGAATCTTCCAGAAAACAATATCTGGAAATAATAATTGAAATTTAAAATTTCCTGATTGAAAGAAATGATTTCATCCTCATCATTTTCCAGGAAAACATTTATACAATTAATTAATATGATGTTGTCATTTTAATGAATAGGTAGACTTTAATAATATCTCTGGACTACCTTAAAATTATAATTGTTCAAAACACAAATTAGTTCTAATGTACATTTTTTGTTTTTAATATCTGAAAAATAGATACAATTCTATCTATCTAAAGGTCAACCTACTCAATTCTTATTAAGAACTACGAAGAATCTCCATAAACTTTTAATTGTCTACCACCTGGTTCATGCCTAGAAAACATTCAAAGAAAGCAAAAGTGTGAGTAATCTAAATTCATCATAAAATTTTTGATCTAATGTTTAGTTTATGAAGGATTGGCAAATCAAATGTGTGTTAAACACAGAAATTATTTTATCACTTTTGGACTTTTCTAATAATAATCCTCACTTATCTATGCCAAAATGATGAGAAATGCACCCAGGACCAGAGCTAATGACAGGAATGGAAGATCAAGATAGAGATACAATGCCTCTGAATTCTAAAATGAGATGCAACTCCTCAGGGTTAAACGGGTAACGGTTGGTAAGTTACATAGGATTGGAACTCTTTTATAATAAATATTATTCAATGTTAAAGAAGTTAAATAGTGACACCCTGGTATTTGAAACTGATCTCATTAGCGGGAGAAATTAGTCTCTTCAATTAAGTTAATCTAATCTTTTAAATTGATCAAAATGATTCCCAGCAGAGCACAGGCTAAGTGATTGCTTGCTTATTGATAACAAGAACTGTAGCCAGAACCTCAGAGACTATCATTTCACATTAGCTCCACTTAAGTCTTGTTGAGTCCATCAGTATGCTGTACAAGAGACAAAGAGAGAACATTAGTAAGTAGGAGGAAGGTAATTTAGATATTATGTATTTTGTAGAAGCTCTTTTTTAGAACTGAGTAGGTTAAAAGGAGTACTGTATTACTTCATGAGCATTTGATGAGAACCTACTGGTTAGACCAGCACAGTGCATTAAAACTTTTCTTAATATGGTACCTTTAGCAGAGAGAAGAAATCTTTAATTCCAAGGGTCTTCAATTAAAGTGTGAAATGCCCAACCAAAAGTACAAACTGATTTTGGATTTTGATGTTTGGTCTTAAAAACCCATTAGCACTCTGTAATTCATCTTTGTATTTTAATATAAAAGATGTATTCGTCCAGGTCCTCTGAGAAGCATATGCCAAAACAAGATTAAACATGCAAGAGATTTATTAGAGGAAATGCCCTGTGAAGAGAAATGGAAAGGGACCTGAGGGAGGCCAGGACAGCTGTCAGAGCCCATGCTTATCCTGCACTTGTGAAGGAAAAAGGGAAGGGAGGGAGGCTGAGTGGAAGAGTCTGAAGGCTGCTCCATGAAAGTCTGACAAAACTAGTGGAAGTCCTTGATCCAAAATCACTTTCAGAGAAGTCCTTCATTTCCCAGAAAAGGGTCTACCTTATCTCTGCCCTGCTTAGTCATTGGCTGGGAACAGCCCACCTGAAGTGTGAGAGGGAGGCTTGCTGAAACACTAACATCATATGATCGTAGAATGCATCTCCTCCCCCTAAACCTTACCATGACAGCAACAGGGCTTTGGTGTCATGTCCTAACAGAGGATTCCAGACAAAAGAGCTGGAAGGCACAGGTTCTATTTAAAAAGAAGTCTCAGGGTGCCTGGGTGGCTCAGTCGATTAAACGTTCAACTCTTGATTTTGGATTTTGGCTGAAGTTATGATTTCATGGTTCGTGGGTTGGAGCGCCATGTTGGGTTCTGTGCAGACAGTATGGATTCTCTCCCTTTCTCTCTGTCTCTCCCTGGCTTGTGCTTTCTCTTCCTCTCAAAATAAATTAATAAACTTAAACAAACAAATAAATAAATAAAAGCTCAGGTCACGATCTCATGGGTTCTTGGGTTTGAGCCCTGTATCCTGGAGCCTGCTTGGGATTCTCTCCCTTTCTTTCTGCCCCTCCCCCTCATGCTCTAACTCTTTCAAACTAAATAAATAAATTTAAAAAAAAAAAGTCTCTAGGGAAACCCAAAAATACCAAAGAGAAAAAAAAACCCAAAACACAAGAAAACAAAGGAAATTGAAGCCTCCAATATTTACAATTACACCAAACATTAAAGATAGCCAACGTCCTAGCCAGATTAATATAAACCCTCCCACTAAAGGTCTCTTTACCTCAGCCACTATTACTCAATGTATCATGCCTAGCTTTTAACAAAACATTAGGAGCTATGCTAAAGGTCAAGTAAAAACACCATCTGCAGAGACAGAGAAGCAACAAGAAATTTAGATAACGACAGAGGTTTTGGAATTTATTGGACCAGGAATTTAAATTAACCATGATTAATATGCAAGAGCTCTAACAGAAAACGTGGAGAACATGCAAGAAAAGATAGGTAATGTGAGCAGAGAGATTGAAATTCTATGAATTAGAAGGAAATTAAAAACATTGTGGTGGAAATGAATTACTTTAATGGGCTCACCAGTAGACTGGACATAGCTGAGCAAAGAAACAGTGAGCTTGAATGTATGTCAGTCAAAACTTCCCAAACTGGTTTTAGTACTTTTTCCATCAACAGAGTGTGTATGTGCAATTCCTTATACTTTCACTCAAACTGGGTATCCATACCTAAAAAATTAAATTATTGACCATCAATGCATTCTATTCCTGACAGCTTGTTGTTTATGGTAAACAGGAGAAAGATTATGTACTTTCATCCAGATCGATGATAAATATCAAATAGGACTGGATTGATATAGTGCCCTAAGGCAGGGTATTTCCAATATTTTGTGCTGTGATTTACAGTAAGAAATATATTTTACTGTTTCAGGAAAGCATACACAGACACACACAAACCTAAAACAAGGGTTACATAAAATAATTAGACTTACTGTGTGTGTTGCATTCTGGTTTAGTCACATTCAATCTATTTCATTTAGAAAATTCTGGCTAAGCCCCGCTAAATTAATTGTATCAAATATTAATTTTCTTAAATGTTTACTTACTTTTGAGAGATAAAGAGGGAGGGAGAGAGAGAGAGAGAGAGAGAGAGAGAGAGAGAGAGAGAGAATGAGTGGGGAAGGGGCAGAAAGAGAGGGAAACAAAGGATCCAAAGAGGGCTGTGCTCTCAGCAGAGCTGAAAAACCATGAGATTATGACCTGAGCTGAAGTCAGAGGGTTAGACAACTGAGCCACCCAGGTGCCCCTATATTACATATTAACAGAGGAAAATTACAAATGACCCCTCTCCAGTTTTTTTTAACTTTTCTGAGCTATAATGTACATCCAGTAAAACAGAATTTTAAGTGTACTGTTTAATATATTAGTTCTGACAAATGTATATGCTGAATATACAGGTAACTACTTCCCCAATCAAGATAGAGAACATCTGTCACCTCTTTGCAATCAATACTCAAACTCACCTCTGTATCAAGCAACCACTGATATAATTTTAATGACCATAAATTAGGTTTGACTGCTTTAAATCTTTATACAAGTGAAATCACAGAACAGTTTTGTATCTAACTTCTTTCATTCAACACGATGTCTGTAAGATTTATCCATGAATATCAGCAGTCCATTCATTTTGTTTGTTGAATATTATTTCAGTGTATGAAAACAGCACATCTCATTTATCCATTTACCTGTTGAGGGACATTCTCCCCTCCTCAGTTTTTGGTTAGTAGGAATAAAAATGCTGTAAAATTTATGTATCTTTTTGTGGGCGTATGTTTTCATTTATTTTGGGTAAATATTTAGGAATTAGGAACGATACTGCTAGATTATAGGGTAGTCTGCTTTTTTCACATTTAGTGCCTTGGCATTTTTGCCTCAAATCAAGTGACTATATAAATGTGGGTCTATTTCTGTACCCTCTGTTCTGTTTCTTTTATCTATTTAAAAATATTTATCCCAATACCACATTCAAATTCTAGGTTCTTTGTATTCCCATATAAAATTTAAATTCAGCTTGTCAATTTCTACTAAAAAGTCTGCTGGGATTTTGAATGGAATTGCATTGAAACATAAAAGATGATGAGACTACCACTCAATACCTGAAATGAAAAGACAATGGTACATTTAAAAAATTTTTAAAGGTAACTGTATTTTTCTAATCTCAAGTTTGTCAAATACTAAAACCCAGGTGCATTAGTTTATTAGGGCTGATGTAAAAAAATTACCACTATCTGGGATGGTTAAAACAACAGAAATGTATTCTGTCCCAGTTCTCAAAGTAAAAGTGTGAAATCAAGGGGTCGATAGATCCCCGCTTCCTTTGAGATTTGGTAGAATCATTCCATGTCTCTTCTAGACTCAGGAGGCAATCACCAGCAGTCCTGGGCATTCTTTGGCTGGAAGCTACTTACCTCTAATCTCTCTCCCTTACCATGTGGCATTCACCCCCGTGTGTCTGTCTCCCTGTCACTGATCCACTGAACTGGTGTAAACCAGTTCTGGCAGCCACTTGTTCTCATGGTTAAAGAACAAAGTCTTTCCCTAATGTTATAGAATTTTCTTTCAGAACTTATAAATTGGGGTGGGGGGGTGCCCGGGTGGCTCAGTCAGTTGAGTGTCCAACTTCAGCTCAGGTCATGTTCTCATATTTCATGAGTTTGAGCCCCTCTTCAGGCTCTGTGCTGACCACTCAGAGCTTGGAGCCTACTTCTAACTCTGTGTCTCCCTCTCTCTCTGACCCTCCCCAGCTTGCACACTCTCTCAAGAATAAACATTAAAAAAAATTTTTTTAAAAAGAACTTATAAATTGGGAGAAAATAATTCTTAATAATATTGCATATCTATCCAGGAATGTGGATATATGAATTTATTTATGTCTTCTTTAATTGCTTTCTGGATTTTATAACAAGAATCAATTCCTTAAGTCGTTTAACAAAGTGCTAAATCCACTTACATGTGAAAGTATCATTTCATTTGTTTCTATTTCATCCAGAATAATTTCTTGAGAAACTACAAAAATAATTCAAGAAATCTTATATGGAATAGAAATTTGAAGGAATCAATGGGCAGGTATCACTTTTATAGTAAACATTCAACTATAAATGTTAATAGTGGAAGGAAAGGCAAGGACAGATATTTCAAATGTATCCCATACCTTCAAGCCTATCTATGTTTTATTAATTATGTGGATAATAGCAAAGACTCTAATTTATTAATTTGAAATTCATATATTTCCTTCCCCACTCCTCCTCTGCAAGTAATAATAAATAAAATGATACATCACGTAACTGGAAGAAATAACAGAGGCACGGATTTTGCATAACGTTCCCAGAATAATGCAAACTGCACTGAAAGCTTGTTTCTCTTCAAAAATGCCAATTCTGCTTTTATATTTAATTTGAAGCTTTTTAATGCCAGCAAAAGCCATTTGGAATTTTCTACCTAAATATATCTTGTTGAATTTCTTTAGTCAATAGAATTTAGGAAAATATAGGTGATTCATTTCAATTGAAGGGAAAGTCCAGGCAGTGATCATTACTCATTCTGTACTAATATGATAA